>NC_142511.1:24503571-24822857 GCF_057876585.1 Rhinolophus sinicus
AGAATAAGTAAAATTTATTAGTTTCCTGTTATACCCCCAAACTAGGTATAACAGCTACCACTGTTTTTCAGATCGAAATAACAGCAATTACTCAATTCCTCCTTTTTCAAGGCAGAACCTAATGCCAGTCTTCCTTACTCCTAAGTTTGGCTTTGCCTAAGTTTTTACTCCTTTCTGAGAAGCAATTTTCAAATTACTGGATGACTTCTATAACAGCATCCTCCATACACAACTTGATCTGTTTAATATACTTAATGGATTCTGTTTCTAAATGAAAAGTAATGCACATGCAATGAAGACGACTTGGAAAATGGAAATAAATGCCTGTTAGATACTATTACCCAAAGAGAATCACATACTTTAGTATAGAATTCTTCTACTTAAAAAAAAAAAAAAAAGATTGTGGGTGCCTGGTTGGCTCAGTTGTTAGAGCGCAGTGCTCATAACACCAGTGTCGCGTTTCGATCCCCACATGGGCCAGTGAGCTACGCCCTCCACAACTAGATTGAAGACAACAAGCTGCTGTTGAGCTGCCGGAGGGGCAGCCAGATGGCTCAGTTGGGAGCTCTCAACAACAAGGTTGCCAGTTCAATTCCCACACATGGGATGTTGGGTTACACCCTCCGCAACTAAAGATTAAAAATGGCAACTGGACTTGGAGCTGATGGGCCCTAGAGAAACACACTGTTCCCCAATAAAATTAAATTAAATTAAAAAAGAAAAAGAAAAAGAAAACGACTTGACTTGGAGCTGAGCTGCACCCTCCACAACTATACTGAA
The DNA here is from genome assembly GCF_057876585.1 of Rhinolophus sinicus. Taxonomy (NCBI): domain Eukaryota; kingdom Metazoa; phylum Chordata; class Mammalia; order Chiroptera; family Rhinolophidae; genus Rhinolophus; species Rhinolophus sinicus. Next base: position 24,504,352 of record NC_142511.1, read on the forward strand.
AAATAAACAATGACTTGACTTGGAGCTCATGGGTCCTGGAAAAACACACTGTTCCCCAATATTCCCTAATAAAAATTAAAAAAAAAAAAAAAAAAGAAAAAAGAAAGAAATGCAAATACTCCCCAAATATGTCATTTTTACCAAACTGCCTTCCAGAAAAATGATACCAATTCATAATCCCTAACATCTAGATATTAAGTGAGCATTATAATAATGAATGACATAAATTTCACTAGATCATTTTTTAAAATTTCACTCACGTTATGTAAAATGTCATTTCCCCAGTATTTTTTATTAGCCCATCATAATACCAGACTACTTATTATAATACAAATTCAAAACTTACATCAATCTCCATGTGCCGAAACCTGCACACCTGTCGAAAACAGCGCCCTTCTTGCCATAATGTGCAAACAGTTTCATTTCCTAGTGCAGCTTCACAGTGACGGAATGGACAGCTGTCACCCTGTAAACAAAGAGAATACAGAAAAGAACTGTGGTACCGAAACAGAACCCAAGTAAAATGTTCATTATAATAGTTTCCTGTCACCTAAACAAACACAAAGGAGTAAGGAGAGCAAGGTAGAGGACAACTGAGATGTAGTAACAAGAATAATCAGCGATCAACAAATATATAATTTCCTACAACCTATTTCCTGACAGCACCCTTCATCTGATCTGATAAGAATGATACAACCTGAGAGACAGGGTTGAAAAAGACAAATGGGAGAATTAGATACTCTTTAAAAATATATTTTACAGCTCCTCTTCAACACTGTTTCATACATTCCAACTTGTACAATTAGCTTTTGACAGAAAATCAGAAAGGAAGTTAACAGATTAGGATTTAAGTATAATCTCATGGTTCACTATATACTTTATACAATGGTATTATCTGAAACAAAAGCTACTGTTGTGTAAACTGCGTAAGATCAGACCTTTGCTCAAAACTGGTCATTTTAAACACAGCACCAAGATTATTTAAGAAAAGTTTTATTTATAGAACTAGTGATAAAGAAACAACAGAAAACAGCAGATAAATCTAAAGGGAGCTACCGTAGAATCAAGCAGAAAACCGGGAAGTTTTGACGAAGAAAAAGCAAAAAAGCTACAAAAGCATATTTAGAAGATGGCTTTAGTATTCAGCAGGCAATCTGAAGAAATAAGTCAAATTCAATCCATGACAGTTTCTAGAGTTACAGTACAACCCACCCATTCATTTAATACGATAAAAACAAAATTGCAAGCCACAGGCCAAAGTGCCCCTAATTCCAAGGGCACCCTGAACAGATTAATTACAGGTAAGAGACCACTGAATGATGACTAAATGCTATGGACCTCTTCACTTTCATAGAACAGGAAGCACATAAAATGACGAGGGAAAAAAAAAGAATGAATTATCCTCAGAATGCTATCCTTTACTAAAAAAACTGACAACAGATAAACAGTTCAGAAAAACAAAAAAACTTAGTATGTTGGGAAAATCTTATCCAATTTTATTAGGGCAATCATAGAAAAAACTGATTTAGAGATTCCAATTCTTACTTTGGTGCATGTAGAATAGAAAAAAAAATAGCAGTCTTCTCCTTGATTGGGCATGCTGGTTAGGTCCTTAGATCAGAAGTGGCTTCTTGAAAACAAGCCACTGCTTCCACAAGGCGAGGACCAGCTTCAAGTCCTCTTGAAACGGGTTAATCTTCCAAAAGACAACTCAATCACAGAAATCGTCTTTAAAATGCAATCCTAAAATGAGGAGACAATGAATTGAAGCATTTCAGGTAAATTTCTTCCAACTTCCTCCTCCAAATCACCTGAATAATGAAGTCACATTGTTAAATCCAAAATTTAATAGTAATAATATGTACAGACTCTTGTGAACAGATTCATAGTTTATTCTTATGTGATACTGTACATTCTCATCTGTACTGTAAAATTTTTGTTAAGGATAGCCATGCCCTTTTTTCTTTTGTAGTCTCTGGTGCTTTTTACACTGCTTCAGCATAAAATTAAATAAGCATTGCTAACTCAACAAATGATCTATATTTTAGATTATAATGGGACTGAGATTATTTTACACAAAATACTTGCTAAATCTACATTTCTGACATGTTAATTTTTTACATGTCATAGTTTATTCTTATGTTAATTCTGACATATTACAAAAATTTCAGTATTTTCACGAGCATTTTTGTTATTTCAAAAATATACAATTATGAGTAGGTGGATATAATCATATGTAGGTGGAGAAAACCTCTTGAATGACTGGTGAAGCAATTACCCCTGAAAACACCTGTAGAGCTAGCTTACAGAACGAAGATGGCCAAAGAGTTGCACACCATTCATAAACAAGTAGCAAAAGAAGTCCTTGGAGTTCTTCCCATAAAATACAGTTGGCTCTTGAACAATGCAGGATGAACTGTGCAGGTCAACTTATAAGTGGATATTTTCAATTGACCCTCAGGGTTCAAACTCACATTATACAAGGGTCAACTCCAAGGTGGAACACCATGTATGCAGAGGGATAACTACAGTTATAAGCTGATTTTTTTACTACAAAAGCAATTTTAATGGAGAAAGGATAGTCCTTTCAATAAATAACGCTGGAATGACTGAATACCTGCATGGAAAAAATATATCTAGACACAGACCTTACACCTGTTACAAAAATTAAAATGGATCATAGAGCTAAATATAAGATGTGAAACTACACAACTCTTGGAAGATTAACACAGGAGAAAATCCAGATAATCTTGGGTTTGGCAATAACTTTTTGGATACACCAAATGCACAATCCATGAAAGAAAACACTAAGTTGGACCTCATAAAAATCAAAAACTTCCACTCTGCGGAAGTACCATTAAGAGGATGAAAAGACAAAGTCACAGACTGGGAGAAAAAAAAATCTCTGCAGAAACTCGTAACTGATGAAGGACTGATATCCAAAATATACAAAGAACACTTAAAACTCAACAGTAATTGTTAATTTTTAACAATAAAAAATGGGTAAAAAAAGATCTAAACAGATACCTCAGCAAGGAAGATATACAGATGGCACATAAGCATATGAAGAGATCATATGCTTGTCAGTATCAACATTGCATGTCATTAGGGAGTCAAAAATTCCTTTTAGAATAGCTAAAATTCAAATGCAAATGCTGGGGAGGAAGAAATCTGGGAGAACATACACCAAAACAGTGGTTACTGCCAGGGTGGTTAGGATTATAGGTAGCTATTTCTTATTTTGTTTAATGCTCAGAATAACATTAAATTTTTTAATATAATGCAACATACACATAAAAAAATTTAAATCTGCCCTTACTGGCCTGACCATCACTGATCCACTACAGAATGGGACATGGGTTGGACCTTTAATAGCACCTCACTGATCCATTAGGAGGATTCCCCTGGCCCCAAACCCCAGGGAGGTTTCTACATTCTTGGGTACACAGGCATTCTACATTCATGGGTACATCAAAAGGTATCAAGTCTTTAAGAGATAGTGGAGTAACACATACGCAAAAAGGAAAAGTAGATGAGAATGAAAAAGTTTTACAATAGAAACATTTTTTAGAAAGGAAAAGAGAAGGCTTAGACATCAATTTCATTCCTGAAATCAGTATCCCAAAGAAGATACATGAAGGAAGACCCTCTTCCCAACATATTAATCAACTAACAAAATGGTACTTATGAAATAGCAACAAAATAGCATGATTGCACATTTGGGTTTTTATTCCTTCTTTTTTTGCAATTTTTACAAATTAGGCTCTGCAAAACTCCCTCAGAGATAGGCAAGGCATGGCGAGATTGAATCCTGAGTGTGTGGGCACTCCCTTTCTCATGTTTTAATAGTTCCTTCATATATGTTTTACACATTGAGCTTCTACAACTTTCAGTAAGGGTAAAGAAGGAATATAACTGCTATTCAAGAAAATGGCAAAACAAAATCTAGAGATTAAAAATTGACAGTAATCACTACTGCCCCAAAAAACCCAAACCAAGATGCATACTGACATATTTCTTAAGTTTTAAAAGGAAAAATACGTAAGTATCCAGGATGCCAAGAAAAACCTGATTACTTTTCAACAGAAAATAGCTGTCTGAAAGGCCAAGATGACTAATTGGCCCTCTCCCACTCCACCCCGGAATTAATGTAGGAAAAAAGAAATTCCTTTAAAATCCTCAAGCTCTCAGCAAGTTTTAAAAAACACAGTTTGATACAAATGAACACATCATTATGACAAAAGAGAGAGAACAAGAGAAAGCTTAAAAAGAAAACTCAAATTTCTAGCCTCTTCTTTCAAAGATTTTCAAATTAAAAAAATTTTGAAAGTTGGAGAAAGACAAATACTGTATGATTTCACGTATACATGGAATCTAAAGAACGGAATAAATGAGCAAAGTAAACAGAAAAAAAAATTTTTCTTTTTAAATCTCTTTTCAAATCTAGAGGGATAAACATTTTTTAAAAAACACACACAACAAATGAATTATAAAATATTACTGTCAGGCCATCTCCCAAAATACAAAGAGATATCAATACGAGATGAAAGGTATATTAACATGAAAATTCAATTAACATGAAAATTCCAGAAGATTCAATTTCTATACAATGGAAATTCTAAAAGGAAGGAATGGAATTGGTAGAGATAATAAAAATACAAGAAAATTCCCCTAAACTGGATGAACTTGAAACTTTTTAAAAAGGGGCTCATCAAATGCCAGGCAGAAATTTTCTTTAAAGACAGCTCTATACCACAGATACGGTAAAAGTTTTGAATTCCAATGATAAAAACAGAATTATACAGACTTCTAGGAAAAAAAGCAGACTGATAACAAGGGGGAGGAAAAAAATCAGACTTAACATTTGACTTATCTGAATCTCTCAATGTCAACAGACAAAATGCTAAGCATCCAGAATTTCAGGGAGAGATTATGACTTTAGATTTAGCCTTTCCAACTACATTTCTAGATTTCAGGACTTGGAAGAAGTTTTTAGACATGAAAAAGTCTCAAAAAGCATATGATCTATGTACTCCACATATTTTTGAACAAATTAACTTAAGGAACTAGTTTAATCTGAGAAAGACAATTTAGGAAAAAACTCAATAAAAGGAAAAGAACAAAACCATGTCACAGGCACTATTTCACTGCTTTCTAAAAAAATCTTTAAAACAACTGCTTTGGATATCCGATTTATGATACAGCTGCTAAATCTTAATTAAAGCAAATTGAAGCACAGTATATTGAGTAGCATCACATGATCAAAAAAGGTTTATTCCAGGACTAAGAATGGCTTGACATTAGGAAATTCAATACATTAATAGAGTAAAAGGGGGTAAAACAAAAACAGTGGATGTATCTTAAGATTTGAAAAAGAAAAAAATGGTAAAAAAGGAAAAAAGCATTTAAAGTGGCTTTTTTAAATTAAAATGGCTTAACAAAACAACAAACTAAAATGCAACATCTATTGCTGATAAAAACTCTTAGTAAATTACAAGTAACCTGCTTAGCATAAATGCACTTAATCATTAGGAACCATCAGCACAGGCAACATGATAAAACACTAGAGGTAAGCTCACTCAAGGCCAAGAAAAAAAGAACAGTCTCCACTATCATTCAACACTGTTGCAAGAGTCTAGCATAAACAATGGGGGGGGGGGGGGGAAGGTACGACAACTATAGAGGATGAGGCAAAAATTTTAGTATCTGCAGATTATATGCTTGCAAACTAGAAACTCTAACAAGCAACCAAATGTTTAAGATGATAAAATGAGTAAATTTTCTAGATGCCAGCAACAATCATTCAGTAAATAACAGCGTCCCGTTCACAATAAAACTATAAAATATATAGGAAGAAAATGAAGAAGTATACAAGACCCACATTAAACTAAAAAGAAAACCAAAAAAAACGAAGACCTGGATAATGGAGAAATAATGGCTTAAAGAAGTTTACTTTACCCCCAAATAATGTATACATTCAATGCACCTCAAGTCAAAATCCCAATGAGAGTTTATTATTGGAACTTGACAGACTACAAAATCACCCAGAATAACTGAGAAGAATAAAGAAAATTAAAAGAAGAATAAAGGCGTTACTCTACCTGATATTATAGTAGAGGTGAAACACAAGATTTAAATGCAATACTGGCAAATAAATGAGTACAAGATCAAGAATTCAAGTGAGTCTATGAATAAATGTGATTCATGAAGTGGCATCTGAAATTAACAAAAATTTGGCCACCAATTTGGAAAAAAAATTCTATTCCATACAAAAATGTTCCAAGGGAATAGAAGCAAGGACTACAAATTGGCTTTAGCTCACTAATTAAAGCACTATACTAAGACTGTGGATTCATAACTGCGTTCAACAAAAGACCAAGCTATATTTGACAATGTCTACTATGCTTATGTGAGGGAGAAGGCAATGTCATACAATACAATCCCTAGCTTACATTTTTAATATAAAAAATACAACTAACCAAGCACTCGGAAAATATGTATGGCATTTTTTTATACTCGGAAAATATGTATGGTATTTTTTTATAAGATCAGGGTGATAAAAAACCTTTCCTTGCATGATACCAGTTAAAAATCTTTACAATAAAATTGGTAGATTTGCCTACATAAAATGAGAAACATTTATATAGCAAAAGATCTATCAGCAACATGGCCAAAGATTAGTATCTTTACTAAAAGGGAGTGTCAAGAACTTTTACAAATCAAAAAGACCTCATTAATTATTCAGTAAATTGGTACAACCTCTTTAGAATGAATTCTAACAATTCTACAAATTCACATCTGAGAACTGGTTCTAAGCAACAGTGCACATAGATGTGTGTATAGGGTTGTTACTGGATGTGGGGCTATTTTTGTTTTTAATGGCAAACCCAAATGTCTATCAATGAAAGATGTTAAATTATGGCACCGCCATATAAAGGCACACTGAACAGTCATTAAAAAAAGATGAGGCAGGGCTATATGTACGGACATGGAACTATGGGTGACAAACTATTAACAGTACTTTCCTCTGAGGAGGTGGAATTACAGGGAGATTTCACCTTGGCTACATTTTCACCTTTTTAATAATGTGCATGTATTACCAAAAAAAGGGAGGGATATCTCTATCCCAAAACCAAATACTTGTAAACAATTACAAGAAAAAATGTCTTGACAATGGCTAATTTCTTACTGATCCAGGAAAATTATGTCTTAAATTACAAAAATGTTCACTCCCTTAATGAGGAAAAACCCATTTCCACACTTACATTAGCTGGTTGCTCTCAACTGGAACGTCTGTCTTCACTGAGTTCCAATCTATCACGCCTGTAGGTCGAACCAACACTCAATCCATGAATTAATAATAATGAGGCAGAAAGAATTTTCCTCCTCACATTGCCAAGGAAACCTCTCAGCCACAATTCAAACACAGGACGTGTTTTTAAAACATCTCCCAACTACTGGGAGATTAAGTCCATTCGAATAACCTTTGTCAGACTGGAGACAGCTAGGGCTAGTTATCTCCTCAAAAACAAAAACAAAAACAAAAACAAACAAAAAAAGAGTTCATTTAAAGATGAACTTGAGAGTCAAAGGATTATTTTTTTAAAAATCCATCTTCCATAGCCGAACAATAGGATTTAAAAAGAAAAAAAGAAAAAGAAAAAATTAAAAAGAACATCAAAATTCAATAAGATCCAATTTCTGGTCTTCAAGATTTCTTCACCTATTAAGAAAAAAACAGAAACCTTCCCCCATCTTTATTATCTGTATAATAAAAACATATTTGTATGTAAAAATATAAGTGTTTTATGTATATAATATACATATATACTAACTGGCTTATACACACACGCACACATACACAAATGTGTAGAAATTAAACATTTGGGTAAGTTTCCCCTTTTAAAACACACTACAAAAGCCGTTAGGTTTGGGTTCATTATAAAAGTAGTGAACTTATACCAAAGTATCATGAAGTATATTAATATATTACACAAAATTTTGCCCAGCCCACAAAATTAAGATGAAAGGAAGTCCTTACACATATATCAACATGTATAATATGGATGTATGGATATCATCATCATCTTTATCATCTTCAGGGAGTGTTTAACCAAAAAAGATAGAAACGTATAGTTACAGAGTAACTACAGAGTGGTGCAGCAAGCTGTAGAAGGCAGAGCAGCATTATAGCCATACTGAACTGGCACTGTCAAAATACTGCAAGTTTCTATCTAAGGGCAGATTTTTTTCTTTTATAGTAACACCAGTGTCAACTGGCATGAAATTCAATATTGGCCCTGCAAAGGCTTGCTTCTGCAGCCTGTTTCAAATTCTTTATTAGTGATGGCTACAACTAAAGTTGTTGTAATTATCCATTTACTCCAGTTAGTAAAAGGGTAAACTTTTGAAGTTGAAATTTCATTCCACAATGGTACATTTACCATTTAAGAATTTCAAAAACAAAAAGGAAAAAAACCAAAAAACCCCAAAAACGATTTGATACATAGAAATGAATTCTAAATTTTGAAACCAGTCCAGTAACAAAGCAATTTTGATTCTCATGTAAGAAATACTACATTATTTCTAGGCTAAATCTTGCCAAATACTATCCAAGACAAAACTAAAATCAAAACTTAAAAAAAAGTGGACACCTTTTACTCACACTTAATACTAGTCAATTTTCCAGGAAATTTTTGGGCAGGGAATATCCCCAAATCTAAAATGAAAAAAAGGAAAAATTGGGATCTTACATTAGTTATTCAGTCTGAAACTTTTATAGACTTTTACTAAAAGTCATCAATTTCAGGCCTCCCACTCAATCACAGAAATATACTTTCAGAGTGGAAAGGGACCTTAAGGATCACTGAGGTCAGTTCTCTCATTTTACCAGTGAGGAAATGATTCCTAACACATGAAAATATTGATTGCTTGTTTTCAGTTAAGAATAGAGTCCAGAACAATCTCATAGCTAAGAATACAATATTATGGATCATTCATTCGGTATATCTTTTAAAGACATTTAAGAATACTTAATATTAGAAAAACATTCTTTGGAAAATGGATACTGAGTTTGTCAAAGTATGCTCATGGACGGGGTGCTTTCATCTCAATTACCACTCAATCTTTTTCAATTTTGTGAACTTTTGTTATGTCATTTACCCATAATTAGGCAAAAGTACCTATACAATCTTGTTTTTATACAATTTTATAAAGGTTAAAATAAAGGCAATTAAAAGATTAAAAGTAATTTTTCCTAATTGTTTTCTAATGTTTCCCTTTTATATAGATCCAATCCTAAAGGGTTAACACTATCACACTAAGTAAACTAAAATTATAAAGCTGACCAGTATGAGGAGGCAATTAGAAATTTCCAAATATAAACAATTTTGCGAGTTTTGCTTTTGCCAAGCTATAAGTATGAATCAGGGTTTTTAAAGAAATAGAAAAGTGGGAGTTGGGGTTGGAATACCATCTTAGCACATTTTTTTCCTATCAATTTCAGAGCAATCAAAATTTCCATGTTTCGGGAAATTTTTACTTAAAACCAATTACTAGTTCAGTCTACCAGTCAGAAATAGCCTAAGGCCTTTCAATGCTGCACTATATTTTTTAAATTAAAAAACATCTTTTCTCCCAACTGGTATAAACAGAATTTCAAGTGACAGCGACTTTGTTACTATTGTGAAATCATTAATCTTTATACTTTGTCAACATTATATTACTTCTGAGGAATTTTTAGCCCTTTTTGTTTTTCAGGTTTCCCCAGATTCATGTATAAAGAATAATTAGTATAACTATATGCAACAACTGTAGCAGTTAGGATACAGTAACATAGCAATAAGTTGCCCATTTTAAATGGAGAAAGAAAAAGAAATTAAGATAATATTTCTTTTTCATTGCTTTGAACAACTTCATTCTCAGGATCCCAGCTCAGAACCAATGTGGAATAATCATAGTTAACATTTTTTAAGTTCATTTTCAGAAACATCAGCTGTTCTATATTGTCAAAATCCAGGTTCATAGTCTGCTTTGGATGAAAGTGGCTATTTGCAGTAAAGATACATTCAGATTGCCAACTACACATGGGGCAGCTTAAATACTGAATGGCAACTTGGGTCAAAGCTGGCCATATGCTCACCTTCCTCTGCCAGTAAATCAAAGGGTCATCACCTCCTGAGATCTCTGAATACTTCTCTTTGAAGTATTCATCCACTACTGCTACAGCAGAAGGAAACATGAAGCTTCTGCCTCCAATGGCAACATTATCTGCAGCTGAGCTATCAATAGACCCTGAATTGGAGGTGCCTTCTCTTATAGATGAGGTAAACGAATCAGCTTCTATAGCTGATGGACCAGAAGCTTCTGAAGTTGCAATATGGCAGACCTCTGGTGAAGATTCCATATAATTACAAACTTCTTCTGCAAGGATCTGCTTATAAGTTTCTAAATCAGCACCTTGAGGGAAAAAGTCTTCCAAATTGTTTTTAAAGCAAGGATCTAACAAAGCAGCCAAGATACAGGGTTTAGATTTGAGCATGGCACTTAGTAGGGTGTCAGTTTCAAGTTTCAGAGATAAACTGTCCACCAGATTGAGCGCCTGTGTAATACCTCTGACTTGAAAATCTTCTCTGAGTTTCTGTAGGGAAAGAAGTAGATGATGAATTAAGGGTAGCACCTGATTCAATCCTGTGGCCTTCACACTCACTTTCTGGGTGGCTTCCTCAAATGGTTTAAGAATATCACACACATAAGTCATTAGAGTCCACTGAAGGGAGGTGAGTACAACTCCACTGGCTCTACCAAGACTATGGTGAACTGAGTAGCAATGCTCCAAGAGCCATTTTAACATATAAAAGGTAGAAATCCAATGGCCAGTTTCATCTTGCTTCAAATTCTTCCATGGAAGTTGGCGATCATTTTGGAACTCTTGCAGTATCTGACGGGCCTTGACTGAATGACTAAAATGATGACAGGTTTTCCTAGCAGCCACTAACATATTCTCAATGCTTTTGTGCTCACAGAAAAAATCCTGAATGACTATATTTAAACAATGCAGGAAGCATGGCACGTGGGTAAAACCACCATCTTTGATTGCATGTACCACATTAGAAGAATTGTCAGAAACAATGAAACTAGGGATGAGGAAATTAGGAGAAAGCCACAGACCAATCTGGTCATTTAATTCTTGTAAAATGTTGGTTACCAAACAGTCTTTGGCCAAACCTGTTACACAAAGCACCGCCCATTTTCTAAAATTGGGGACCCTGCCATTATTGGAAGGTACAGTTTCCAAGGAGACCCAATGTACAGTCACAATAAAATAGTCAGTGGATGGGTCATGGGTCCATATGTCCACAGTCAGGTGGATCTTTTGGCTCTGAACATTCTCCAAAGTTAAGAAAATTTTTTCTCTGACCCAATCATATAATTGAGGTACAGCCTTAGTAAAGAAGTAAGACTCAGATGGTAACCTGTAGTCAGGGGCTACAATCTGCATGAACCTCTGAAAGGCTGGGGTTGAGAAGTAGTTGTAAGGATGCATATCCTCCACAATCATTTGAATAATTGCCTGACTTATTTGACTTGAGACTGAATTTTCACAATATGTTGTTTCTCTCTCCTGGGCATGCATCAGAGTATCTTGTTCTGCAACAGGAACAGGACTCTCAGATTTCCTATTTTCAACCTCTAAGACAGGAGGTTCATCTGAATCAGAGTCACTAAGGTCCTCAGCTGTTAAATCTTGGCTGCCTGTAGACTTCTCTCCAAGCAAAGCATCGTTCAGGAGATCATCTCTCTCAGTCTCAGCCTCATCTAATCCATTTCCAACTGCACCACTGTCTTTATTGGCAACAGCCCAATGGATGGGATGTGTGGCCTGCAGGTGTCGCTGAAGTGTTGAAGTTCCTAAGTGAGAACCTGGCCTACCTCGGCTCACACTTCTTTTACATATGTTACACACAGCTCTTGAGATGTGTTGAGGATCAGTATAAAAAAAATTCCAAACTGCAGATGTCTTGGCTCTTGTTCCAGGAATTAAGGCATGCTTGACAATGTTACTTTTGATGAGAAATCTCCCCCTTTCTGCCCTCAGGGCATCAGATACTGATTTATCACGTTTCTTACCCATTCTATTATCATCTAATGAATCAGTAGGAATATACTCAAAGCTTCCGTTGCTTCCAGCAGAAGAGGGAGATAAAGGTACATCCAAAGTAAAATCCTCCTCCCCACTAGTGACTCCAAATTTGTTGGCCCTGGTCCAGTGAGGTGAATGCCTTGCCTGCAGATGTCGTTGAAGAGTAGATGTCCCGAGATGGCTGCCTGGTTTACCCCTGCTAACACTTTTTTCACAGAGGTTACAAATAGCTCGCCAGGTGTACTGGGGGTCAACATGAAAAAAGTGCCACACAATGGAGGTCTTGGCTCTGGTACTAGGTAGGTAGATCTGTTTTTCTATATTGCTCTCAAAAAGATGCTCTTCATCCTGCTCAGGGGCACTGGAAGCTAACAAAGCAGGGGTATCTGCAACAGGCCTCCCAGATCCCAAATCCTTACTAAATTTTTTCACAAGGATCAGTTTCTTTCTTCGCCTTTTCCCCTTAATTCGCAAACCCTTCTTTCTTTTCTTTTTAGCAGGCAATTTTGCCTCTTTATCCATTCCTTCTGCCACCATTTTTCTCTCTACCACATCTTCTTTATCTGTATTTGAATTACTAGGAACACATCCCAGAATCCCAGCACCACTAAAAGTACTGCATCTTCTGCCAGAAGAGAGTGATGAAACTGGTACACTTAGGGTACATATGCTCATTCTCTTTAGGTCTCCAAAATTTGTACCAGAATTTGTTAGTGGGTTTATTATTCAAGCAGAAATACAGCTGCTCCTCTTTACTTGCATTATCTTTTCTCCAGTTTCTATGGGGAGTCAAATTCCCTTTGGACCAATGACTTCCAAACCAGGTTATTTTTGGAGGAAAAGTAACAGCAATGGAGAACATTCCCAAACTCTTTCTCAGAGAGCTTTAAGTTCCCTTCCAACTTTTTGTGTTCTGAATTCAAATTGTCCAATTTCCTCATGTTATAGAAAAAAGAAGCGAGGCCCAGTTTCCCAGAGTCATAGAGTTGGTCTGGAGCAGCTAGATGCCAGGTTTTCCAAATCCCAGGCCCATGTTCTTTCTGCTTCATCAAAAACTGTATCTGCTTGAAATGCTTTCACCTTTTAAAACATGTATTTTTATGATGGCTCACAACAGCAACATCAATTTCCCTTAATTCTGAAATTAATTATTTTCAGGAAATTTAATTTAAACAAAAACATAGTGCATCATTTAACATTGATCACTTAGGACTGTGACTTGCCAATAAAACACAGAAAGTAAATTCTGGAAAACTAAATCAGACTCCACATACTGGTCATTAACAAATGCTAGCTGACCCCTTTCAGTTCTAACTAAAAGTAATACAATTTTTAAAAATGTGGGTGGCTTTATTAAAAAAAAAAGCTTTGAGAGTAAAATTAGAAAAACAAGGTCACAAGATGCATTTTTAATTTAGTTTGTATTGAGAACTAATCCAAGTTTAGTTTTCAGTCATTTTTTAGACTGGAGAAGCTTTACGGCCTGTAAATGAGTAACTCGGAAGTCGGACTCTATCTAAGCAGCAAAAACTAAAACATGAGCTTTAAACCACTTCCGTTCCTTCTTGGTTGATCCCTCCCCTTCCCCCAATACCTACATACATTTATCCTAAAAAGCATCGCTATCACTAGTTCCACAGCCTCCTCCTCAAGGTCCAGAACCAAGGCCTGGAAGATGTCAACAATATGGGCCTTCCCCATAGGAATCCGCACCGATTATGGGAGTTTAGGGGGTGCTCTTCATTACGGGTTCATCAATCCTACAAGGAGAACATAAGTGTCCCTGTTGCTCTTGACTCCGATGCTGGGTATGGGAGTGTAATTAAGGTGGGGAGGGGTGTAGGATACCAGAATATGGTCGGTGGCTTTCTGTGTATGGAGTTTGAGAAAACCTCCAAAGGAGTGGGCCCCTGGAGAGGAACGAGAGTAGTAAATTCAGCTCCTGGTACTCGGGGTAGGCAGCGGGGGGCCGCTAACCTAGGGGAACTGGCCCGAAGGCAATGTAGTGTCAACTGGTTCCAGGCGTCGGAGCACGAGCCGGCTTGCTGGGGCTGCTCGGGGCTCCCAGCTCCGCCAACGCCGGATGTGGGGGAGGGGAGCAAGGCCGGCTGAGGAGGGAGCAGGCGCCGTGGGAGTGGGGTGAGGTGCGCTGGGGGTGGGGTGGGAGGATGGGAACAGCGAGCGGGAAACCGGGGCGCCTGGCCCGCCCCGGCGAGGGCAGGGGGAGGGGGTGTCGTTGCCGCGGGGCTGCAAGGCTCGCTCTGACTTCCCGGGCTAGGCCGCGACCCAGGGGCGAGGGGAGGCCGCGGCCACTCCCCTCGCCCTGTCCCCCACTTCCCCGGCCCCAAGCCACCCGGGAATCAAAAAACGGGTCTAGTTACCAGAGAACAGAAACTTTACCGAACCGACGACACTATCCCCGACTCCCGCTTGCTGCCACGTCTTTCTTCTTTCTTAGTCGCTGCCGTCCGCCGTCTTCACAGGAGCAACACCAGCAGAAATCCAATACTGCCAGCGTCAAAGATGGCGCCGGGCTACAGGCTCAGCTCTAAGACTGGGGCGGTAAAAGTGCCAGCACGACGCAAGCACGAGGATTCTGGGAGATGTAGTTTCCTCTATGAGGCGATGCTTAAGATGGCGCGCCGTTCACAGGGTCACGTGAGAGGGGAGGTGCTAGGCTACCCGGGCCACCGTTTCCGAGCGAGGAACGCATTTTAGAAAGTCAGGAATTTCTTGAAACCATCATTGAATTTTTTGGGGGGGCGAGGAGCTTGAATATTAGAAATTTATTTTCTCATAATTCTGGAGGCTAGAAATCCAAGGTCAAGGTGTTGTCAGGTTTGGTTTCTTCTGAGGCCTCTCGTCTTGACTTAACCGATGTCCTCCTTCTTGCTGTCCTCACATAGTTATTCCTTCATGTTCCCATGTTTGCTTTTTCTTTTTTTAAAGGTTTTTGTTGTTGTTGTTTAATCAAATGAGGTAATAAGTGAAAAAGCCGCAAGAACTGTGTCTACCAAACAGTAGACACTCAATTTATTCTCACCAAAAGTGTTTGTTTAATGAATAAATCTTCCCAACCGTGTAGACATCTGATTTAGAAATCAACTACTTTTCCCATGCAATGTTGAAGGATTTGCGCATGTACTTTTATTTGAAAAAGTGAAGTTGGGCTGTGGGGGAAGTTATATTTCTTTAAAAAAAAATTGTATTTGAAAAACAATTCATGCTCAAAAGTTCATGAGGGGTGGGGCATGAGACAGAAGAATATTAGCAGTGGCCTCCCCATAATTATTAACATTAGCCTGTATTTTATCTCATTCCTGAGAAATAATCTCTAGCATATATTCTTTAATTTTTTATATACAAATATACTTAAATATATTACACTGATAAATTAGGAGCCTAAAATCCCCCCCCCCCCCCGGGGTTATAGGATCAACAGAACTTGCTTAGGTGGTAACATTTTACTGAATTCTAAAGGACACACTTCTGCTACTAAGAAAGGATACACTTGATGGGAAAGCAAATGGGACATCAGGCACTTTTTATTTCCTTTTGGGCTTGTTCCACCAGCAACCAGCTTGGTGAAGGCGTCCAGCCAGTCCACAACTGGGTACTTACTGAACCTCCTCACACTTGGGCTTTTATTTTCTTTCAGTGTGAAAAGTCTCACAAGAAATTTCTAGACCCAGTCCCTATATTCTATGATTCCTATACAAATTCCTAGACCCATGTCAATATTCTATGATTGCCATGTCAACCAGAACTAACAAGCAGTTTCCTGGTAACCAATTTCTGTTTGTGCCACAACACCTCTTTTTTTTTTTTTTTTTTTTTTTCATTTTAACACAGGGCTTTCCAAACAGCTGAAGGGTTTTCCAGCCTAGGGATTCCCAAGCTGCAGTCCTGGTCTGACTGGTATGCTATGTATAGTTATATTTCATCAAATCTAAGGTATCATTGTAAGATACAAAGATGCAGTACTTTCTGAAAGAAAAAAAAGACTTACAAATTAAACTCTGACAGGCCATTGATCAGATGGTAAATTTGGAAAGGATGTCCATCTTGGAATGAAGGAAATACAGTATTTTAAAGATAAGAATAAAGATAAAACTATGCATATTGTTTGTAATTTGCTTCCCCACCGCACATTTCACAATGCATTTTGAATTTCTTTTCGTGGTCATCCCTGCTTAGAAGTCTACCATATGCTCTTTAACCCATACGACAATAAGGCTGTTTTGCAATAAGTTTCACCAGTTCCTTTTGGGTGGAAATAATCATGTTTCAGTTTCCATTAGTTTCCCCAAGGGGAAAAGAAAACTAATAGAGTAACAGGGACATTGTAGAGAGCAGATGATAAAAAACTGGGGCTATTAAAAAGAGGGAGAACTAGTCAAGAGATATTCTGAAGGCCAGGGGCAGAGTCCATACGGGGATCCCCCTCCCCGTATATACAAACATAAATCTTAGGGGTGGATGTGAGCTTGCCCCTTGTATAAGAGGGTAAAGTATCTAGACGAAGGGCACAACGCCAGATTCCTCCTTCTCAAACCCAACCTTAAATCTGTAGGAATAATAGTTGCAATTAGAATAGTTCCAAATTCTAATAACATCTAAATGTTCATGGTTTGATGGTTCAGCCAAAATATTTCTTGTACAGAACTTAATTTTTGAAAAACAAAGGCATGATCGAAAGTTAATACGCTAGCTCGTGTGACCGTGCCAATGGTTAGAGGAGGAAATGTTTCTCTAATTGCAGCAATAAACATTCAGGGAACGGTGTGGCATGAAATAATTGCACATTCTACGGTTACTTCAAATATTTTTTGCAAATTTCTTCAGAGATTATTGCAGAAATTGGATGAAGATAATCTGGAGGCAGCGTGGTTTTGTTTTGGACAATGTGAGCCTCCACAAAACCCAGGAAGTATGTTACCTTGTTGGTCAGACAAGACACACTTTATTATTTTTACCACCAGTATATACTCTCCAATGATGAACCCCACTGAAGAAGTTTTTTTCAAAAATTAAGTTCTTTGCAAGAAATATTTTGGCTGATCCATCAAACCATGAACATTTAGTAGATGTTATTAATTATTCCATTGCAACTATTACTCCTACAGATTGTCATAATTATTTTATGAATATGTATATAAAATTACCACGAGCAGTGGTAGGAGAACCATTACTATAAATGAATCTATAAGTAAATAAGTATTTCTGATGTTAAATATTTGAAGTTTATTATTAAATACATGCAATAAAATATTTAATTTTAACAATAACAACATTGGATTTATTTTTATTACAAAGATTAAGAAAACATTTTTGTGGAAAAATTTGATCTGCAAAAGGATGAATTTGATTTGCAAAAAGATGAATTTTATTTGTAAAAGGGTGGATTTAGAGTGCAAAACCTTTATAGGCAGCTGGCTTTCTCCAGAGGGAGAGAGGGAGAGAGAAAGAAGGAGAGAGAGACCAGAACAGAAGCTGTAAAAGCAATGCTTTTTATGATCTAGCCCTGGAGGTGGTTCTTCCAAATTCTACTGATCACACACATCACCCCTGACATAATGAGGAAGGGGACTAAACAAGGGCGTGAATAACAGGAGGCAGAGATCATTGAGGTCTATCTTGGATGCTGACTACCATGCCAGGCATTAGTGATAACTGAATCCTCCACTTAAAATTTTACAGGTGTGATGATTGGAAGAATTTTTCACAGACTAGCTTCTGGCTCCAAACATTTCATACCTTGTTTCTGCTCCACAATCTACATGTCACTTATATCAAGATGTAGGACCTCTGGCCTTACAACTTTGGGTCACAATGCCAGATGAATTCACCCAGTAGGTAATAGGGGTGTCATGCAGGGACTCTGTCCTGCTCCCCACACCAGAACACAGGATATGGTGAGGCCAAAAAGGAACACCAACGGAGCCTTAGATAGGGGAGTCATACCAATATATTCTCATTTATGGCTGGGTTGGAGACACAGGAAGCAGAAGCCGCAATCTGCCGTCTGCTTCTCTACCAACCAATCGACAACCCCCCTTGCCAGTGTATCCACGGTTGTTATATTAGTGGCTAATGGCTAACCAGTAACAGCTGATGGCTACCCAGCCACAGCCGATGGCCATCTGATTATAGCTGATGGTCATCTAATAACCGAGCCAGCACCTTTCCACGTGAGCCCGAAAGCCTGGAAACTGCTCTGTGAAACTGCTCCACACTCCACTCCTCCAGGATTGTCTTGCCTCACAATCTACACGACAAGCGTCTTCCACGAGGGGCCCTGAGTCAGGAATCCAGCTCACGAGAAAAAGTTTCAGTCCAGTTCAAGTAATGTCCCAGGGGGTGTCCCTCGATGTCCACCTATTTCTTGGCACAGCCAGGGTTTCTCAGAGCACTGCCAGTCTTTCTGGGCACCCCGCATCAGAACGCAGGCACAGCCAGGTTTCTCAGGTACCGTGCTGGAACAACAGTGGCTCACAGCTAAGGTGCTTACATATTCTCGATGGTGGCCAGTCAAGACATAGGAAAGAAACATCCACCTGCACCCCAACAAGGGGTCTTCCTGCACCACAGTCTCGCTGGCAGCTGGGCGAGACATAGGAAGCAAACGTCCACCAGTTCCACTACATGGTGGTACATTCCCAAGCAAACAGTCAAGCGGTCCATCAAATCAGGGATGGAAGGCAATTCCCCATAGTCCACAGTTCAGCAATCACTTCCCAGCCCATACGGCCACAACGACCTTTGCCTTCTTCAGCCTATGCTGGTTGGAGAACCGTTCACGTCTTCCCACCCCTCCACGGGGGTCCAGCTCTCTGGCAGCTGCACGACTTTTCCTATGTTGGTCGGAGAACTGTCCACATCTTCCCACCCCTCCCTTCATGGGGGTCCAGCTCTCCAGCAGCTGCTCCTCATAGGATTCCTGGGACTGAGCGCTCACACTCACAAACCACCCTTTAGAGAGCCTTGGCAGGCACCATACCCTGCTCGCTGTGCCACGTGTCATGCAGGGACTCTGTCCAGCTCCCCGCATCAGAACGCAGGATATGGTGAGGCCAAAAAAACCCTCCAAAATAAATGAACAAACAAACAAAAAAACAAAAAAAAACATGGCTCTTAAGCATTTGCTATTAAAATGTCTTACTTTTGCAATTTTTTTTTCATGTCAGACGGATAATGTGCCCATGTCATAACAAGGTTTGAGGGAGGCACATCTCACACAAGAATGTGAACATCCAGTCATCACACTTATGAACTACAAAAGGATCTGCAAATTTTATAATGACCACATGAACACATTACTAAGACCCTATCCAGAACCTTGAAGAAGGCTTGTGAAGGCGTGTGGGAACAGAGTCCCAGAGAGCAGTTTCCAGGCTCTCGGCCTCACGTGGAAAGGTGCTGGCTCGGGTAGTAGATGGCCCTCAGCTGTAACCAGTTAGCCAATTAGCCGCTGATATAACTGCCTTGACTGCGTTGGTTGGTTGGCAGGCAGAAAAGTGGATGGCGGATTTCAGATTGTGTGGATCCTACTTCATGTGTCTCGCCCGACCGCCAGCAAGACTGGGGTACAGGAAGACCCCCTGTTGGGGTACTGGCAGATGTTTGCTTTTGTATCTCCAACGCAGCCACCAGTGAGAATATAGTGGTATGACTCCTTTATCTATGGCTCCGTGGGTGTTCCTTTTTGGTCTCATCATATCCTGCTTTCTTGTGTGGGGAGCAGGAACTGAGACCCCCGCATGACACCCTGCATGACAAGGGCCGCTGTCGTGCGGGAGACCCTGCTCGCTGCGCCATTTGTCGTGCGGGAGACCCTGCTCACTGCGCCATTTGTCGTGCGCGGAGGCCTTCTCGCCGCGCCATCTTTCAGGCGGGGCGGCCTGCGGGGTCTCTGCCCCCGCTCCCCACACAAGAACGCAGGATATGGTGAGGCCGAAAAGGAACACCCACGGAGCCATAGGTAGGGGAGCCATACCACCACGGTCTCACTGAAGGCTGGGCCCACTGGACGCTGATCTGCCATCCGCTTTTCTGCCAACCGACCGACCGACGACTCTTCTCCACTCTCTCCTCTGTTCCTCTCTCTCGGCTCTCCTCTTCCGCTCTCCTCGGCCCTCCTCTTCCGCTCTCTTCGGCTCTGCTTGGCTCCTGGGCAATCCTCGTAGCCGTAGCAGTTATACCAGCGGCCAATTGGCTAACCGGCCACAGCCGACGGCCAATCAGCCACAGCCGACGGCCATTCACCACCCAAGCCAGTACCCCTCCACGTGAGGCCGAGAGCCTGTAAACTACTCTCTGGGGCTCTGTCCCCACAGGCGCTGAAGATTAAGCTTCATTAGCTTCATGGTAAATCCTTCTCTCTTCATGTAGTGGTAGGATGTGGGGACAGAGTCCCAGAGAGCAGTTTCCAGGCTCTCAACCTCACGTAGAAAGGTGCTGGCTCGGGTAGTAGATGGCCATCAGCTGTGACTAGTTGGCCATCAGCTGTAACCAGTTAGCTATTAGCCACTAATATAACTGCCGTGGCTACGCTGGCAAGGGAGTTGGTTGGTTGGCAGAGCAGCGGACGGTGGATTGCAGTTAGCAAGGGGTTGGTTGGTTGGCAGAGAAGTGGATGGCGGATTGTGGCTCCTGCTTCCTATATCTCCAACCCAGCCACCAGTGAGACTATAGTGGTATGAAACCCCCATCCATGGTTCCGTTGGTGTTCCTTTTTGGCCTCACCATATCCTGCATCCTTACTTGGGGAGTGGGACCAGAGACCCTATATGACATAGGGTGTGTTGACAGTGAAATCATATGATGTGGATTCAAATCCTGACCTATCCCTCACCCTGAAACTCTAATTTTCTGGGCTCCACAGGTTGAGAGTAGCCCCTGTTTGTACTTCCCAACATTAAAGAATAGAGTGGAAAGGTAACTCCCACATGAGTAGCTAGCCCCTTCTCCAACCAAGTATCCATCACCACGATCCATCACCTATCGTCTTTGTATTCCGGCCTTTGAATCTCAGCTGTCTGACATGAGTGAGGAAATAGGGACCAAGAGAGTGTTCCAGCAAGAAGCTCTGGATAGAGGTCAGAATTACCTACTAACTCCTGGATAAATTACAAACTTCTTGCTCTAGCTGCAAGACCTGGTCTGGTATCCCTGAAGTGAACCTTCTAGTTATTGCCTTCCCCTTTTCACTTCCAGCGCTTTCTTAGGCTGTTTGATTTCCTCACGTAGAATATTTTTTCTTGGTATTTCATTTTAGAATGGGGTAACTGTAGTTTTATTGGGTGATGAGTTAGTTAAGAAAAGACAGACTAGGTTCTCATTATCAACATCATCATTTACCTTACACTAAGTATTCTCCTATTAGGTGGTTCTGCTAGGCATTGTGGGAAATCCCAAACAGGCATAATATATGGAAATGCCCATGTGGAACTTTCCTGGAAGACATGATAAATATAAAGATAAATAACTACCAGGTAGAGTACACCAGGAGTCCAGTCATGGTTTAGACCTGGGGTTACAAATTCAAATGCTTACATGAGCCAGGCACATGTGTATATGAGTATTGCATGAGGGGCGGCCTGCGGGGTCTCTGGTCCCGCTCCCCACATAAGAACGCAGGATATGGCGAGGCCAAAAAGGAACACCCACGGAGCCATAGATGGGGAGTCATACCACTATAGTCTCGCTGACAGCCGGGTTGGAGACACAGGAAGCAGGAGCCACATTGTCCGCAACCCGCTGTCCTAAATGCAATCCGCGCTTGCCAGCCACCATCTTCTTGCTAGCCCCCATTCTTCTGCTAGCATAGCCATGGCAGTTATATTAGTGGCCAATGGCTCACTGGTTACAGCTGATGGCCAACTAGCCACAGCAGATGGCCATCCAATCACAGTTGACGGCCATTTACTACCTGAGCCAGCACCTGTCTATGTGAGGCCGAGAGCCTGGAAACTGCACTCCTGGCTCTGTCCTGACAAGTATGGTGAGCCAGAGGTAAGAATAAAATTTGAGTGCACGCCCTAGCTAAAGGGCCAGCTGTTACCACTCAACTCCAGCCCATTCTTGCCAGAAGGGAATATAGACCCAGTGTTACCACATTTTTTCATTTTTCAAGAGAAACTAGAAATTCAGACTTTTATGTGAAAATTTCTGACTGTAAATTTGGAATCTAACTCAAATAAAACAAAAAAGATCACATCGTGGGTTGCTCTGCAACCTCCACTTAAGGCCTAGGAGAGTTAGAAAAAAAAGGAGGTCATTGAAAAGAGCGGTTTCAGGAAATACTTTCTGAACAGAATGAAACTTAAATTGACCTCAAGTAAGACAGAGGTGAGCGGTTAAGCAAAGACAAGGAAAGAAGCTATGTTAGGGAGACCCCTACAGGGCAGAGGGGAAAATGCAACTAGAGAAGAGTCCACAGGGCATGGAAACAGTAAACATTGTAAAAGTAAGATGGAGTAAGATTATGGAGAGCCTTGAATGGGACGGTGTTTGAACAATATTTTTTGGACAATAGCAATTCCTTGAAAGCTTTGTAACGAGACAAAAAAGTAAAGGATGCGACATTTTCACATTTGTGTTTCAGAAAGGCTGAACTAGAGGTGAAATTGGGCAGGAGTGACCACAGTGAAGCATCAAAGAATGGTCCCTCCTTGATCCTACCCATTATTTTCTCTGTCTCTTGTATTTTTAACTTATCTCTCTCTGGTTGTTTCCCAAAGTCTAGTAACGTACATGACGCCCCCATTGAGTGAGAAATAAAGTTGGAGTGGGGGGGAGCATTATGCTCGATTCCTTGTTTCCTTTTGGCACACCTAATTTCCCAACTTATCTTCATTGCCAAGGTCGTTGGCTACTTTTTCAGCTCTCATATATTCTCAGTATATTTCATTTAGGTTGATATCCTCATGGCTTCTCTGAAATTACTGTGGTAGGGGCGTTAGTTTTAAATTGGATGGATTGTTTTCAGTGCTTATTTTTTCTCTTATTAACCAGCCTTTATTGACACTTTATTATGTGCCAGGTACTGTGTTAACAGCTTTACATACATTATCCAATTGAATCCTCTCAATAACTCTATTAGATAAACAATATTATTAACCTCTTTTTACAAATGATTATAAAGTTCCAGCGATGTGTCCAGGTGTCATTGCTGGTAAGTGGCAAACTCAGGATTCACCCCCAGGTCTGCCCAACTCCAAATCACTGGCCCTCATTCACCATTTTCTCTTTCTTTTAATTCCGCCTCCCATGGGTCAAAGGACAAAATTCTATCTTGGTTTCCTTTTAAATTCGCTAGCTGCCGTTTCTCTAGTTCCTTCACAGATTCTTCTTCTCTATCTCTCACTCAGTTGTTGTTATTCCCCAGGATTCACTCCTCAGCCCTCAATGTTTCTTACTCTACATTCTCTCCTTGGGTTACTTCATCCATTTCCTTGGTTTCAACTATGAAATAATTATATCTGGTGACTCTCAGATCTGTATCTCTGACCCAGATTGTTGTCCAACTGCCTATAGGGATCTTCAGTTGGGTGTTTCAGAGGCACTTTAAATTCAGCATACCAAAAACTGAAACTATCACCTTATCCCCAACATCTCTTCCTCCTCCTGAAGTCTTTGTCTCAGTGGATGTCGCCACTAAACATCCACTCAGTTATAAGGTAAAAAATCTGGGAGTTAACAACGACTCCTCTCTTTTCCTCATCTACCACTTCCAAATACTTATGAAATCCTATTGAATTAACCTCCTAAATATCTCTTGAATCTACGTTTTTCTTTTCCATTCCCCTGGCTTCTGCTTCGTTGAGGCCTTTATCACGTGCTGCTCATTTTCCAGATTGCTGCCACAGCTTCTTCTTTGGTTTTGCTGCCTCTCCATCTTGCCCTCTCTTTAGTCTACCTTCCAAATGACCACAGAATTTCTTTCTGAAATGCAAGTAAAATCTAAACAACAAGAACACACACACACACACACACACACACACACACACACACACACACTTGCTTATGCATCAACAGTTTTCTGGAGAATCTACTTAGCAGTGGTTAACTGAGGAGAGTTGGGCTGGACATCTGAAGTGGAAAGGAGACTTTTTATTGTATGTTTTTGTACTGATTCAAATTTTTTTAATGTATGTGTTACTTTTAGTATATAAAAACTGGTTTTTAAAAAAGACACCTCTACACTTTGACCCAGCAATTCTAAATCTAGAAGTTTGTCCTGTACTTACACATGAGCAAAAATGACACACATATGTGGATATGCTATAACCTAAATGCCTATAACTACTATAAGCTAAATAAAAAGGAGTACAGCCAAGCAAAAAAGTTCTATGCTGCCATGAAGAAGAGTGATGTGCTTAGGACTAGGCACCTCTGGGTATTAACGTGTGCGAGCTTTATAAAATGTCACCGTCTGTGTATAACAGAACATCTCTAGAAGAGTTTAGAAGAGACCTGAACGGTAGTTGCTGCTGGAGAGGGACGAGGAGCACAGAGAATCCTGCTAGTGGCATGGGGAGCAGCTTAATTTTCACTGGTGTATAGGGTTTGACTTTTATACCATGTTTATGTATTTATCTACTCAAAATGTTTTCAAAGCATATAATTTTAATCTATTTTATGAGAAGAGGCATAATTCACTTGGTTATCCCATATTGCCCGGAAGCTTTCTTGCTTCTTCAAGGTTGTCCATCACAGTGATGAATGAGTTAATACTGGTTCTTTGAAGATACACAGTATTATGCAAAATGAAGGGAGGTTATACTAGTAATGGCTTAAGTTTTGCATTCCCTGATAGGCTGGCTAAATATTGTTTTATATAGGATAGATCCTGATATATACACTATAATTGAAACTATACTGGTCACTCCTCGTAGCATTTCGTCCATCTTCACAAACACATGATCTTTCTGTATTGTAAGATCTTTAAAACACATTGTAAACATGTCCCTTAATTTGCACGTATTTACGAATTAGAACAATTGCTAACCTGCTTAGTAATATTAAAATTTACTCCCCTACTGAAAATCCTTCAGATATTGCCCATTAGCTTTAAGATAAATTCTAAGCTTCTGTTAATAAAGCTTCTATTAATAGCTTTTAGGATAAATTCTAAGCTGCTATTGATATCTATTAATATTGAAAATCTTACTCCTGCCTACCTATTTATCATGAAAACTTACTGCTCTACCCCCTTCCAGTTCTTTGTCATGTATGGTGACCTTCAGTGACCTGAATGTGTCCTACTTCTAAAGCCCCTGTGCTTTCACCCAGGTAGTTTCTTCTGCCTAAAATGCCTCTTCTTCACCCTCAATCATCCTACTGGTTTGACTGGTTACCTCTGGGTTCCAGCAGCCTGTGCCTTGTCACATCGTTCAGGAATTGACTTGTTGCTCATTTGCTTCTTTTTATAGACCATGTATCTCTCATTGAGAACAGCAATGTCTTGCTCATCTACAGAGGTCCAGTGCCTGAAGGCATTCAATATGTGTTTGTATGAATTTGGGGGAGTAAATGCTGAGACTGGGTAGATAAGGGAGCAGGGTTTGAAGGGCAGGGATAGGAGTTTGGATGACTACAAGTAGGGAACCATTGTTTCTTGTGTAAAGGAATGACATGAAAAAATGGACAGGGTGTTGGGGGAATGGGGGACAGAGATGCTGGAGAAAGAGAGATTAAGTAATCAGAAGTTGGGAGTAATCTGGGTGTGAAGAAATGAAGGCTAAGATTAGAGCTGAGGCCCTGGGATGAGTAGGAAATCTGGAATTCCCCTGAGGGGAATCTGCTTTGGGGAGATGGATGAGATTATAGGACAGAAATAGGTAATAATAGTAACAGCCATCATTTGTTGAACTTTTGTCCAATGTATGTGCTAAGTGTTTTGCAGGCCTGGTCAGGGCCTTGAACTCTTGCTGAGAGAAATTTAACAATGCCCCTCCCCAGTGTATCTTTGGGGCTTGCTGTGGGGGCGGAGCCCCAGAGAGTAGTTTCCAGGCTCTCGGCCTCACATAGACAGGTGCTGGCTCAGGTAGTAAATGGCCAACTGTGATTGCATGGCCATCAGCTGTGGCTAGTTGGCCGTCAGCTGTAACCAGTGAGCCATTGGCCACAATATAACTGCTGTGGCTACAGAGAAGAGAAGAGAAGAGAAGAAGGAGAGAGAAGGAGAGAAGAAGGATGGGGCTAGCAAGAAGATGGCGGCTGGGCTGGCAAGCGTGGATGGCGGTTTGCGGACAGTGTGTATCCAGCCTCCAGTGAGAGTATAGTGCCGCCAGAGAGAATAAAGTGGTATGACTCCCCTACCTATGGCTCCATGGGTGTTCCTTTTTGGCCTCACCATATCCTGCGTTCTTGTATGGGGAGCGGGAGCAGAGACCCCGCAGGCCGTCCCGCACGACAAATGGCGCAGCGAGCAGGGTCTCCCGCACGACACGTGGCGTAGTCGGCAGGATACGGTGCCGGCCAAAGCTCTCCAAAGGGCGGTGGAGCAGTTTGTGCGTGTGAACACCCAGTCTGAGGAAGACCAGGAGGAGCAGCTGCCGGAGAGCTGGACCCCCGTGGAGAGGTGGAAAGACGTGGACGGTTCTCCCACCAGCACAGGAAAGGCCATGCAGCTGCTGCAGAGATGGAGCCCCGTGGAGAGGTGGAAAGATGTGGACGGTTCCCCAACCAGCACAGGCCGGAGAAAGCGAAGGTCGTTGCAGCCCTGTGGGCCGGGGAAGTTCCTGCTCAGGCAGCCCGGATGCAGGACTTATAGTCCCAGGAGGTAACGCTTGCTGAGTCCTCCATGGGAGATAAGGGTGAGGTCAAGGTCATCCCTCACCCCCAGGACAGCCCTGGCGAATGACTATGGACTATGGGGAATTGCCTTCCATCCCTAATTTAATGGACTGCTTGACTGTTTGTTTGGGAACTGTTGTTAGTGGAACTGGGGGATATTTGCTTTTGTCTCTTGACTGGCCGCCATTGAGAATATGTAAGCACCTTGATTGTGAGTCGCTGTTGTTCCAGCAGGGTACCCTGAGAGGCACAGAGAGAGTGGCAGTGCGCTGAGAGGTCTGGCTGAGCCCTGAAGATACCCTGGCTGTGCCCAGGAAGTCGGGCTGTTCCCAGAGAGAGTAGTAGAGCCCTGAAGGTACCCTGGCTGTGCCCAGGAAGTCGGGCTGTTCCCAGAGAGTGTGGCGGTGCCCTGAGAGCCCTGGCTGTGTCCAGGAAGTGTGGCTGTGCCCACAGAGAGTGGCGGTGCCCTGAGAAGCCCTGGCTGTGTCCAGGAAGTGTGGCTGTGCCCACAGAGAGTGGTGGTGCCCTGAGAAGCCCTGGCTGTGTCCAGGAAGTGTGGCTGTTCCCAGAGAGAGTGGCAGTGCCCTGAGAAATCCTAGCTGTGCCCGGGGAAACTAGTGGTACCCTAAGAAGTCCAGGAAGTCTGGCTGTGCCCAGGAGTACTGGTGGTGCCCTGAGAAACCCTGGCTGTGTCCGGGAAGACAGGTGGTACCCTAAGAAGTCCAGGAAGTCTGGCAGTGCCCAGGAGTACTGGTGGTGCCCTGAGAAACCCTGGCTGTGTCCGGGAAGACAGGTGGTACCCTAAGAAGTCCAGGAAGTCTGGCTGTGCCCAGGAGTACTGGTGGTGCCCTGAGAAACCCTGGCTGTGTCCGGGAAGACAGGTGGTACCCTAAGAAGTCCAGGAAGTCTGGCAGTGCCCAGGAGTACTGGTGGTGCCCTGAGAAACCCTGGCTGTGTCCGGGAAGACAGGTGGTACCCTAAGAAGTCCAGGAAGTCTGGCCGTGCCCAGAAGCACTGGTGGTGCCCTGAGAAACCCTGGCTGTGCCCAGAGAGCCTGGCTGTGTCCAGGATATTGCATTCACCCCCAGGCTCCTCGCACAGGTCCCCTCGCGGAAGACGCTTGTCACGTAGATTGTGAGGCGAGAGCCTGTAGGGGTGGAGTGTGGGGGCGGAGCCCCAGAGAGTAGTTTCCAGGCTCTCGGCCTCACATAGACAGGTGCTGGCTCAGGTAGTAAATGGCCAACTGTGATTGCATGGCCATCAGCTGTGGCTAGTTGGCCGTCAGCTGTAACCAGTGAGCCATTGGCCACAATATAACTGCTGTGGCTACAGAGAAGAGAAGAGAAGAGAAGAAGGAGAGAGAAGGAGAGAAGAAGGATGGGGCTAGCAAGAAGATGGCGGCTGGGCTGGCAAGCGTGGATGGCGGTTTGCGGACAGTGTGTATCCAGCCTCCAGTGAGAGTATAGTGCCGCCAGAGAGAATAAAGTGGTATGACTCCCCTACCTATGGCTCCATGGGTGTTCCTTTTTGGCCTCACCATATCCTGCGTTCTTGTATGGGGAGCGGGAGCAGAGACCCCGCAGGCCGTCCCGCACGACACTTGCTTGCTGTGGTTGAGTGGATTCTGGTAGAATCCCTTGTACCTTTCTGCAGCCACAAATTTCTTCAGAAACTGACCCATTGCACAAAGCAAAGGGAATGGGAACTCTGACCACACGGAGATTTAAGGCTAAAAATCATGACTGATGGGTTGGGAAGATTTAGCCAAAGTAAGATTTCACAAAAGAACAATCAGTTTCCCAAGAAGAAAATCCCTATAAGTGAAAATGGATTGGGGGCCAGTGACCCAGACTCAACTCAAAGACCTAAGGGGGAGACCCTTTAACAGTGTATGTTGTATGCCCTGAATGTGAGTTGAGGTGGACGTGGAAGGACGTGACTCTGGAGGAATGTATGTGTGTAAGTTGAATGAGCTTAGCACTCGGAGAGCCAGGCAGCTTTGCTGTGGGACAGCTCTGACTGGGTTTAACAGAGATGGATATATTCCCTTCCTAAGGCCTTTAGGAATCAGTAGACTAAAGTCTTATTCCTTCAGGATTTCTGGGATTTAAGCCAAGAAAGAGATACCAGTGCTGTTGACAAGATCTCAAGCTCTATGGTGCAGTAGACCTGTGGCTGTATTATTAGCAGTGGCAACAGGTGCCTGGCCGCCCATGGCTGGGGTACAGGCCAGTGGACGTGGATGACTTTGTGAGGGGCTCTTAGGGACCAGGAATTGCAGGATCTAGCTCTAAGTGTACTTCAGTCTCCTTTTCACTGTGGGCTGAAGTAGCAAGCAGTAACTAGGGCTATTCATGGATACACAGGTGCCATGGGGAGTCTCAAAAATAAGAGCAGAAGGTAACCCCTGGGAAATACTGTAGTTTTCTATTTGTCAAACAGGTACAGGCTCAGCAACACCTGGAATATTGTTAGGAATGCAAATTCTCAGGCCTACTGAGTCAGAAAAACTGTATTTTAAGAAGCCCACCAGTTGATTCTAATAAACATTAAAGTTTGAGGATCACTGACAGAGCGTTACTGCAAAAGTAAAATCATTTAAACTCAGGCTAATGAAGTCTTGGATATAAATTCTCTATAATCTATAATCCTCAGAACTATCCATTTTACTGATGGAAAACTGAAGTCACTACGTCCTCCATGTAGGCAAATCCAAGAACATGTCTGTGGCTCTTCTGCATCGTTGGTCATGCATGACCACTTCATCTTGGAAACACTCTCTTTTCATGGCTTCTTTGACAACACAACTCTCTTGGTCCCCAACCTACAACATCAGGAGCTCAGTTTCTTTTTCCTGGTTCTTCTCTCTATATTTTAAATGTTAGAGCCTCAGGCGTGGGACCTGAATCTCCTTTCCTCTATCCTGATTCTCTCCTTAGGGGACCACTTTTCTTTCCGTGCTTTAATTTTTCATCTAATTATCTACTCAACATCTCTACTTGGCTTTCTAGTAGTCTCTCTCTTTCTCTTTCTCTTTCTCTCTCTCTCTTTTAAAGCACTATTTGAAATAGGCTTATTTTTATTGTTTTAATTATTATTTTTTAAACTGTCTCTCTTTATTTAAGTATGTTTTTCCAGGACCCATCAGATCCAAGTCAAGTACCTTTTTCAATCTATTTGTGGAGGGCGCAGCTCACAGTGGCCCATGTGGGGATCGAACCCACAACCTTGTTGTTAAGAGCACCACACTCTAACCAACTGAGCTGACTGGCCACCCCTCTAGTAGTATCTCAAATGTAATGTGTTCAGGGACGCCTGGATGGCTCAGTTGGTTAGAGTGAGAGCTCTTAACAACAAAGTTGCCGGTTCGATTCCCACATGGGCCAGTGAACTGTGCTCTCCACAACTAGATTGAAAACAGCAGCTTGAGCTTGGAGCTGAGCTTCTAGTGGGTGACTGGTTTGCTCAGTGGTTAGAGCACGGTGCTCATAACACCAAGGTTGCTGGTTCGATTCCCACACGGGCCAGTGAGCTGCGCCCTCTACATCTAGATTGAAAAACAACCAGTTGACATCACTGTTCCCCAATATTCCCCAATTAAAAAAAAAAAGTAATGTGTCCAAAGCAGAGCTCTTAAGTCCCCACTCCCAAGTTTCTTGTCAGTCTTCCCCATCTCAATGAAGGACACACTACCTGCTCACCATCTACTGGCTTAGGCCCCAAACCTGGAGTCATCCCTGATATACTTTAAGGCCTGTCAGGTCTACCTCCAAAATATAACTCAAGCCTACCCACTTCTCTCCATAGCCACAGCCTCAACCGCAGTCTGAGCCACCATCATGTCTCTCCTGGATGGCTGTTCAAGCCTCCCGACCGGTTCCCCTGCTTCCTTATACTCTGTCCCTTTTCAGTACATTCTTTATATAGCAGTTTTAAAAACAGAAATCAGATCACTTAACTGTCCTGCTTAAAACCCTTAAATGGTTTCCTGTGGCAATTAGAATAAAGCGCTAACCCAGACATCTGTTTTGTGGCCTGAAGGCGCTGCTTGACCTGGCCCCATGTCCATCCTGCTTTCTCATCATTCTCCATCACGCACTGCACTCCAGCCACACTGGCCTTCTTTCTGTTCCTCAAGCACATTGAGACACTTTGTGCTTTGGGCCTTTGTGATTCCTTCTGGAATGCTCTTCCTGGCCACCTCTTTTTCATCCTTCAGGCTTTAGTTCATAGTTCACCCACTCAGAGAGACATTCTCTGACCATTCTATCTAAAGTGGCTTCCTCATCTACCCCATTTCATGATTCTCTCATTTCCTTCATAGCAGTATAACAATTGTCACAATCTGTAATTATTCTGTTTGTCAATTATCTGCCTCCCAACTAAACTGTATGCTCATTAAGGGTACAGTGATTTCCTGTCTTATTCAGTTTTATCCCCAGAGTCTAGAAGCGTATCTAGCACAGAGTACACACTATGTAAATATTTGCTGAATGGATGAAAGTTATACTTTTCATACTCCAGTTCTGTATCACAGTTGTAAAGATATCAGCCATGTAGAAGAAAGAAGGGAGTCCTGGGCATTTGTAACTGAAGGTCTTATTTTGAGTATTAAAGATGGGACTTATTTTAGTCAGTTTGGGCTGCTATAACAGAATGCCATAGAGTGGGGGGCTTACAAACAACAAATATTTGTTTCTTATAGTTCTAGAGGCTGGGAAATCCAAAATCAAAGCCCTGGAGGATTTGGTGTCTGGCAAGGGTCTGCTTCCTAGTTCATAGAGAGCTGCCTTCTCAATCTGTCCTCAGATGGTAGAAGGGGAGAGGGAGCTGTTTTACAAGGGCACTAATCCTGTCACGAGGGCTCCACCCTCATGACCTAATCACCTCCCAAAGGCCAAATACCATCACACTGCGGATTAGGTTTTAAAATGTGAGTTTTAAGGGGACACAGACGTTCAGTCTATAGCAGGACTTGATGTAGAAATCCTCTTTACTGGACTTTGCATTTTAGGTACTCCCTTATATAGCAGGCATATCAGAATGCTAGGAAATCTGTTGAGAATATGCACTCTGCCAACGGCAGAGGTTTCCTGGAAAACATTGAGCTGAAGGTGGAGCCTTTCCCCACAATTAAGAGTTTTAAAGATCTTTAGTGATAAGAATGGTAAAAAAAAAAAAAAAAGAAAAAAAAATTCTCCCAAGACCACTACACGTGTTGGCTGTCAATTTTCATTTTAGACCAAGCAGATTTTTCAACTGTGAAGTGGCCCAGTGTCATCCAGAATCCCCAAATTGGCATCTAAAGTCTTTGCCCACGAAACAAGATATTTATGAAAGTGCCTACCACTGTTTGAGGAAGTGTGAAATAAAGCATAGAGGGGGCTTGAGACTGCTAAGCCACACCCCAAGGCTACAGTAGGGATCTATCAGGAGCTGTCTATCTAAGCACTCAGATCCATCCATGTATTGCCAAAGTATCACGTGGAAGAGTGAGCATTGGATGACTTATCCAGTGCTAGTGGTATCTATTGATTGAATTTGATTGATGGATACATGGGAAGTCTTTTCTTCTTCCATTGATGGGGAAACTGACCTTAAAATGGTTCCCTGCCATGTGGAATTGAGCTAAAATGGTGGCCCAAGCAGAGAGAGAAGTCCTCAGCCTAAGCCCCAGCCCACTTCCGCATAACCCCCTCCAAGCCACACCTTGAGCCAATCACCAGATGACACCTACTCCTTCCCCAACTCAAGGAAGTCCCCGACCCATAAAAACCTGCTCAAAACCTTGCTAGGGGCTCAGTCTTTTGGGAAGGATCCCGTTGAGCCCGCCGGCTCAATAAAGCTGACCTTCCTAACTCTCTGAGTGCCGCTTGGGTTTTTTCGGGTCTTTGATTCTGCAACATTTGGTTCCCTGACCGAGAACCCAACCGTGCTGGCCTCTTGAGACACCGGTTTGGGCAGAGGCGGGCCACAGGGTGGCAGGAGAGCCAAGACAGGGCTAGGCGCGCCCTGCAGATTTCGGCAGGCCTGGGACCGGCAACCTCCCGCCAGCTCTGGCCCGTGGCTCCCTGCCAGACCCCAGTACGGAGAAAGGACGGACAGCCAACCAGGACATCGGACACAGTAAGACCCCGGGGCCCGGACCCAGTTAGGCCTAAGGGCAGAAGGGGAGCCTGATCACCTCCCACTGAGTCCCACTTCGGACTCCAGTGAGGGCCGTTCTGGGGGAGGGCGTCTTTCCTCCCTGAATGAGGGTGTGTGTGCTTGGTCCCGAACGGGATTCTGTGTGGATCCACGGCCTGTCACCTACGGAACCCGAGTGAGTCCCAACCTACATTTCTGTGGTAGCATCGTAGGCAGAACGGTGATTCGCACTCTCGGGGTGTGACCTGGCCTGGAATTTATATGGGCACAACCTTAGCCAAGACGCACCCTAAGTTCCCTCAGGGGAAATGGCCAGGAGGGCGCCTGATTGAACCCCTTCCCTTGTCTGTGCGACACCGAACATCATGGGAGGGAAACATGGGAAGCCCATGGTATTAGATTGCATTTTCAAGAATTTCAGGAAAGGTTTCGGAGACAACTATGGGGTCAAAATGACCCCCGGATGTCTCCGTGCTTTATGTGAGCTGGAGTGGCCAGGTTTTGATGTGGGATGGCCCCCAGAAGGCACTCTACTTCCCCACGATTCGCGGAGTCTGCGTAGTTGTCACCAGGACCCCAGGACGTCCAGACTAGTTCCTTAAGTTGACTCGTGGTTGGAAATAGCCCGAACCCTTCCTCCTTGGGTACGGTTCTGCTCCTATAGTAAGGGACATCCAAGATCTATGTTGCACGGAACCCACGAGGCCGTGCCCAGAAAGACATGGCTAAGGCCATTTACCAGGGGGACCCTGACGAAGAGCCGCCAGCACCTCCCTACGCACCACGGCCAACGGCTGGCACGGCCCCGCCGCTTCCAGACACTCCGCTTCCAGCCTCGGCCTCCCCATGGTCCCAACCCAACCAGCCTGGAGCCCGACTTCATAGGATTAGTGGGAATCGAGTCGAACTGAAGAGGACTGGGTTTGTTCGAACTCGGTCCCCACGAGCCCACGGTTGACTTAGATGTAGGGGGCCAAACAGTGACTTTTATGGTAGATACCAGAGCAGAACACTCAGTAGTCACCACGCTGGTGTCACCACGCCGGTGGCACCGCTCGGGGACCACAGTCACCATAATGGGAGCCAGTGCGAATCAAGCTAAGAGCCGACCATTCTGCCAGGCTCGTACTTGTAAATTAGGAGGACACACCGTGTCGCACGAGTTCCTCTACTTACCAGACTGCCCAATCCCGCTCCTGGGATGCGACCTCCTTACCAAGTTAGGGGCGCAAATCTCCTTCGAACCATCAGGCCAAGCCACCATGTCACTGCAGCCCCTGTCAGAGACTTATTCTGTCTATCACCACCCTGAGGGAAGAAGAATGGAGGCTCTACGGGACTGGCAGTGTAGAACAGAACCCAGAAGCCTACAGGGCCTATTTCCTGGAGGTTTGGGCTGAAGATAACCCGCCTGAGCTAGCAAAACATAAGGCCCCAGTTTTGGTGGAACTGAGACCTGGAGCTCAACCCCAACGGCTACGCCAATACCCCATCTCCAGGGAAGCTCAGGCAGGGATTCAAAAACACCTCACCCGTCTCAGAGCAGCAGGAATACTCGTAGAATGCCAGTCGCGATGGAATACGCCCCTCCTGCCGGTAAGGAAGCCTAATGGAGAATACCGGCCAGTACAAGGTTTAAGAGCGGTAAACCAAGGCACAGTCTCCCTACACCCCGTAGTCCCAAATCCGTATACTCTCCTCAGTCAGCTGCCCCCAGAGTCCGGATGGTTCACCTGCCTAGACCTGAAAGATGCATTTTTCTGCATTCGGTTGGCGCCCCAGAGCCAATCACTGTTCGCCTTTTAATGGACCGAACCTGATACCGGCTGGCAGCTCCAGCTGACATGGACTCGGCTCCCACAGGGCTTCAAAAACTCCCCAACCCTCTTTGGGGAAGCGCTAGCTTCAGATTTAGCCACCTTCCCTCGAGAAGAATACCGCTGCACTCTATTGCAATATGTGGATGATCTGCTCCTAGCCTGTGCCACCGAAACCGAGTGCCAAACTGCGACGCAGGCACACCTGTCCCACTCAGCTGAGACAGGGTATAGAGTCTCCTGGAAGAAAGCCCAGCTCTGCAGAGACACCTTAGGCCAAAGACTTGTAGTTAAAGTACCTCACTCCGTCATCACTTTAATGAACAGTCAAGGACCCCAATGACTGTCAAATGCATGCCTGACTCAGTATCAGGGGATACTCCTGGAAAACCCTTGGATCTCATTAGAAACTGTGCGCGCCCTGAACCCAGCCACTTTCTTGCCAACTGAGGAAGGGGATCCAGAACATGACTGTATAGAAGTTATCAATGAGATCTATGTCACCAGACCCCACCTCCGGGACAGCCCACACCCTAACCCGGACCTTACTCTGAATACTGACGGCAGCAGCTTTCTGAGGGACGGAAAACGTCACGCGGGGTATGCAATAACCACCACAGATGAGGTATTCGAGGCAGGGGCACTTCCATAGGGATGGTCGGCCCAACAGGCAGAACTGTGGGCACTAATAAGAGCCCTTATTCTATCCAAGGGCCGAAAAGTCAACATCTACTCCGACTCTCGACTCTCGGTGTGCCTTTGCTACCGTCCATATCCATGGGGCTATATACAAAGAAAGAGGCCTTCTGACCGCGGAAGGAAAAACTATTAAAAATAAACAAGAAATCCTTAAGCTCCTACAAGCCATTTGGCCTCCCCAGCAGGTTGCAGTTGTCCATCGTCCAGGCCACCAGAGGGGCAACGAGCCCTCAGCAGTCGGGAACAGGCTCGCCGACACGACGGCTAAATCAGCGGCGATGGGAAGCCTTAGTGAACTACTCTTGGTCACTGACACTACCACCATGTCCCTTCCGCAGTACACAAAAGAAGAACTCAGATGGGCAAAGTCAGAAGGGGCCACCAGATTGCCACAAGGGTGGTGGCAACTGCCCGATGGAAGACTCTTCATCCCAGTCCTGCTAGGTCCTCAAGTAACACCTCACTTGTGCAAAGAACAATACAAAGTCCGGCCCTAGTCCCATCCCCGGGATTCAGAGAAACAGTGCTGCACCTTTTGAGGACCTTGAAGTCGACTTCACCAACATGACAAGATGCCGCGGCGTTAAGTATTTACTGGTCTTGGTCTGTACCTACTCCGGGTGGGTCGAAGCTTTCCCCACTCGGACTGAAAAAAGCAGCGAAGTAGCTAAGGTCCTCCTCAGGAAAATTGTTCCCCGTTACAGGATTCCACTTTCCATACACAGTGACAATGGGCCAGCCTTCATAGCAGAGCTTCTCCAGATGGTAGCCAGAGCCATGGGCATCAACTGGAGGCTCCATACAGCTTACAGACCACAAAGCTCAGGGAATGTTGAACGCGTGAACCGTACCCTCAAGGAGACATTGGCTAAACTCCACCAGGAGACCTCCCTAGGGTGGGTGGACATCCTACCGTAGCCGTCCTTTGGGCGCACTGCACCCCTGGCAAATCTGGATTCTCTCCCTTCAAAATTATGTTCAGGAGGCCCCCTTCCCTGCTAACCAGTCTCCCTGGCGACATTCGCCAGCTGGGCTTCTCCAGCCTCCAAAACCAGATGGCCGCGCTAGGCAAGGTCCTCACAGATGTATGTGCTTACATTCTGGAAAGGGCTCCCATTTCTCTTGGGGCCCCGGCACACCCCCTTACCCCAGGAGACCAAGTCTGGGTCAAAGATTGGAAGCATGAGCCCCTCCAACCCCGGTGGACAGGCCCTCACATTGTCGTACTTGTTACTCCCATCGCTCTTAAAGTTTCAAGCATTGTCCCCTGGATCCATCAAACCCGGGATAAAGGACCCCAGCCAGCGACCGACACCTGGACCGCCTGGCCTGTCCACTCCGTCTGACCCTCAAGAAACAGCCCAGATGAGCCTCGCCGTCGTCTGCCTGGCCTCCGTCTTTGCTGTTATTGGACTCCTATTGTTTCTAGCCTTTGCTGGTCTCATTGCATCCTCCCCACCGAGCTGGTCACCACTGGAAAAGGGACTGTTAGGTTCTACTTGCTGTTCTGGGCTGCTTGCCTCCTCTCCCTAACCTGTCTTAGGCAGCAACCATGATTTGGCTTTTGCTCATACTATTTCTTCCCCGGAAAGGAGTCACCTCCCCTTCCTGTCCCTCAGGCTGCCGGGAAAAATGCGCTGGCCACCCAACCTTCTCGTACTTAGGTTTCATAGAGACCTCCATTACCCATTGGGCTACAGCCCGGATCCTTGCCCTATGGGGTTATCGTCCTCTTAGCTAATATGATGATCTCTAAGTTGTTACCACTTACGATCATCAACAGGGGGGACATGATGGGGAAACTGACCTTAAAATGGTTCCCTGCCATGTGGAACTGAGCTAAAATGGTGGCCCAAGCGGAGAGAGAAGTCCCCAGCCTAAGCCCCAGCCCACTTCCGCATAACCCCCTCCAAGCCACACCTTGAGCCAATCACCAGATGACACCTACTCCTTCCCCAACTCAAGGAAGTCCCCAACCCATAAAAACTTGCTCAAAACCTTGCTAGGGGCTCAGTCTTTTGGGAAGGATCCTGCTGAACCGGCCAGCTCAATAAAGTTGACTCTCCTAACTTTCTGAGTGCTGCTTGGGTTCTTCAGGTCTTGAATTCTGCAACACCATCATCTGCCTTCCTTTCTTGTTTCTGAGCAGGTAAAGAATCCAGACCTGAACATAGACTAAGAGTAACTGTGCAAATGCATAAAACGGGTTCTCTTCCTTACATGGGCTTCTGGAAGTCAATTAAAGATTCATGAATTAATTTTTTGTTTGTTTTAAGAACTGTGTGGTGTCCCCAGGCACACAAACAATGCATCCTAATGAGTCTTAAGATACAGTAAACTGGGGAAACAGAATTTTTAAATTCTCTAATTAAGAAGCTAATCTCACTTATAATAGCATTAAAAAAAATCAACACTGGCCTAAACCCCAGTGAAGTGGCCAGCTGAATGTGTTTCTGTCGACCTTTGGCTAACAGTGTGGCCAGAATTAACTGAAGATGATCTATAGCTTGTCAGAGCAGTTTGAGGCAGGACATGTAGCCTAGGAAACTGCGAACTTGTTGCAATGATATTGCTAACCGTTTTTGATATCAGAGGGATTATTCATTATGAATTTGTACCAACTGGACAAACATTTCACCAAGTTTACTATGTGGAAGTGCTGAAAAGGCTGCGTGAAAAAGTTAGGCAACCTGAACTTTTTGCCAACAATTCATGGCTCTTGCATCACGACAATGCACCAGCTCACACGGCACTGTCTATGACAGTTTTTAGCCAGTGAACAAATAACTGTATTGGAACACCCCTCTTACTCACCTGATCTGGCTCCTAGTGACTTCTTTCTTTACCCAAAGATAAAGGAAATATTGAAAGGAAGACATTTTGATGACATTCAGGACATCAAGGGTAATACGACGAGAGCTCTGATGGCCATTCCAGAAAAAGAGTTCCAAAATTGCTTTGAAGGGTGAACTAGGTACTGGCATCGGTGCATAGCTTCCCAAGGGGAATACTTGGAAGGTGACTGTAGTGATATTCAGCAATGAGGTATATAGCACTTTGTCTAGGACGAGTTCGCAAACTTAATTGTCAGGCCTCATAACATAAGGCGCTTCACTGGTTACATGAGTAACAAAGTGAATGTACCTCGTACCTACAGCTGGAGAAAAACAAGAACCAGTTTCTCCCAGCGAGGCTGATCCCTATGACCAGGACCTGACCTTTAGCTAATTATAATGTCATTATAATCTTATTTACATCGTAGTTACTACAATGGGACATTACCAAAATTTGCCCACAGAGGCATTAGTACTCATGGTCAGGATTTCCTCGGCCTGACTCTCTCTGTGAGACTCATATCTGAGTTTGGCAGCACTTTCCTGTCAAGTGTGTACTTTCAGTTTCAATAAATCACATTTGCTTTCCTGCATGTCTTGCTTCTTTCCTGTGTGGAGACAAGAACCCTGTCACCACTGCTCTGATTGAGTCCTGTCTTGGACATACCTGTGAGCCTCTGGCGACAAATAAATCTCAACCCTTCTATGTGACATCTCAACCATCATATTTCAAAGAATCTTATCCAACCCGCTTTAATCCTGGGAGAAATTATATCTGACAGAAGACATAAGAGATTCCAAAATGGACTCTGCATCAGGATGAATAAATCAAAATATTCTTATTTTTAATAAAATAATTTAAACATAAAAAATAATAAAACTGAGGCTTCTGGTTCTGTCCAAAATGGAGTAGGCCCACTACAGCCTCTGTCTCCTATGGATTACAACGAGAAACTCTGGATACAACATAATAAACAACTACATGAGGATCTTGAAAGTAAACAAAACAAGATAAATTGTGGAGGGAAGTCAAAATTTAAAGAAAAGAGCCATATAGAAGTGAGTTTCTTATTTTTTCCCCCTCTCTTTTCTCTCATAGCTTTGACCTGAGGGTATGTACTTGTTGCAAAACTGTATGGTGAGGGAACAAGAGGTGAAACCTATGGTAGAAACTCCATCTTTCTGGAAAGAAGAACCAGGAAGAGGGGACTGAAGGGTGTGTGTGTGTGTAATCCTCATATTTTTTTCCCCTCTCTCAACTTTTGTCTGAAGGTGGGCCCTAGTTGTGGAGCTGCACTTTGGTGGCAGCGTAGGGAACTAAAATTTCAACTGAAATCCCACTTATCCGGCCAGAGGAAGCAAAAAAGGTGGCCCTGAGGGCCTAAGAGTGTGAAAGGACTCATGAGGAGAAGAAAACTGAAGAAGGGGTCCACCTAATTCTGTGCGTGAGCCCATACACATCATGGGTTTACACTTGAACTGGGCATTCATGGGACAGACCCAAAACCAGCACAGCAAAGACTTTGAGGACAGAACTAGAAGGGAAGCTATTGCCCACAGAAGGTAAAGCAGAACTAGCAGTGTGAATGTAACTGGGTTGATTGCCTGCTAGGATGGAAAAAAAAAAAAATTCTTCAGAGGACTTTAATTGGACCCAGTGCTTATACAACATAATATTAAATATGTCCAGGATACAATCTAAAGTTACTTGACATAAAAAGAACAGGAAAAAAATCAAATCATTATGTTGTACACCTGAAACTAATATAATATCATATGTATATCAATTATATCTAAATATATAAAAGGAAAACAAGGAAGCGTAACCAATTCTCAAGGGACAATTGACCAATGCCAACCTCAAGATCACCCAGATGTTAGAATTATCAGACTTTAAAGCAGATATGGTAACTATGCATCATGAGCTAATGGTAAACATACTTGAAATGAATGGAAAGATAAAATTCTTGGCAAAGAAATAGAAACTATAAAAAAAGAACCAAATAGAAAAATTTTAGAACTTAAAAATAAAATATATGAAATTAAAAATTAATCTGATGGGCTAACAGCAGAATAGAGATGAAAAAGAAAGACTCAATGAACATGAAAATAGATTAGTAAAATGTATTCAATCTGAAGAACAAAAAGAAAAACAATTGGAAAAAAAGTGAAGAGAATCTCAGGGGTCTGACGAACCATATCAAAAATTTTAATATTTATGCCAATGGAGTTCTGAAGAATAGGAGAGACAGATTAATGCAGAAAAACGTTAGAAGAAATAATAGCTAAAAGCTTCCCAAATTTAATGAAAGACATAAATTTATAGATTCGAGAAGCTTGGTGATCCCCAAACAGAATAAACTAAAAGAAAACTACATGAAGACACATCATAATAATTAAACTGCTGAAAGCAAAGGATAAAGAAAAATTCTTGAAAGCAGCTAGAGAAAAATAAAATATAGGGGACACATAGGTGAAAATGATTTGAATGACAGCACATATCTCATCAGAAACCATGGAGGCCAAAAAACAGTGGGACAAAATCTTTAAAGTGCTAAAAGAAAAATCTGTCAACCCAGAATTCTATATCCAGCAGAAGTATTCTTTAGGAATGAAGGCTAAATAAAGCCATTTTCAAATCAAAGAAAACTAAGAGAATTTGTGATGAACAGACCAGTTCTAAGAGAATTGCTAAAAGAAGTTCTTCAGAGTGAAAGGAAATAATACCAGAGGGAAACTTGGAATGTTATGAATAAAGGAATAGAAACAAAAGTGCAAGTAGCTAGGTAAATATAAAAGTCTATTTTTCTTAAGTTCCTTTAAATATGTATGACTAAGTGAAAGCAAAAATTATATCATTGTTGAAGTTTTCAAATGTACACTTAATACATATGACAGCTATAATATAAAGAAGGAAGGGTACAGAGGCATGTATGGTTAAAAGCTCTACATATTACTTGAGGTAGTAAAATATCAACTCTGAGTAAACTGTGAAAAGTTAGTTATATACTCTGTATTTCCTAGAGCAACCCTTATAATGATAATCCAAAGAAATTTAGCCAAAAAATAGTGAAGTTAAAATGGAACAATAAAATATATTCAAATAAAAGGGATGGAAACGTTATTTCAGGAAAACGGAAATGGAAAAAAAAAAAAAAGCTGGGGTAGCAATAGTCGTACCAGACAAAATTGACATTAAAACAAAGGCTATAACAAGAGACAACGACAAACCCAGTAATCTGACTTCTGGGTATTTATCTGAAGATCTAAAACACTACTTCAAGGGGACATGTGCATCCATATGTTCATTGCAGCACTA
This sequence comes from Rhinolophus sinicus, assembly GCF_057876585.1. Taxonomy (NCBI): domain Eukaryota; kingdom Metazoa; phylum Chordata; class Mammalia; order Chiroptera; family Rhinolophidae; genus Rhinolophus; species Rhinolophus sinicus. The sequence continues at coordinate 24,546,112 of NC_142511.1, forward strand.
TTTACAATAGCCATGATGTGGAGGCAGCTTGGGTATTCGTTGATGAATGAATGGATAAAGAGGAGGAGGTACATATATTCAATGGAATACTGCTTGGCCATTGAAGAAATGGGTTCTTGCCATCAGCAGCAGCATGGATGGACCTGGAGGGTATTATGCTGAGTGAAGTATGTCAGACAGAGAAAGAGAGATGCAATGTGATTTCACTTATATGTGGAATCTAAAGAACAAAGCAAACAAACAAATAAAACAGATACACACTCATAAATACAGAGAACATTTTGATGGTTGCCAGATGGGAGGGGAATTAAGGGAATGGGTGAAAAAGATGAAGGGATTAAGATGTACAAATTGGTAGTTACAAAGCAGTCACGGGATGCAAAAGAAAGCATAGGGAATATACTCCACAATATGGCGATAGCTATGTATAGTTCCAGGTGAGTATTAGACTAGTCAGGGGGAATCATTTGTTAAATTATACCAATGTCTAACCACTATGTTGTATATCTGTAATTAATATTAAATAATATTGAATGTTAACTGTAACTGAAAAATTAAAAGGGGGGTAAAGGAGAAGGGGAATAAGAGGTTCAAGTCCAGGTATAAAACAAATAATTTGGGGCTGGGTTGGTGGCTCAGGTGGTTGGAGAACCGTGTTCCTAACGCTGAGGTTGCAGGTTCGAGTCCCACATGGGCCAGTAAGCTGTGCTTTCTACAGCTAAGACTGTGAACAACAGCTCTCACTGAAGCTGGGCTGCCGTGAGTTGCCATGGGCTGCTGTGTGCTGCCGTGGGCTACCATGTTCTGCCCAGCTTGAACCGGAGGGGAAGAGGAGGCAGAAGAAGGGGGGAAAAAACAAATAAGTCGTGATGTAATGTACAGCTTGGGGACTACAGTGCAAGATGATTGCTGGTCTTACAGTGATCACCCCTTTGGATATATAAATGTTGAATAACTATGATGTATACCTGAAACTGGTATAATGTTGTATGTTAGCTACATTTTCTTAGTAAAAATATTTTAAAAATTAAATAATAAAGAAAAGCAGGAAAGGTGGAACAAAAACAAGAAAAAAACAGAAAGGAAAGGCAGAATACAAATGATAATACGATAGCCCTAAATTCACTCATATTAATAATTATATTACATGTAAATGACCTAAATACACCAATTAAAAAGCAGAGATGGTCAGATTGGATTTTAATAGACCATATCATAGTTGCACGACATTGTGGTTGTGATAAATACTACTGAATTGTATCATTTCTAAAAGGGTTAATTTTATATTATTTGAATTTTACTTTAATAGGAAATTTAAAAAAAAAATCACAACATAAGCTATATACAAGAAACCCACTTTAAATACAAGACATAGATAGGTTAAAAGTAAGTGGATGGAAAGGATATACCATGCAAACACTAATAAAAAAGAAAGTTGGTGATAGAGAAAGGACAGCTTTTCCTTATAGATAAATCACAGTTAACAAAGGGAGAGGTAATGAAAGAAATAGAAAGTCATTATTGTGCCACCACTGTAATAATTGTTTCAGGCAAGATTCACCAATAGATGCTAAAAATAATAGGATAAAATTTGAGAAGAAACTGGGTATTTGTATAGTCTCAGAGTATCTTCCCTCAGATATTTATTTATTATAAAAGGGGGAAATAGTCACTATACAGTAGAGAGAACTTACAGACACCAAGTGATCAAGTTAAACATCACTAGTGATAAGACATATTGGTATCATATACCTGCTAATATAATGCACTGAGAAGGGAACATTATGCAGTTTTCATGCCAAAAATGCGTAACTTCAATCTAATCATGAGAGAACATCAGACAAAAACCAATCGAGGACTACTTTACAGAATAACTGACTACATAGTACTGCTTTTTCCTCCCCCACCCCCAGTGCAGCTCTCACTGCTGGGAGCACCTGGCTTCTACAAGGCCAGCGCCAAATGGTCTTCTTCCGGCCACCATCATGATCATCTACCCAGACTTCATCAGCCATGATGAGATGTTCTCCAACATCTACAATATCTGAGAGATCAGATCACGGATGTGCTGTGCCTGAAGGTGGAGGGGAAGATGGTCAGAGGGTAACATTGATGACTCATTCATTGGTGCAAATGCCTCCGCTGAAGGCCCTGAGGGCGAAGGTACCGAAAGCACAGTAGTCACTGGTGTTGATGTTGTCATGAGCCATCATTTGCAGGAAACCAGCTTCGCAAAAGAAGCCTACAAGAAGTACATCAAAGATTATATGAAATCAATCAAAGGGAAACTTGAAGAACAGAGACCAGAAAGAGTAAAACCTTTTATGACAGGGCTGCAGAACAAATCAAGCACATTCTTGCTAATTTCAAAAACTACCAGTTCTTTATTGGTGAAATGATGAATCCAGAAGGCATGGTTGCTCTGCTGGTCTACCGTGCAGAATGGTATGACCCTATATATGAATTTCTTTAAGGATGGTGTAGAAATGGAAAAATTTTAGTAAATTTTTGAATTTACTAAATTCAAAAGAAAGAAAATATGAATTTCTTTAAGGATGGTGTAGAAATGGAAAAATTTTAGTAAATTTGGCAATTTGGATCCATCACCTGTCATCATCATAACTGGCTGCTGTTTTTTATCCACACACCAGGAATTGGACAGATGGGACTGATTTATCTTGAGCTCTTCATTTATTTCTGACCTTGATTTCTTTGGAACAGTGGCATTGTTTTTAAGAAAATCGTGTCATGTAGGTCGTCAAAAAATAAAATGCATTTAAACTTAAAAGAACACTGACTAGTACTATTCAAAAGTATCAAGGTCATGAAAGACAAAGCAAGAATGTAAACCTGCCATAGACTGGAGAAGACTAAGAAGACATACAATGATTGTTATGTGGGATCCTGGATTGGATCCTGGAACAGAAAAAGGACATTGTTGAAAAGCTGGTAAAATCCAAATAAAGTCTGTAGATTAGTTAATACTATTGTACCAATGTTGATTTCTCAGTTTTCATCATTATTTCATAATTATGTAAGATGCTAACATTAGGGGATATTTCATGAAGTATATGTGGGAAATCTCTGTATTATTGTTGCAATTTTTCTGTAAGTCTAAAATTATTTCAAAATAAAACTTTTTTTCCTAAGTGAAGGGAAGGAAGGAAGGAAGGAAGGAAGGAAGGAAGGAAGGAAGGAAGGAAGGAGGGAGAGAGGAAGAAAGGAAGGAAAGGGTATTGGCTATATTAATGTCAGATAAAGCAGACTTCAGAACAAGGAATATTACCAGTGATAAAGAGAGACATTAGAGTCAATTCACCAAGAAGACATTATAATCCTAATTGTGCATGCAACTAACAACAAATCTTCAAAATACGTGAAGACAAAATGGATAGAACTGAAAGGGTAAAGAGGCAAACCCACAATTACGTTTGAAGATTTCAGTGCTTTTCTCTGAGTAATTCATAGAAAAGTAAAAGGAAAATTAGTAAGGATATAGATGACCTGAACAACTCTATCAACTGTTGGGAAAATCTCCTGGGGGTTGAGAGACCAAAGATAGAGGCTGACAATTCCAGCATGACATCAAAAGTTTATTAAAGGCCCTTACGTACAAGGTGTGTCTTGGGCGGCTGCAAGATGACGTGGATATCCCTGGTGCTGTGCGGCAAGCACTAAAGAATTATATAGAACAGGGCAGGATGGATAGAGGTACTTGTAACCTGCCACAGACAAAGGGAAAATGCCTTACATGCTTTCCCAGGGCAGCACAACAACCTGTTCCAGGAACCAGCATAGGGGCATTAGGGGATTAGGGGAGAGGTCAATCAGATAGTCTCTGAGGGTGTTTATGTGAAGCAATGTCTGTTCTGGTCTGGATCTAGCTTGAGGGTCCAGCAGCGGTCACATCATGAAACAGTCTCTAGGAGCTGAGACTTCAACTAACTTGACCTGACATTTTCAGAGCATTCCACTCAACAGCAGCTGAGCACATATTCTTTCCATGTGAGATTCTGCAACATTAGAATACACCTGGACAATTATGTTTTATCTGGCATTGTCAAGTATGAGCTCTCTCCTCTTCCAGGGAGTTAGGGTTCTCCAGGACACCTGAGCCAAACCTGAGTTTTGTCAGCATCTGAGAGCAAGTTCCCTAGGGATCTTGAAATTTAGCCAACTGGAGACCTCCCTGGATGTGTCTGCCTGGTATCTCCCAGGGCATTGGTGGCTCTCTATGGCTGCCTTCTGCTTTGAGGTTTGCTGTGACTTCCAGGAAAGAAAGCACTTCCCTTAAGTTAAGACCACATCTGCTACATAATCTAAATCAGTTGATCAGGAAACCAGCAAGTGTGTCAGGCCTAGCAGCCTTCTTCCTCATCTCTCGTTTCTTCTTTTGAAACCCTGTGTGTGCACATATGTTTTTACTTCTCTAAATCTTATAACAGGGCTTGAGATATTATCAGATTTATCTGTCATCAGAGATATTAATCTGCTATGTAGATGTGATAAACCAAATAATGCGCCTCAATAAGTTCACGTCTTAATGTCTGGAACCTGTGAATGTGTTGCTTTATCTGGTAAAAAGGACTTTGTAGTGTGATTAAATTAAGGATTTTGAGATGGGGAGATAACCCTGGATTATCTGGGCAGGCCCAGTCTAATCGCAAGGATCTTTATAAGAGGAATTCATGAGAGTGAGAGTCAAAAAAGGAAGTGTGACAGCAGAAGCAGAGGTTGGAGTGTGTGCTCTGAAGATGGAGGATGGGCCAGAACCATGGGCTGCATGCAATCTCTAGAAGACGGAAAGGCAAGGAAAAAGATTCTCTCCTGGAACCTCCTGAAGGAATTACAGCACTGCTGACACCTTGATTTCAGTCCTGTGAGACCTATTTCAGATTTCTGTCTTCTAAAACTGTAAGGTAATAAATTTATGTTGTTTTAAGCCACTAATTTTGTGGCAACATAAAACTAATATAGTAGTCAAATTTATCAGTCTTTCTTTTTATAGCTTTCTAGGTTTGGATTCATGTTTAGAAAGACCTTTAGCACTCTGGGATTATAAAACATAAAACTTCTCCTTGTCTCTTTTTGAAACTTCCATGGTTTTAGATTTTATTACTTTAACAGATTGACTAATTGAAGGGACCAGCCAGAGGTCCACATCTTGCACTGAAAGAATAGCAAGATGGAAGCACAGATGGAAGAATCATTGTCCATTTGACCTTTTAACTAGGGCTGGTCTTGCCCTACAGGTGTCTGTTAGCACAGGTGGGGATGGCCATTTACTGTCTAGCCAGCTGATACTAGGCTGCAAAAATTAGATGTGGGCATAGTGTGCCAGGAGAGAGTGAAGACTGAAGGAGCCACAGTTCTTCTGAGAAGGGATGTGTTCTCTGTAGTTGAATGTCCCATATTCCTGTGAAGAGATTCAGGTAAGCACATCAACCCGAGCGTAGAACGGAAGGCCTGAGGGAACCAGGGTCAGCTACATAATTTGTGGGACCCAGTGCAAAGTGAAAATGTGCGGCCCCTTGTTAAAAAAATAGGAAAAAAGTGCTGTTAAAAGTGCTAAAATATAAAGCTTTTTCCTTTCTTCTAGTCTCTGTTGACTTATGGTGTTTCTTACTTTCTATTTAATGCCATTCTAAGTAAAGAAAAGTTAGAATTTTAAATTGTTAACATGAATTTTACCATTCATCTTTATATTATGCAATGCCAGTTTTAATGTAAATATATCAATATTTAACTCATGTGGAATCACCAAAATTACACAATTTTTATTTTGTAGCTGGTACCTGCATATGTTAATTCTTGTTATTTATAGATTCTGGGTTTGCAAATTTGCCTACTTGCTGAAATTTATTTGTAACATCAAAACCAATACTCTTGGCACTGTTGGTCATTCATGGACATGCTAATGTACAGAGTGGGAAAAATGTCTATCGGCCAACACTCATCTTCCCACCTGAGTTTGAATAAGGCAAAGTCTGCTTTCTTGTTTCAGCCCTCAAACTATAAACAAGTGTCGTGTTCAGCACGACGCAGGCAGTGAGAGAACGAGAAGGGGAGGCGAAGGGTTAAGAAGGAAACAGAAGTCGAGAGATTTATGCACTAGGGGCTAAGGGTCTCACAGCCTAAGAGGACTGAGAGCCCCGAATCTGACCACCGTGTGGCTTTTATTGATGTTCACAGAAGGAAGTAGCATTGTTTTCTCCACTGTCTGTGAGTCCCATGCATCGTACCAGAAAACTGATTCAAACCAATCACCCTTGCCTGAAAGCGGCCGGTATTGAAAATCCCATGATGTATTAGTAATTGTTTTATGTACCTCCCCAAGGGACAAAACCTTTATGCTGAAACTTACTGATAAGAATAGATGGAGAACTGATGTTATCACATCATTGAATCACTTCCCAAGCAGGTTGTGGGATGGAATGCAGCTACAGAGGCAGAAGCTCTCCTTAGACGAGGGAAGGTAGGGGTTTATGCCCACCTCTTTCAACCCCATGAGTTCTCCTGTTGGTCCCCATGTGACTGTGCTTGTCTTAGGTTGTTCCCCCCGTGAGGAATCTTACTCGTCATTGACTAACCAGCCATCCTTTGGGGCCAAACAGGGAGACATAAGGTGTAAGCACAAAGGTGAAGCAAAGTCCCTGAAAGGATCCGTCTCACAGACTCTCCTTTCTTTAGGGGTAGGTACGGGGGACAGACGAGTAGGCTGCTGCATAACAACAAACAAGTGTCTTTTCTATGGTCTATTTAGTGCAACATTTTCTGCACTTTTGTGCTTTCTGTTGGTGATTTCACTGTTTCAAATGACCCCCATGTGTAGTGCTGAAGTGCGATCTAGTTTATAAAGGTCAAGAAGGCTGTGATGTGCTATACTGAGAAAATATGTATGCTAAATAAGCCTCATTCAGGCATGAGTTATAGTACAGTTGGCTGTGAGTTCCAGTGTTAATGAATCACCTGTATGTGTTAAATATGTGTCTTTAGACAGAAAAACACATAAAACAAGGTTGATGAAATGTGACCAGAGCTCACACGAACCTAACACTGTATTTCCCTTAGGAACAGTGTGGCTCAGTATTCACTAATTCGATGTTTATGGTGACTTCTTAGACTATAACTACCATGAATAACAATAATTAACTGTATTTCATTCTTACCAGAACAGTGGAAACACTGCACAAAGTAACTCATCAGTTTTTGTTTTGTTTGTATTTTTCTCAATGCCTGTACTTTGAAACATGAGGGAAAAATCTTGTGGGTATAAAGACAGACGTAACCACAGGTGTAATGACGAGCGGGGAAAAGAAGGAGGGACGCAGGCTAGAATGGGGCCAATGAATTTACTTATTTATCAATATCTAATTAATTTACTTAGCAATATGCAATAGCAGAAGACAAAGGCGATGAATAGAATGTGCTAATGACAGAAAGTAAAGGTGGTTAAGACTAAACTATATACATTGATACCAATGTCATGTCAGAGGAGTACACATATTTACAAGTTTAAGAGGTCCCAACATATGCTTATTATTGACCAAAAATCTTGCTAAATACACAAATAACGTCAGTAAGGAGTACCCAAAAACAGTAGTAAGCTCTATAGGATAGTAACTATTACAGTAGATGCCAAAAGCTCACCAAACCGGGGGAGAACAGCACTGGAAAAGTGATAAATCAAAACCTTGCCAGGTCTGTAGCTGAGAGAAACTCAGGCGTCTCCCACAGCGCTGCTTGTTAGTTCCCAAGAATGCTACATTGTTGTTGGCACTGTTGTTGGCATTGTTGTTCTTGTTGTTCTTAGAAGTAAAGGCATCTTCTGATGCTATAAGCTACAAATTGCATATAAGTTTTCGAGGTGTTAACAATATGAAGAATGTTGCTGTTGTTGTCGTTGCTGTTGTTGTTGTTGTTAGAAGTTAGGACGTCTTCTGATGTAAGCTGCAAGCTGTATACAAATTTTCTAGATGCTAACAAGTTCTCAAGAAGGCTAACCATGGGAAACAACACTGGAGAGGCCGGGAACCAGCCAGACCTCACCAGGTTCACGGCTGGAAGTCATGACATCCCCAGGTATTGTAAGTTGCATGTTGCTGGAAGTCTTCAAAATGTTAGAATGATGAGAAATCACCAATGACAAAATGACCAAATGATGAAATAATAATTATTATACTATTGCCAACTGAGGTCTGTCTTATACATTTTCTCAGATGTACCTTAGAGCCAAGTTTCTTGTTCCTGCCGACCCCTCTGGGAATGGCCGGTTCTAGGAGGGTCCGGCAGTTACTGATATGAATGCTGCCCATCCGGCCAAAGGGCAAATTCATCTGGACAAGCAATATCTACTGTTTTGGGGACCATCAGCCCAAGGTCTTCCAAAGCCTGGCTACGTGCCTGTCATGTCGTCCTGATATAACTTAGCTACTTCTTCACTGCATCTGCTGATGTGGGCGAAACAGACAGAACAAAGAGGGAATTCTGTCAACTCCCGATGAAGAATTTCTTTAACCCTAAGCTAAGCATCACTTCACAACACGGACAGAACAACAAATGTTATCTCATATCTCTCCTATTTGAGAGAATGAGACCAAATAGAAAACCTGATCTCATGTCTCCCCTGCTCGGGAGAATGAGACCAAAGGGGGAATTTACTCAACCCCTGATCACAGCACAGAAATCACCTCACACACAGGAACAGATAAAAGCTAATAGACAAAAGCTCACATCAACCAATGAAGGCAAATTTTCTTCAACATCTTCCCTACAACAGGTAAAAGTGAAGACAATCTATCCAGAAAGCTTTAATGCCTGTCAGCTTGAAGATGAAATTCCAAGTATGACATGTTGAAAGGAATGGTCATTAATAGTCCTCTCCTTCTTCCTCACTTTCTCCTTCAACAGAATCCTCACCAACCTCCTCATAATCCTTCTCAAGGGCAACCATGTCCTCATGGACCTCAGAAAACTCTCCTTCCTTCATGCCCTCACTCACATACCAGTGAACAAAGGCATGGTTGGCATACATCAGGTCAAACTTGTGATCCAGGCATGCCCCAGCCTCAGCAACAGCTGTGGTGTTGCTCAGCATGCATACAGCTCGCTGTACTTTGGCCAGGTCTCCACAAGGTACCACAGTGGTAGGCTGGTAATTAATGCCAACTTTGAAGCCAGTGGGGCACCAGTCCAAAAACTGGATGCTGTGCTTGGTCTTGATGGTGGCAATGGCAGCATTGACATCTTTGGGAACCACGTCATCATAGTACAACAGGCAGCAAGCCATGTATTTACTGTGGTGAGGGTCACACTTCACCATCTGGTTGGCTGGCTCAAACCCCACATTGGTGATCTCTGCTACAGAAAACTGCTCATGGTAGACTTTCTCAGCAGAGATGAGAGGGGCATATGTGGCCAGAGGGAAGTGGATGCGGGGATAGGGCACCCGGTTGGTCTGGAATTCGGTCAAGCCAACATTCAGGGCTCCATCAAATCTGAGGGAAGCAGTAATGGAAGACAATCTGGCTAATAAGGCGGTTAAGGTTAGTGTAGGTTGGGTGCGCAATATCGAGGTTTCGACGACAGATGTCGTAGATGGCCTCATTGTCAACCATGAAGGCACAATCAGAGTGCTCCAGGGTGGTGTGGGTGGTGAGGATGGAGTTGTAAGGCTCAACTTCGGCTGTGGAAACCTGGAGGGCTGGGTAAATGGAGAACTCCAGCTTGGATTTCTTGCCATAATAGACAGATGTTCCATCAGCAGGGAGGTGAACCCAGAACCAATTACCCCGCCAAAGCTGTGGAAAACCAGGAAGCCCTGAAGACCTGTGCATTGGTTGGCTGGCTTATGAATTCAGTCCAAGACAAGGTCAGTGATCTCCTTGTCAATGGTGTATTGCCCCCAGGCGTAGTTATTGAGCTGCTCGGGGTGGAAGAGCTGGCGGTAGGTGCCAGTGCGAACTTCATCAATGATGGTGGGTTCCAGGTCTACAAACACTACTCTGGGCACATGCTTGCCAGCACCTGTCTCACTGAAGATGTTGAAGGAATCATCTCCTCCTCCAATGTCTTGTCATTTGGCATCTAGTCATCAGGCTGGATGCCATGTTCCAGGCGGTAGAGCTCCCAGCAGGCATTGCCGATACGGAGACCAGACTGGCCAATGAGGATGGAGATGCACTTAGCCACGTCTATGGGTTAGCAGGCGCAGATAACAGGAGTAGACACCGGATTCGGGTTATTGTCCCCAATAAGCTAGGACTTGAGGTAAGTAAGGCACTCATAGCTCATCAGTTTTCATTCCTGTGATTTTGATTTATAATAAGAAATATATACTTGCTCTTTGTCCCTGTTTCTGATGCAGAGCTTCTAAAACCCTTGGAATTTCCTAACTGATGAGAGTGATGAAGATACCTTTTGTTGTGTTAATGGTGACGTTTGGATCATATGTAAAGATAAGGGCCAGGAGAACCAACCATGTGATCAGAAGGCTGCAAATTTCAGTCCCACCCCTGCCCACCTCCAAGGAAAGAAGAGGGGCTGGAGGTTTAACCTATTGTCAATAGCCAATTATGTAATCAATCATGCTTATGTAATGAAGTCTCCATAAAACCCAAAAAGACAGAGTTCGAAGAGAGCTCCTGGGTTGGTAAACCAGAGTGCTTTCACTACGAGGATAGAAGCTCCTTTGGGACCTTGCCCAATGTGTCTCTTCATCTGGCTGTTATTTCATATCCTTTAATAGCCTTTGCAATAAATTGGTAATCTAGTGAATAAATGGGTTTCCTGAGTCCTATAACTGCTCTAGCAAATTAATCAAACCCAAGGAGGGGGTCCTGAGAATCTCTGATATATAGCTAGTCAGTCAGAAGCACAAGTGACAATGTGGACTTTCAATTGGCTTCTGAAGTGGAGGGCAGTCTTGTGGAACTGAGCCTGCAACCTGTGGAATCTGATATTATCTCTGGGTAGATAGTGTCAGCATTAATTTGAATTGTAGGACACCCAGCTGGTGTTGGAGAGTTGCTTGGTGGTGTGGGAATGTCCCATATGTCACACTTGGTGATCAGAATTGTTACCTCCACTTCTTGATATATGCACATTCTACCAAGACTCTCCACCTTCCACTTATTGAGAGTAAGGGAAGACTAAAAGGAAAAGAAACTATGGGTTACCCTATTTTTCCCTCTTTCTATGTCATTATTTTCAGCATGTGGTTAACTAATATAAGGAAGTAACAGAAGTAAGAAAAGATATGACAGATTTCCGTGGTTGTTTGTGCCTTCTTTTTGTGACACCAGCTTATTGCCTGGTTTAAGACCAGAGTTTCTAGAAGTATTTGCAAGTCAAAACCGTCCCTCAGTCCACAGGGAAACCATAAGTGATAATAAAGCTCCGTGATACTAAGGCAGGGCTCAGGGAGGAGACATGCCAGAGGGGCAGTGAAATCTGGTCTTCTGCTCACCATCAGAGGGTGAGTGACAGGGAAGAAGGAGATGTAGCAAGTCTCTGTGTTTCATACTAAACAGTATTGTGAATGAGGTCACAATCAATATAACGTAAGTTTGAATAATTAATTCACTATATCTAATTAAGGAATTATAATGGATTATTTTTATATCTATTTTCTCATCCTGATCTTGAAAAAGTTTCCTCGTATTTAGCATTATCAGGCATATGAGATCAGATAATTACAGCAACTGGGTATTCAATTTAACTCAAAATTTCCTGGCAACTATTGTGAGAAAATAAAACTATAAAGGGAAAGAAAAAATTATAATTTTATAGGAAGTTTTTTATCCATTAATTTGTAAAAATTCTCAGAACAAGAAGTAAACAGAAAGGTTTCCTATCTAATATGAGACAATCTATAACTTATTAATCATTCTTAATTTGGGAGAATGTATGTAAGTGTAACTGGCTTATTGGGGTATAAACATGATTTGGCTTTATTTTTTTCCACGACCTGCTCCCCAACTGTGGTAGGTCGAACCTCCCTTTCCTACTGGGTGGTAGCTTGCTTAACAACTTATTTTGATCCCATAATTTTTTATCCCTTCTTGATTATGAGAATTCTCTCTTCCCAGTAGTTAAGATTCAGTTCTGGCTGAATCTTTGTTCTCACATCTGATACAATTCCTCCGTACTTGACTGGGTGAGGTTGCCATCCTGTTCGTGTGCTTGCTGTTGCTTCCCTGGCCATTAACAGCAGACTGACACGTACCCTCTGTGTCGCAGGAATTTAAATGCTGGCCACTTATGAGGTGACTCTGAGAGACCTGAAGAAATCTACCCGCAATATAGTCATGAGACGTGGGAGAACAGGCTACTGGAATAATCTCCCTTTATCCTACTATTTTATTCCCTTCAGGCTGCCATAACAAAAACACCACAGACTGGGTGACTTAACCCTTTTATTGCATTAATTGATTTCAAGCTTTTTTCCCCCAAAATGTTTCAAAAATCCACAAAAAATAAAAAGTTGATATTTTGACTATTTTATTTATTTAATAACATTTTGAGCTGCTTTGTAAATAAATGACAATTTTATTTTAAACTTTTGTTATATGGTAATAAATTTACCATTATATTGAATTTTGGCAAAAAATACTCAAAACATACTAAGTGGCATCAATTAGATTTAAGTATAGACAAATTAGAATCTAATGGCACTGATGACAAAAAATTTATTACAAAATGTTGCATACAAAACATCTTTGTTGTTGATAGTGCAAGCCACAGGAAAACATATTCAGCTGTTGCAGCAAGTTAAACAGCAAACATTTCTCACATTCTGGAGGCTGGGAAGTCCAAGATCAAGGCTCCAGCAGGTTTATGCCTGGTGAGCGCCCCCCTCCTCACTCCTAGACAGCTGTCTTCTGGCTGTGTCCTCACATCGTGGACGGGTGAGGGGGCTTTCTGGGGTTTCTTTTATTAGGGCCCTAACCCCATTCATAAGGGCTCCACCCTAATAACCTAATCACTTTATAAAGGCCCCACCTCCAAACACCAGCACATTAGGGGTTAGGTTTCAGCATAGGGGCACAAAAATTCCATCTCTAGCACTCATGATTTGTCCTATAGGCCCTTGCCTGGCATCCTCTTGAGGTGGTGCCAACAAGATGGCCCAGGCCCAGTCAACTTCCCCTGGTGATGCTCTGATTGTCGCCGTGCCCAACAGTGGGTGGCCAGCCGATTCATAGTCTCCCTCTCAGTTCCGGCAACTCTCTTCTTTCTCCTGGGGCATCAAGCACTCCACAGAAGGAGATGGTTACCACCCCCAGGGATGGGGGCAGTGAAGGAGAAAAGAACTTCTCTTCCTGACCAGCATACTCCTCAAAGGTAGCCTCGGTCACATCTCAGTCCTCTCCCATGGAGCAGGAACATGGTGCAGTAGAGAAAAGTATATGGTAGGACTAATTTTCTCACTCTCAATAAGCCCTGACCCCTATCAGCTGGTGGCACTCTGACCTCAGACTGTGGGGTGTTTTACACCTTTACTATTCAGCTTTAGGCCTTAGCCTAGATTCCTGAACAACAGTAAAACCTTTTTCAACATTTTATGGTATAAGTAGGTGCATTGAAACCACATCGCCAATCATCAATTATCAATAACTTGCCTTTATCTTGGCCTTGTGCTAAGATCCAGGGTGAATGTAAAGGACTTAAATGCATTTAAGTCAAAATATGTTTGACTTAATGTTACAGCAGGCAAAGATGCAGATTGATAGAGGAGATTGAACTTATATGCACATGCTAACAAATAATGCAGAAAACAAACACCCAGAACAACTACTCCAGCATGTGCTTTATGCTACATCCATTTTGCAGAAGAGGGAACAAAGGCACACTTATTTCAGTGGGATGAGTCTTTTGTCTTCACTCACAGCTTTATTGATGTTTTAAAATTGTTTATTTTAAAATAGTTCACAGAAGAGTTGTAAAGACAGTACAGAGAATTCCTATATACCCTTCACCTTCTCTTAATGTTAACATCTAAGAAACTAACATTGATATACTACTATTAACTAAAATGTAACTTTTCCTTTTTCTGCTAATGTCCTTTTTCTGTACCAGGATGTAATCCAAGGTACCATGTCATACGTAGTCATCATGTAGCCTCAGTGTCCTCCAACCTGACAGTTTCTCAGCCTTTGTGTTTCATGACTATAACACATTTAAGAGTTCTGCTCAGGTATTTGTAGAATGTCACACAACTTGGATTTTCTGATCTTTTTCTCATAATAAGACTGGGATTGTGGATTTGGGGGCGGGCGGGAATACCACAGAGGTGAAGTATCTTCCTCCTTGATCATATAGTGATACAACTTATTACCAGTGAGTTATCCTTGATCACGTGGTCGAGGTGATGTCTGCCAAGTTTCTCCACTATAAATTTGTTTTTTTCCCATTCCATATTCTATTTGTTAGAAAATAGTCACTAAATTCAGCCGACAGTGATGGGGAGGGGAATTAAGTTCCAGGGGGAGTATGAAATAATTTGTGGACACATGTTAAAATCATCACAGTAATGAATAAATATTTTGGGGCTATACAACTACCTTATTTTTCCTTAAAGTGTCACTCACTAATTTTAGCATTCATCAAGACTTACCCACAGCAATTATTCTGTGGTGACTTAGTAGTGATTTTCTTTTTCCCTCATTTCTTCTACATTTATTATTTGTAATTTACCTGTAAGGAAGATTTATCCTTTTCTTCTATTTTATTTGTTTATTTGACCATTGGTATGGACATCAGTCATGGATATTTATTTTGTTCTTTGGGTTATAAATTTACGTTATAATTATTTATTTTTATTGCTCAGATTGTTCTAGCTTTGCCTTTGGGAGCTCTGTCAGTTGACTCCTTTGGACGTGCCCTCGTCTTTTCTTCCCCTGCCGACCCCTCTCTATTTCCTTTCCCTTTCCCGCCCTTCCTTCCCTTTTCTACAAGATGATCAAGGTCGTCCTGTGTTTACTCTGTTCCAGTCCTAGAAACAGCCATTTCTCCAAGGAGCCCTGTTTCCTTTGATTGGAGAACAATATTTAGAAACCAAGATCTGAGTGCTATGTGTGGTCATTGTTACTGGGGTGCCATTGCTTCTAGGCTCTCTAGTGGACAGAGCTAAGAAATGTATCAATACTAGCCTATATCTATATTTATTTCTATATCTATTCATACATATTAAAATAAACATGAGTTCAAACTGTACCCCCAACTTTAATCCAGCACCACAGAGTTCACTGGAGCCTTTCTTATTTGTTTATTTGTTACTTCTTTCTCTGATGGTAAGAAACCTGCCTCTTCTTATTTATAATATATTGACTTATTTGTTCAACCTTAGTATACATTTAAAGTAGTTTCAGGATTGCTAACCTATACTCCTGTGAAATGCAAATGTCCCAACTAGAGTACAGTGTTATGTAGAACTCTTTGAGTCTATCTTACAGTTTCAAGTGAAAACATTGTTTTCCAAAGTTGATTAGGCCAATTCCTTTTCCCCCCACCCTCTTCAGTGTGATGTTATGTCATATATTTGTAATACAGTTAGATTAATTCCATTTGCATTCCATCGTGGGTTCCCCTGACAGCCTGGTTAAATTTTTTAATTTGCATGCAATAAAAGTCATTCTGTATGCTATACAGTTCTTTTTGCATTTTCACAAATGTGTGACATCATAGAGCCAGCCACCACAGAACTCCTCCATTACCCGAAAAATTCCTTTGTAGTAAACTCCTCCCCTTTCTTCAAACCTGCCTGTCACTAATCTGTTTTCTATCCCTATAGTGTCACCTTTTCTAGAATGTCATATAAATGGAGTCGTACAATATGTAGATTTTTAGGTCTATCTTCTTTTATTCAGAAAAATGCATTTAAGATTTGTCTATGTTGCATGAATCAATAGTTCATTCCTTTTTTTACTGTTGAGTGTGGATATTCATTGTATGACTATATCACAGTTTATCCATTCACTTGTTGAAGGAAATCTGGGTTATATCTAGTTATGGACAAATGTGAATAAAGCTGCTATAAACAGTCATGCATGGTTTTTTGTGTGAACACAAGTTTTCAGTTCAGTTGGAAATGTGGAATGGCTAGGTCATGTAAGTGTATGTTTATAAGAAATAGCCAAACAGTTTTCCAAAGTGGATGTTATGCTTTGCAGTCCCATCAACAATGAGTGAGATTTCTTATTGTTCCACATCTTGCACGGCATTTGATTGTCTACCTTCATTTTAAAATGGAAGCTTTCCCACCCCCCACTCCCATTCTTCCCTTCCTTTTGGTCTCTACCCAGATTACAAAACAAGCTGTATTTTTCTTTTTAAGCCTGCTGGTATTAGTGAAGGTAATGATTTTAGGTTATATTTCCTAAAGTAGTCTTTTATTATTTATCTCCTAAAAGGCAATTTTAGCAAACATTGTTAGATTGGTATAACGGCACCCTGCTTGAGAAGAATTTCTTTCTGGCTTTCCCAAACCCCTGCTTTTGTGAGCCTCTTAGCTCCTTACTCATCTCAGCCTCTTTTTAGCCTAACCAAGTGAATCCACTGAAGTATGAGTATGGTCGTGGGTCTTCACTAGAAGACCTGTAGTGGCTTTGGATCTGGCAGGATAGATTTCTCCATGTAGCTTTCCAGCTGGGTGGCTGGGTCTTAATTCATCAGGAAGGAGCCATGTGTCTGGCCTCTGCTCAGAGTCCTTGCCTCCTAACTCGGCAGCTAGCATATTCTCATAGTCATTAGAGTCCTTATTTGACATCTCTTCCCCATGTTTCATCTGACTGTTCTCACTCTGAGAAGATGGCTCATAAATCACATAATCCCCTAAATCCAAGGATCTCCCTGATTGCCTGACTAGTTGAACATGGGTTCCTAGACCATCTGTTCTGCCCTCTACATGGTCTGTGTTTAAGGATATCACTTGTCCTGACTGCTGCTGGCTTCCATTGGAATATGTTGATGGGACATTTTCATAATCTCTGCAGCCCTGAACAGACACCCAGGGATGCTTCCTCTGGATGGCCCCGAGATCCAACCCTGCCATGTTGACATAGTCATTTGAGGTCTGAGAAGAACCTTCCTCATCACTGAGCGGATCATTGCTCTCGGTTCCTGGAGACCAAAAACTGGTGCAGTCACTGGCATTCCCACAGGCTTTGTCTCTTTCCTTAGTAAATTTCAGCTCCTGGGCACTTGAGAGGACAAAGAGGTTCTTGGGGAGGGTGTTGTTAGAAGCTAGAGTCTCAGCAAACTCTTCCATTGTGGGGACATTAACATAATCTCTCAAATTCTCTGAAGAAATGCTTGTGTAGTCTCCAGCTGCTCTGATATTGACATGGTGTGTTGAGACAGTGAGGTTCCCACACATCTGGGGCCGCATGGCATTGTCATAGATGCCCACAGCATGAGTACGGGCTCTGTGCACCTGGAGGGCATTGCTTGCTGGGGAGGGCTATGAGCAAAAAGAGAAAGCCGGTGACAAGATGGAAGCAGAAGTATGTATAAAACCTTTCTTCTTCCCCAGCCAGTACTGCTAGCTGATTGTTCCTTCACTCAGTTCTCCACCTTGGAGAAAAGCTCCGAATCAGGGTTTCCAAACGCAAGTCTGCAGATGCTAGATAGGTATGAGCAAAATGGGCTGAGTTTAGGGAAAGCAATGGTGTAAAGGTGGTGATAAATAGTAACTGTTTTTTGGGCTCAATGTGGGGATTCAATGGGGTGTGGGGAGAAATATTATAAAGTGAAGAGAGCCTGCTACCTCAGAGCACATTGAGGGGCAACACAGAATAGTGGCTAAAAGTAGAGACTTGGACTCAGACTGAGGGTGCTATTCCCAACCTCACCACTCTGTGCTGAATTTGGGCAAATTACCTAATCTCTCTGTGCTTTCATTTCCTAATTTATAAAATGAGGACAATTATATCAATAATATCTATATCATCAGGTTTCTGTGAGGAGTAAATGGATTATTACATGTAAAGTATTTAAAATCGCTCCTGACACCCAGAAAACACTAAAAAATGTTTGCATTATTATTAAAGGGGCAGCTGACGCACAGAATCAGCTGATTATGGCCACTTAGGGATGCTGGTCTGATGTTTCCAGAATTCCTGAATTTTCAAGAAAAGCTGGACATCTGGCCTTTAATATGAAATCTTTTAGATTTTTAAATGTTGGGCCACTGGCTCAAAATGTTTTTGAAACATTTAGAAGCTAAATATATTTCTCGGCTGAAGTCAGTTTGGGATCTAGATACAAAATCCCCTCAGGACCCACCTGAGTCTTGGAGTGGAGTCTCTTCTTTCCTGCCCTTTACCAGTGGAGCCCAAGTGTGGGACAGGCGGAAAGAGGAGGAAGCAAAGCTGGCAACATGGAGGCAGCCATATGGTAAAGACAGGCTAGGTAACACCACCATCAGCAGCATAGCTGCATTTGCTTGAGATGACCACAAAACTAAAGGGACTCATTCTGTAACAAGTGAACAAGAACTTAGCTATGGAAATGAGCACCCTAGCCTCCGAGCAGTCCCTCTGCTGTGCCTCTGCTCCACACCGTGTGGGACTCCTCTGTGGGAGCTGCCTTCAGAGCCAGAGCAAAATACACATGGGATTATTAACTGTAACACTTCTTTTGTTACCTCAAAGGGTAACAAAACTCATTTTGATAAAAACTCATTTGATCAAACGCTTTCTACACCAGTTCTCAGTGACTTATGACTATTTCTGCTGTTGAGGATAATTGAAATAATTTGACACGAGCCCAAGAAGTAATTCCCAAAGCAGGGTTTTATGCCTGTTTTGAGCACCACCAGCAATGTTGGAATATCTGTGACCCTCTGGAGGTGGTTACTTTGAAAAGGACTATGCTTATTTGAATAAGCACATTATCATGTCTTTGTTAAAACAACCCATTGCAGTTCTAACATCACGTCCTGGAGTATTCGTGCCCTGGTGCCCTCCTTAAGATCCAAGCACTTGCTCATATCTGTCTTAATTTTTCTCCTTGGGCAGTAGGGAGGTCCTGAGGCTCGTCTTCCTGATTTTTTAATAAGGCCACAAGGGCGAGTGCCAAAGGACATGTTGTTCGACTCTGATGACAAGATTGAGGACCTATGACTCTTTCACCTCAGTTTTTCTGCCAGAAATTAGTCATTTCTCCCAAGAAGCTGGTCATTTCACATGACTCTTACCATATGCGCCGAAGGAGGGCTGTCAGAGTTTCTGGAAAGGAGGCTCTCAGTACTGAAAATGCGTGTGCTCCTCACCTGATGTCTGCCTGAAAGGACAGAGAACAAATCCTGACGACAGTTAGCCAGTCCTACCTTCGGCCTCAACACTCCCTGCATCATGAGTGAAATGGGTTTGTGTGGTGTCTGATACTTGCGGGCTGGTGTTCTGTGGTGAGATGGTCAGTGCTACAAGGATGGTGCACTGAGACCTGGGGCCCTCCTCAGCTCCTGAGGTCCCAGGGAACATGAGCACAAGGCTGTTGAGGCTGGGAAGGAAGCTCCTGGTGGGAACCCTCCCTGCCTGTCATGCTGGAGGCCATGTTCTCCTTCTGAATATCTTCTCCATCCCTAGACACACACATCTGTCCTCTGCTACCTTAACATCAAGAAAAAAACCCCAAACTAGACAACCCCTGCTCCCTTTTTAGAGCTCTCTAGGCCCCCCCACTGGAGTTGCATTTTACAGTCTATCTATCCCATTCTCCTCCATGCTCCCTTATGGGCATGAAGTTCTAGAAGTTGCTTCCGGGTGGTGAGAGGTGCATTTTGGGGGCAGAAGTTCAGTATGTCAGGCCTCTATGGATTACAAAGAAAAACCTACCCAGCTCTTCTTGCCTCCGGGGCAAGAAGTCATAAATATTTCTGGCTCGTTGCCTGGGTCGAGGCAGAGTCCGTAAAGGCATGATGCTGACTTGCAGGTAAGGACCTCGCCCTGCGTGGCAACGAGAGAGAAGGGGACTCTTGGGGACGAAATGGTCCCTGAAAGTATTTCCTCGCCCTGCATCATAAAAACCGAATTTGTAGACTTGGCAAATTCCATTTGAGCTATAAAAATAGGAGGCTTGGTGGACAAAGCAGAAAACAGGGAAGAGAAAATGGGGGCGCAGGGTTACGAGGGCAAGGATTTTCAAAATGGATCCACAATCAGCACTGAGCCTTTTGAAGCCACAGCCTATGATCTTAAGTGAATCAAGGACCAGTGTGTCCTTGGTGCAATAGCGTATCCTTAGAGAATAAACTGGGCTTTAAATGCCAGGCTAGATTATTAGTCCTAATGTGTCTCAACTTTGGACAAACAAGGGACTCACGCTTTTTCCGTTTATTCCAGTTCCACAGGACACAGAGAACCGCGATGACCAGGAGGACGGCGAGGAGTCCCGCAAACCCAGAAAAGATGCTGCTGCTCTGGTCTTTATATCTAAGAGGAAAACCGAGTGCCAGGACCCAGCTGTGGGAGGGTGGGGAGGTTGGAGAAAATGCTTCTTTCAGGAGTTTGAGCCAATTTGGAATGGAAGCTGGGTAAAGGATGGCTGAGGTGGGATAGGCATTGTAGTGGAAGACGGCCATCTCTTCGTGGGCAGAGGGCAATTGTACGCAAGAGAAGGACTATCCTGTGTGAATGCCTATTGGATGTCTGGGTTTTGCATGTGATACTTATTTAATCTTTGCAACAGTCCCATCTCTCTTGTGGCCAAGGAACCTGAGATTTAACTCAGAAAGGTAAAGTCACATACCAGAGATCACACAGGTAGGAAGGAGCAAACTTGGAATGTGAGTCTAGGTGTGCCCACAGATTGCGCTCTTTCCACTGCAGCACACTGACCTCCAAACTTGCAGAATCAAGTTCATCAGCCCTTGCTTCCCCTCATTCTGGATCCTGGGTCGATTACCCAATTTACAGTTAGAGTGTGGCTCGGTGATAGTACATCTTGTGTGCACTTGGGTAACTTTCACAGGACCAACAACTTGTGGAGCTGGTCTCCAAGCAACACTCTGTTCTGTTGAATTTAACCAATGCAAATGCACCAAGCAAGTTCTGTGCCACTTGCAATTCCCCTGCGGGGCTGGCATTGCTGTTCTGCGTTGTCTATTGTAACAGCAAGTAGCCAGAAGGAATCACTAGCAGACCTGCCACCCCCAAATATAGGAACCAGGTCATCCATCAGGGAAAGATTTTGTCCTCCTGAGTTCTAGGCTTGTTTATCCAACTTTGTACTGGACATTTCCACTAGGCTGCCTGACATCTCAAACCAAATCTCTCTGAAACAGAACTGTTCTCTCCCTATAAACCTCCTCCTACTCTGGGCTTTCCCATCATCTAGTAGCTCAGTCTAAAACCATCCTTGACTGTTCGCTTTCTTTCATGACCCACTTCTAGTCAACCAGCAGATTCTGTTGCTCAGTCCTAGGCATCTATCCCAGACCCAATCACCTCTTATTCCTCCACTGCCACCTCTGGGCCTAAGCCACTGTGTGTTCCACACAGACCTTTGCAATGACCTTTCTAATGGGTCTCCATGTTTTCACTCTCAGCCCCAACATACTATCTTCACACATGAGCCAGTGTGATCCTCTAACAGGTTAATCAGATCATATTCCTCTTCCACTTGCAACCCTCCATGATTTGCCATCACACCTGAGATAACAGCCATAGTCCCCACCCAGTGAGGACTTCATGGCACCTTATGTTCTGGCCTCTGCCTATCTTCTGACCTTATTTCCTACCAACTTTGACTTTGACCACCAGGATTCCTTGCTGTTCCTTGCCGGTGCAAATCACAGTCCTGTCTGAGACCTGTCTGCCTGGCTCAGTCCCTCATTACATCTAGGTCTTTTCTGAAATGTCACCTCCTCAGATTGGTCCTCTCTGGCCACACCTGTTACTCTCAGTCCCCTTACTCTGATTTTTCTTCATAGCATTTATGACTGACATTATAGTATACATTCATCTGTTTATCTGTTTCTGATCTCCCACTTGACTGTAAGCTCCAGGAGGTCACAGACTTGTCTACCTTGTTCACCTGGAATCTAACAGTGCCTGGTACTTAGTAAGGGCCTGACGAATATTGGTTAAATGCATGAGTGAGTGAATTAATAAACAAATGAATAAATACAGAAATCGTTTGTGGTTTTTTTTTTGGGGGACACTCCAAGGTTCTGACTTTATAAATTTAACTCCCATCAATGCTCCTGCCCACATGCAAGTGACATGTATTGGTCATGGTAATATTTATTTCCGCAAATTACAGCAATTTAAAATTTATTATACTTGTGTTGTTATCATAGCACTGAAATTTATACCTACCAGTTTTCCTAAAGTTTCATCTGCTGATGGACTTTTATTTTTGTTAGTAAGATACTGAACGTAAAGATATAGCAGTAAAATTGATATCCACAACTAGTTCTGTGAGATTTTATGTCCTAAAGATATATCTTTAAAAAATATAAGCGTAGCTATGATTCATGGCAAATTTTTAGGACCTAAAAACACATCTTTGGAAAAAGTGGGCCTTCTGTTTTCGTCTTGGTGGACCTAGTATTTTTTTGAGGAGTGATTTGTGGGATCTGAGATAGGGAAGATTGAGGACCGTGATCAGGGCTCCTGAGAGGTGAGAAATCCAACCAAGCCAGGCAGCCAGATCTGAGGAAATCCTGTGTTATCGTAACCTTTCCTTTCCCCCAATGACTCCTTTTACTCCTCAGTTCCTATTCCTTTCTTCCCAGTAACCTTGAGCAAACTTCTCTGAGCCTAGACTTGGATGGTTTTAGTGGACCTGAGTCTGGTTGTAGGTGGTAGCACTGTAGGGTAGAAAACCCCCAAGGTAGATCAGGGCCCTCTGTGCAATTCAGGGAAGGGTGGACTTCACCACCCTGAGCCACTTACCTGTCCAACCTGCCGAGAGTTACCTGTAGAGAGCTGGGCTCCAAGGTACTTCCTGTGATTTCTGACAGTGTTGGGGTGATGACGTCCATTGTCCACAGGAACCTTGTTGGCTTCAGCTTCTCCTTCTAAGCCTTCTCTTACGCATAATTAGCCAGCCAGCATGTCTGCCACTTCTTCTGGCTTTTCCCAAGATGCTGCCCCCAGGAGAAAAGGCAAAATTGGTTTGCATTTTACATATAATCCTGTGTGGTAAAACCACTTTTTTTAGTAGATAAGAATAACAAATCCTGCTGTTCTCCGTCCATGACTTCCAAACACTCCCAGTACACAACTTTCTACTCTCACAATTTCTTCCTCTGAAATCTTTATTCACCAAAGTCCCTCACGAAAAAAAAGTTTATTGGTTTTTAAACTTCCAATCTTTCTAGAATTTTTCCCCTCCAACAAACTACCTACTATGTGTTTACCCCTGAAATGTCAGGCTGAGTTGACCCAAAATACAAAAAGAACAGGTTAGATTCTACCTGGATGTGACCACAAATGCCCATTGTAGAGGGGAGAGTATATCTGGTGTCATCTCCTTTTAAGGTGGCTCAGGGAGAAGCCACAGTCTTTGCCTTCTGGTGAAAATGTGAGAGACTCAGAGGTGGGAACTGCCAAGAGGCTAGAGAGAGAGGCTCCGTGAGAAGCTCGATTATCTACCCCCGCCCCCAAAGCAGAGAAAAGAGCAAACACTTTGCCAGAATGGAAACAGAGAGTCAGTGAAAGGAAGCGACGCCACCAATGTGCTAAGGAAACGTGGTATACAGGAAATGCTGCTAAGCTTTTAATAAAAAAGAAAAAAAACCACATCTGCACCCCCTGTTTCCTGGACTGGCAAGGTGCTCCATTGTCTATGGGGAGTGTGGGCAAGGTGGCAGGGCAGTCACCAATCGTCCACACTGGGTTTCTGAGGTACTTAGTGTTTTATAAGCCTCCAGGTTTGTAATTTTTTAACAAGTTTACAGAAGTGGAGGGTGCTTTTTCGACACAAATGCAGATCTCTGGCACCTGATGCTGATTCGTGGGTGGAGAGTGCTAAGTTTGTTGTCATAAATGCTGCCCAGGTGATATTGATGGAGCTGACCTATTTCACATTTTGAGAACCTCTGTTCTGGGTATTGCCCCACAATGGAGATGACGCTGGGTTAGCAGAGCTCCTGGAAGCCATTTCAGCCCTCTCTTTTCCCCCCTACTCCCTGAGGCCTGCCCTGAAGGCAGTCAGTGGCCCCGACTGCTAGCTGTCTTGCTCACAGGGCTCTTCTGGAGAAGATGGATCCAGTCCTGTCTGTTGTGCACCTGTCCCAGAAGCCAGTTGTTCATCCCCTGTGTCTACCTAAAGTGTCCCAAACTTTGAGGATTGTTCAAAATTTGTTTCTGACTCCCTTCCCCTCTTCCTCTTACCAATCTCCTAAAACTCTCTTTGCATCTTGGGAGAGTCCAAAGAGAAGGCGCCACTAAGACTATTAAGAGGGTGTGAAGAAGAGCCTCTGACTTTGCTTTCCACAAGAAAAGGGATTCCCAGGTGATGGCAGGAAGACAGCCAGTGCCTCACCACCATGCCCCTCTCCCATCTCTTCCCTGTCAACCCCTGCCCTGTACCTGTCCAGGCTCTCACAGGTCCCCTAGTAGAGGGGGACCCCTGTCTGGCTCTCCCCGGAGCTCTGCCATTCCAGGTCCTCACTGTCCCCGCTGTCCCCACTGTCCAAGTTAGCCTTACCTGGCAGGAAGCAGAGATGGCTCAGAGGCAGCTGGGTCTAGAGCTGGAATCTGGGTCTTTGTCCACTTCTCCTTTAGTTCAGGACTGAGTAAGAAATAGGACTCCTCACAGGAAAAAGATCCATTGCTCTGGTTAGTGGCTGGGACTGTTGGAACAGAGAGGCGCCCCAGGCCTGTCCTGAGCCACTGGAACCAATAGGAGACTGTGTGTGAATCAGGAACTTGAAAGATGATACACAGGAAGGCAGATAGAACCAAACCTTAGAACCCTGACTACTACTTGAAATTTTTTTTTTTTTTCCAAAATACTTCCCCCTGCATGTAATCATCTCTTTATCTACCCAGCCTGCTTGAGTCACACAAAACTTGCCTCTGGTCTTCTGATTCTCTCCTGCGCCACACTTGAGGGAAATAACTTCCTCAAAGGAGGCTCCCAGGCGCAGAAGGAGGTCCAGGTTTCTAGGCCCTTGGCAGTACCCTTCCACCATGCTCTTCTTTCCCTCCCTATGGGACATAAACCAATTAAGCCAGCAATTAAAACACAAAATAAGTGTCTGAAGTGATTCATCATAATAGAGGAAGGAAATTATTCATTCCTGGGAAATAGCATATATGTTTTAAACCTGATTGCTCTACTGTTTCCCTTTAATCACTTGTAATGATTTCGGAGGTTGAATGTGACATATGATTCTAAAGTATTGTTAAAGAGAAAACCACAGGCCCAAAATGGCCTCACTGTGTTAAAGCCCATATTAAACCTAGACTTAATACTTGATTTAACTGCAGTTTCAGCTTCTCCCAGAAATATAATCTTAGTTAACCATTCTGGAATGTTCTAGTCAAGCACCCCTAAGGTAATCTGTTGCTTGGGCCTTCTCCATCCACCCACCTCAAAGGAAGAAGAGGCAATCTGCATGGCAGAATACTTGCCTTTCCCTTCCCCCACAAAATAAAATGTTCTGGTTTAAAAATAATCTTTTTTTTTTTTTTTTTTTTGCTAATGACTCCCCTGCTCCGCCCTTCTTACTATAAAAACCATCCATTTTGTACAAGCCCTCAGAGTGTCCCTCTACCTGCTAGATGAGATGATGCTGGATACATGAATCACTTAATAAAGCGAACTAGATCTTTAGATTTACTCGGTTACATTTTGTTCTCTAACAGTATTAAAACTTATTTTAAATAGAACTTACGCATCCAGGTGAGCAAAGCCCCTTGAGGGGAGGAGGCTACATGTCACTTCATCGATGTTGCTGATACCAAAAACCTCTCAGAATCCTCTTTGGAAAGATGGAGGCCTCGCATTAAGAGTATCAACATGAGTTTAGATCCTAAATTACTATTTGGGTGATTTGGGGCAGGTCTTCTAACCTTTTTGGGTGTTTCCTTGGAGGAATAGGGTCAATAATAATAGTACTTAGGTAAAGCTGCTGTGAGAGTTAGTTGGGCTAACAATGACAAATGCTTGGCTTTGGACTTTGCATGTGCAAGAAGAGCTCAGTTAAATGGGCTGCTATTGTATTATTACCTCCTGAGGCATGAGGCTTATTTCTTTATTCTTAATGGACTTGCCACTTGCCTTCCTCCTTTCCTCTCTGGGTGCTTAGCCTACCTACCTTCCCACGGCATGGGGCTAGCCACTGGCTTTGTCCATAAAATAGAGTAGGTCCCTGCCCTCATGCAGTGGTCAGTCTTGGCCGGCCGCCCCTTGGAAGGCACTCTGCATTCCAAGCAGACCCAGCTTTTTGTCACTTTTCTACTTGGGGCCTTTGCATGACAAGTTTCTTCATTTTAATAGCAGTTTCTTATTTTCTTGTAAAATTCCAATGAAATTGCGTTTTAAGAGTTTATTTTAATTATTTCTTGCTTTGGTGCTTGAGGTAGTTTGTTACTTTATCTGGACACTTATTGTTTGAATTATTAGAAAGATCAAGTGTCATTTTTATTTTTAAAAATTATTTTAATAAAAAGTATCTGGAAACATTTAGAGATAAAGACACGTGTGCTCCAATGTTCATTGCAGCTTTGTTTACGGTGGCCAAGACATGGAAACAACCAAAATGTCCTTCGATAGATGAATGGATGAAGAAGTTGTGGTATATATACACAATGGAATACTATTCAGCGGTAAGAAAAGATGATATAGGAACATTTGTGACAACATGGATGGATCTTGAAAGTGTAATGCTGAGCGAAATAAGTCAGACAGAAAAAGCAGAGAACCATGTGATTTCACTGATATGTGGTATATAAACCAAAAGCAACAAAAGAACAAGACAAACAAATGAGAAACAGAAACTCATAGACACAGACAATGGTTTGGTGGTTGCCAGAGGGTAAGGGGGGTGGGGGGGTGGGAGATGAGGGTAAGGGGGATCGAATATATGGTGATGGAAGGAGAACTGACTCTGGGTGATGAACACACAATGGGATTTATAGATGATGTAATACAGAATTGTACACCTGAAATCTATGTAATTTTACTAACAATTGTCACCCCAATAAATTTAATAAAATTAAAAAAAAATTATTTTAATAAAAAATGACCTAAGTGTCACCACCTCTGTGAAGCCTTCCTCTCCCAAGAACCAGATTCTTTTTGTCTGTGTCCCCACGGCACCATGCATGATACTGCCTCTCAGTTGTTGGGATTCGTTGTTGAAATGTCTGTCTCCCCAAGTAGACTTTGAACCCTTTCCGGGCAGGAACTGTTTTATTTACTGAATCTCTGGCATTTGGCACAATGCTTGCCCGTAAGAGTAAACTGGGCTCTCGGAGTTCTCTCAGGTGCTATTGCTGCTGTGAATTTATGACCTAAGTGTATAATGGGTGAGATACTGAGGAAGAAATCAGCGGCTAGTCTTTCTTTCTGTGTCACTCATCAGCCAAAGGAGGACGTCCTGCTCTCCCTGTTCTCTGTAGGAAGAGCACCCTGAGCTCCTGGGTTGGGTAGCCTTTGCCCAAGGAAAGGGTTAACAGCGGCTCTTGTATTTCTGGGTCAAAACACCCAAATTGCCCCATGTGAAAGACAACTTCAGCCAGGCTTTGTTTTTGAAGGTTTATTTGCTGAGACAAGCAGGCAGAATTCCAGTGGGGGGCCTTAATGGTGGCAATCCCCCACCCTCCCTGTTCATTTGCTGGTATCCTGGATGCTTTCTCCAGTCCAGACAAGTCTGAAACAGAGAACAAAGGCAGCAAATACCTTCCTTTCAAGTTGAAGCTGTGAGACAGCAGGGTTAGGAGAGAGATTTAGAAACTGCAGAAATGTTTCTCCAACTTGTCTGCTCCTTGTCCCCACTCCACCCAAGGCCCTTGGGAAGAAGGAGCAGAATTTGAAAGCAAGGAGTGTGACCAGACAAGGGGATAGTTTCTGCTCCCCACTCAAGCTAAGCCTTAGTAGAGGAGGTAGGTTGGCACTGCTGACAAGGTAAGAGAGCCCTTTCCTTAAGCCCAAAAGGAGGGCAGACCTTGCCTACTTGGTCCTTCTGGAGTTCACCATTTATGAGCCTCACCTTGAGTCTCTGTAGCTGCAGAGCCAGAGCAGAGATGGCTGTAAGGCATGTCTGATGAGCAAATGTCTGCTGACAGCCCAAGGCGTCCCTTAGCCCACAGGTGCCCCTCCACCAGCCCACACATGCAGAGAGTTTCTGACCCCCGGGCTCTAACTGGAAGGAGGTGAACCCTCAGCAGAGGGAACAGGGTGGGTAGTCATGTTAGGAATGTAATGAGGGCATAACGCATCTCAGAGGAGGCGGCAGGACAGAGGACCTGGGAACCAGACAGCCACATGACAGTAGGAGTGAGAGACTAGAGCAGGGAAGGCCTATAGAGCAGGTCAAGATGGTTTTCTTTGGTTCCTTCTTGTGGAGTGAATAGAATATAATTTTAATCATTTCATTAACCAGGGCATTGTGAACAAGCTACGGTGGCAAGCAACATATCTTAATTTTTTTTTACAAGCATTTTATTTTCATGATTTGTGCATCATAGGACAAGAGCATGATGGTAGGGCTTGGATTTACCTGTATCCTAAAGGATACCTATATCCTAAAGGTATGAGTCTAGGCCCACATGTGGCATGTGTGGTAGCTAAAGCTGCATTGTTCTTTCATTTTCCCCTACATTGAGGTCACACAACAGCCAGCATGATTCCCTTAAACTGTGAGGTAGATCATCATTTTAGTCCTCAGTTCAAACCCTCCAATGAATTCCCATTTCATCAAGCCAACCTTATAATGGCTTGCAGTTTCTGCCCCCACTTCCAACCCTTCATCTCTGAATTTATCTCCTATGCTTTTCCACTTAGTCACTCAGTTCCAACCCCTGGCTTCCTTGTGTGTCCTCAAACAAATCAAGACCTCCTGCCTCAGGGCCTTTGAAGTTGCGGTGCCCTTTGTTGGGAATCTTTTTCCTCCACATATTGATATAGCTCACTCTCTTACTCCCTTCACGCATCTTCACCAATGTCTCTGTCAGAGAGGACTTCCTTGACCACTCTACAAAAGAGCAACTCTCGTGCCCTGTGCTCCCTATTTCACTTTTGCACTTTACGTTTCTCCTTGTCCTTGTTGACATTTGACATGCTATATATTTACTTGTGTATTTTCTCTCTCTTCCACAAGACTGAATTCAGAGGGCAGGACTTTGTTTTGTTCCCTGTTGTATCCCCAGTGCATACAACAGTGCATGGACAATAAACCCTTATTAAATGAATCAATGGAGCAACATCCAAGGGGAGGAGACAAGAACACAAAACATGACTAAGAGAGACCTTGCACAGATCTTGGTGAGCGCTAGCTAGTTTAGCACTACATTAGATTTGATTTAGGAAAGAAATAAAACAGATTTATTATACTTGCAGGGCTGTGGAGCAATTTGTCTTTGTTGCATGCGTAAGTGGCTGAGCCTAAGTGAAGCCTGCCTACACATGTCATGCTATGCATGTGATAATGCTACATTCCAGAGGAGTTATAGCAATGAAAGAGAAATGCCATTTAGACAGTCTCCAATGGTTATAGACAGCAATTTTAGACACTAGACCAAGATTGGGGAATGTTAGAGCTGGAGAAACCTTAGGTCACACAGTAAATTAGTGGCAGATTCAGGATTATAACACAGGTCTTCTAATTCGCAGGCCAGCTCTTTCCACCAAAGCTCAAATGAGCCACCTCGCTTCTCTTCTCCAATTTTATTCCATTCCAGCGGGTTAGATCTCTGGATTCCACATCCAATTCCAAAGCAGAATCAGCAAGATAACAATCTCAGCAGGCTGGACTATAATCGCTAAATTGTACACTATTATTTGTACATACATTGAGAATTATAACGGGAGACAATGGAGATAGGATCCAAGTTAGGCTTCTTTGTGTATTTAATCACACAACTTGTTACATTGTCACCCAAGCTTAGATCATTTCAGCATTGATTATTGGTTTCTTAATTAGAATCAGCATTTCAGAGATGGCTAGTTCACAGTGATTTCAAGTTATTATTATTTTTTAAAACTAAGGTAAACCTGGAAGCCAAACACTTTTTTTTGAAGTCACTTTTGTTGAACACCTGTGGGCTCTGAATCACCTCTGAGGAACTACCTTTCAGACCTTCAAAGTGTAATCTGAAAAACTTCAATGTGGTTCAACTGTCTCCTTGTAGAGATAGACAGTCAAGCTGGCCAAGGAGCAGAGTTGGGCTCAGAACACATGTCTCCTGCCTCCTGGGTTGCCGCACATCACGATCTTTCTCTTTAAATTTTCTGTTTTAGATCCTCCACCAAAAAATGAGAAAATCCTTCAAACCCCTCTCTCTTACTTGATTAGCACCAGTTGTAGTTCAAAGGTTTGGTAGGGAAGATGCAGGGATTCTTGACTCAGAAGGGTTTTGAATCACCATGCGGGTGTTTGTTCTCCCTCTTACATGTGACTGAGGGCAATCACCGGTTCCTACCGTTTCCCCGAAAATAAGACCTAGCTGGACAATCAGCTCTAGTACGTCTTTTGGAGCAAACATTAATACAAGACCCAGTCTTATTTTACTATAACATAAGACCGGGTCTTATATAAGAGCGGGTCTTATATTAATGTTTGCTCCAAAAGATGCATGAGAGCTGAGCATCCAGCTAGGTCTTATTTTTGGGGAAACACAGTAGCTTTTCCTTTCCCAGTCTCACTGTCTCTTTCAAGTAAATTTTCATGTATATTTGCTTTAAATAAGGCCAACACAGGAAGATCTGGAGCTATAAAACACAAACCAGTCGTTTAATGTAGTATTCCTGGGTCCAGCACAACAGGAAAACCTAATCAACATTGCTTTGTTTGGAGGATGGTCTGCGCGGCCTCTATTATAGGAGAGAAACCAATTGGTGCCTGAGCCTGAACCCAGGGACTGGGGTCTATCTGAGCAGAGATGGATGCAACTGGCTCTGAGTGTGATGGCACCACCCTCTCAGACAGTTCTATTTCCTGCTGTTTAGATTTCATGAGCAGAAGTCAAACTTCTAATTGTTATGTGGATCATTTAAATTCTCACTGTACGTAAGTGTGATGTGGCATTCTGGTTTCCTCAGAAGACAGTAGGAGGCCATTTCAAAGACACTGCTGCCTTCTACGATGTGTGTGTTTTCTGAGGACAGTGAGGTGTCTCTGAAGCAAGTTTCAAAAGAAGTAAAGACTTGTGATTAGTTCCACATCCGGAGATGGACAAGTCCAGAATCCAGATGCCACTACCTTTCAAGGCCCAAAGTATTACAGTCTATGAATCTAGCTGGTTATTACCTCTTGTGGCTTAGGTTCATGTTGGGGACAACTGGATGTTAATGACACCACACAGAAAGACAGTGACATGTTTGCATGTTTTATTTACAAGGTTTCACAATTATTTGCTGGTAAAGGACATGCTATTTTCATCCTTCTTCCTTCTTGCAGTGACATGAAGACCAGGTCAAGGGCTGGTAACCAGCGTCCTGGTACCCAATGTGTCATCTTTGGATTTGTCACAGAGTAAGTCAGGGAGTTGCCTGGTTGTGTGTGTACTCGGGAGGGAACCAGTCATCTTGGAGAGTTTCCAACAAACCCAGTGACTGCAGGGAGACGATGTGGTGGCTGAAAAGGGGGAGACTCACAAACCATTATTAAATATGGAGGGCAAATAAATTATTCCTTTAAAGAACTGAGGGTAGGGGGCAGCCGGATGGCTGTTGGTTAGAGTGCGAGCTCTGAACAACAGGGCTGCCGGATCAATTCCTGCATGGGACGGTGAGCTGCACCCTTCACAACTAGATTGAAGACAACAGGCTGCCGCTGAGCTTCTAGAGGGGCAGCCACATGGCTTGGTTGGAGCACGAGCTCTCAACAAGGTTGCTGGTTCAATTCCCACATGGGATGGTGGGCTACGCCCCCTGCAACTAAAGATTGAAAACGGCGACTAAAGACTGAAAACGGTGATTGGACTTGGAGCTGAGCTGCGCCCTCCACAACTAGATTGAAGGACGACTTGGAGCTGAGGAGCCCTGGAGAAACACACTGTTCCTCAGTTGAAAAAGAAAAAAAGAATTGAGGGCAGGGAAAAAGATGGAAGAGCTCTTTTTCCATATGGCCACTCAGGCCCAAGGAGCTGAGCTAGCTTTATACTCCATTAAACTGGTATCTCACGATACACTGGTCTCTGCCAGAAAGCTACTTTGGAGCTCGTTCTTCTCCATGCTTTACTGCGCACTAGGGCTAGGAGGTGTGGATCCTTACAATGCTGCCTGGCACAGCAGAGAGGCACCGATCTGGAGTGCAACCAAGACAAGGTGAGAGTAAGAAAAGGGAAGCATAGGGCCAAGCTTTAGAAAGGACTCTAGGGGTGTGTGTGTGCATATGTGTGTGTGTGTGTTGCATCCCTTTTTAGCAAGGGTAACTGGGAGGGAACATACAATGAAAAAAAAAAAAAGACTTGTTTTGTGAATGACTTCTGTTATCAAATAAGACCTGGGCCTTATTATTCATTTATTTCTTACTCACTTTTTCTCTGCAGCGTTTTAAAGAAATGAAGCGGGCAATGTGGCTGCCTGTGGAGAGCAGCCTGGGACAGAGGCAAGAGAAGCGGGGATAAGACCTCTCACTACAGAAGTCTTGTACAACTTGTGCTTCTGTCCCTTCCCAACCAGCCTACTCAAACAGCCAGGAGAGTGGGGCTGTCCTTCAGCATCACACTGTTCCTGTAGGACCCTGGGAGCCGACAAGGTCCTTCCCTTCTATGTTTTAAAAGACAGCAGGGAACTTGATTGTACTCCTGGATGAGAGTTTCAGGAGAGTTCTGAGTTCTGAGATACGAAAACTCAACCTAAATGACCTGTCAGGAAGCTGTTTTGACCTGAAATTGGGGCCTAATATCAGTCATGCTAGAGACTCAATGACTGGAACAATTAAAAAACAAACAAACAAAAAAAACCTAGGAAAACAGGGGCTGGAGAACCCCAGATGGAAGGTAGGGGACAGTGCTAATATAAGGGAAACAAATTTTCCCAAAAGGCATTTCATTACAAATAAATAAATAAAAGGAAAAAAGAAAAGACTGTCAATCCCACCCCTCTTTTTTATCCTTCCAAATTCATCCTTGTTCAAAAGCTTCAGCTTCATAGTTCCCTGATTGCACATTCTAACAAAAGCAGGCAGAGCAAACTTGTACTACAAGAGAATGAAACTGGCAACCGGGGCCACAAGTCACTGAGGGAAGCATTGGCAGAGAAGTATGTCAGGATCCAGCAATAAGCCAAGTTTTGGGTTTGCACAGATGGGGTTCTCAACATGGCTCTGACAGATCCTTTCTCAACTTCAACCAGTGACATTACCCAAAAGTGGAGACACATTGAGGACAGCACAGTTATAAGTGGGCATGGGTTTTTATTCTCAGTGCACAGCAGTATTGGTTTCTGCTCATCAGCAACAAGCTTTACTGGTTCCAAAAAATTATCCTTTTTTTCTGCCTTTAAGAACTATGCTTCCTGTCTCAGAGGAACAACATGTTTGAATTTCAGATTTGCCGGTTTATAGCATTTTTCCCTAAGAACCATAAATACATGCAAAACATTGTACAGAGAACTTAAATAACATCAAAATGCAAATACAGATTGGGTGCACTGTTAAGCCGAACTGCAATATGCAAAACACACTGGGGTATGCATTGCTTGGATATCACCATCGGCTTATTTATGTCATGCAGACCACAGTGGTCAATCTTTTGTTTTGTTTTTCTTTTTTATACAAAAATACCAGTGCTTGCTATACTAGTTACTGGAAAAAAAGAAGAAACTCAAAATTCCTATCTGCATGCTGATTTGAAAAGAACAATGTAGATAGATTTGTTGGCACAATATATATGGCATATTCACATATGGCATATACACATATGGGAGAAAAAACGTGAACCAAAGGCCAGTTCAGTCCTGGGAAGCTCACCTCCCTCCATCTCTTCAAATTAAGAGGAAAGGGAACAGCAGGTCTAACAGCAGGGCTCGGCAGGCAAAGGACTGGCACTGAGCTCAATGGAAGGGTTTCTGGTCTATTCTGAGGAGGGGGCTAGAATGGCTTAAGAGTAGCAGGCATTTACAAATGCCTCGCCCCTACCATTGCAGTGAGGTGGTCCCTTGTTATGAAGTAAGAAAGTGTGTACTTTGTGATGGTCTCATCGGCAGCTTCAATCACTAGGCAAGGAAAGCAGAAAGTAAGGAAGCTCTGCATTTGGGGGTTTCAGGGCCAGTGTGAGCTTGCCAGCCCCTCTGGGTTTCCAGCAGTGAGCTAATCTCTCAGATTTGTTCCTCTCTGATGCTCAAGGGGAAGAAGAAACCCAAGCCTTAAAGAACCCACAAGTGCCAGAGGGATTTATAGGTGGTCTCTCTAACACCTTTAGGGATGAGTCATTTCAGAGGGCAGGTGGTACCTACAGGAAGAACCTAGCCCCAAGACTGTCAGCCAGGGCCAGAACCAGCCTCTGTTTTTTCCACTTAGAGCTCTATGCCCCATCTTATATACTGCATGAAACCTTTCTAGGGGAGGGGAAGAAGTCCCAAATTAAATCTGTGCACAAAAACTTACTAATGGAAAACTCCAGGGGTGACAGAAGGTAAAAGAATCATAAACAATGCAAATCCCAAATCAGAGTATCCTTGCAGCCCGAGAGATGATCAGGTCTTGGGTATCACTCTGCCAGCTGTCCATCAAGAAATAAAATCCAACCAAGACCCCTGACCTTCATAACTAGTTACTAGCGAACCTGGCACACATCTCCCTGGGGGCGCACACTCATTTTCTGCTGCCATCCCTTCTGCTGGACGCTTTCCTTCCTATCCACAGTCTACTGCCCGCTTTTCTAGATTTATCAAGATAGGAATCTAGAATCATATTTTCCCTTTCTCCCCATCAAACCTTTTTCGAATCCAAAGCACCATTTCGGGGGTAAGCTTTATTAACTTATGCCATATTCATTCACTGCCAGTTGGATCATTGAAACCGAATAGAAAAAAACCTATATAAAAAATATGCACATGAACACTTAAACTTACTCAATTCCCTAACAACAAAATTTATATTAAAAAAGTCTAGAACCCAACAAATTCCGCCCCACCCCCACCCCCAAGTATAAAGATGGCTGTTGGAGAAAGGAATTACGGTGCATTGGTTTGAAAATCAATTACAAATACTAAGTCATCTGCCATGTCAAATAGCTGGTTAATGCTCCCTCTACACAATTACATGACAGCACTTTATTTTAAATCTTTTAAACAAAATACATATGGCTGACTCAAAAAATACCAGTTTCTGATCTAAAGAAAACTATATTTTTTTTGCATAATATTCTATATTTTCTCTCCTACTATGGAAACTAGAATACATAAAAAACCGTTGACTTTAAACAAGTAGACACAATCTCTCAGGAGTAACCTGTTAGGCACCATGAGAGTCTTTTGGGAGCAGGAATGGTAAAATAGCCTCCGAAGTTTGTTATTGGCTTGTTTTTTTAACTGATCTGAGGTAATAAAAGACTTGACAGCTAAATCTTCCAATGTACTTAATAAATATACATGTGAACACCTAACACCTCACGTGAGCTGTTTTTCCTCTATGAGTGTTTAAGACAGAGAAAAGATCACTGACACATACAACGTTTACAAAACCAAAATCAAATTTGGTAGATTCTGTAGTAATGGGGATGTGTAGGGGGTATTTTCTTTACTCTTCCTACCGTGGACAGCTCAGGTGAGAGGGCGAGGGAGGAGGCATTTAGAAGAAAAGGCTGGAGAGGCTACGTCCGGGTCTCCTCACTCTCACAAATGGACATTTGGCAGTTCCTAGGAGCCTCAAGCCCCTGCTCCCTACTCCCGTCGCTCTGCTGAGAGGGTGGCAGGCTTCATTTATGCAATGGGAGCGGGGGATTGGCAGACGTGAGTGAAGCCCTGCACAGAAGAGTTTAAGTCAACATCAGCAGGGATAAAAATGGAGCTGCTGAAAACGTGGCTCCACCTTGTCCCAGTAAAGAACACTTAAAAAAATCTCCTATTGAAGTTCCCAGCTCCTAAGAGGCAGGTACAACGGGATGCTTTGGGCAGTGTTCAGGGCAAGAAGGCACAGGGTTTTACTGTGCAGCGGGCGAATATGTTCTGGAGAAGGGCTTGAGTGGGGCATGTGAGAGAGAGGAAGAGAGGAAGGAGGAGAGCTTTTCAGAGCAGGTCTTTTGTTACTTTCAGTCAGCAAAATGTCACTGGAGGCTCCCACTTTGGAAACATATTTTCAAAATCAGAATATCTGAGAAAGGTTGGGACCTTTTCAGAGACTGGACAAGTCAGGGGACACAGCGAAAAGTAGAATTACACAACGGAAGGGAATGTCAAAGCTAGTGCCCAGCCACCTAAGCTCAAGGTTTCTGGTGTCGCAGATCCTGCTGGAATGGCCCTTTGGCCTCTCCCGAGGCTCCTCGACACTCACTCCTCCCACACGCAGGCTCTGCCCTGGGAGAGCCTTGGCAGGCGGCTTTGCGAACAGCAGTGGTCACCCCAAGGGCGACTTCACGACAGTTGGCTTCGATGGTCTATCTTGTCCTTGACCTGCCAGCTGCTGGTCCTCAATATCCAAGTCCATTTAGGAGGCACGGTCATTCTCAATTCATTCTTTTGTCGCGACTTTAGGATTAGGAGAAAGCTCAGGCGTATGGTAAAAACTACATACCACACATATGCAAGCTTTATGGTCAAGGTTGACCTTTCTGGCACTTAGAAACCACACAAATGTGACAAGATGGCAGTTTCGAAGTACATAACCTGACAACAGCAGGAACACATTCTTACCTGTTCTCAGTTACTTCAAAAGGACCCTGTTATCAAAAAAAGTCTATCTGCCTCTAGAACTAAGTCAAGGGTTCCACTGGGGCCAGAAGGGAGAATGGTCAAAGTTGACTCAAGTCATCCAGGTCCTTTTCACTTTCTTAATCATCGCAACTTTAAGACAAAAAAAAAGAAAAAAGAAAAAAAAGAGTGAAGGTAAGGAAGACAATGGTCAAAGGACCTTAGGGAGGTTGGACTGGCAGGGTAGAAAGAGCTAGAGGGTTACGTTTTCAAAATGGGAAAACTGTTTTAAAAACAATCACTCTGTAGGCTAATTCTATACATTCCATTCCTGCCTCCACACATTTCATTTGAAAACATTTGTTTCTCTGAACCCTCAACTGGGGTTATAAATGGCATAGACTCATAGGGTAAAATAAAAAAAAAAGCCAAGAGATGGCAACATATGTACGAATACTGGGAAAGAATTTGAGTTGGGGTGGATGCCAAGAGGATCATATCATTTCTTTAAAAATGACAACTGTTACATCCAAGAAGTAGATTCCAGCATTTACTACCTGCATGGGGTTTGACTGGGTCTTGCTCCAAATCCCAACTCAAGTTTAAGTCAAAATCCTTGTAGGTCTATTCTCCTACTTCCTCTTGGTCAGGTAGGGCTCACACATACTTGGGAGCGACTGACATGACAGTGAAAAGCCCCATCATATCTTAGAGATGGGAGAGATGAACAGGAAATAGGGAAAGCAGGAATGGGAGTCAAAGAATGAAGCTCAAACTGACGTCTCCAGGCTGTGCAGAGGGCTGTCCAGGTGGGAGGCAACAATTTGCACCTGGCTGGAATCCACTGCGTTGTTGTTTTTGTTGGCGTACGGAGTGACCTCGCCATCCAACAGGAGCACCCTAGTCCCACACTTAGAAAACTTTTCAAGATTTTCCTCCTCTTGCTCATCCAGGAGTGGTGTACGTGGCAGCTCCTCATCTATGGCGAATTCAGGGTGGGTCATGAAGTTGTGGATGGAGTTTTGGTTCTTGGGTTTCTGGATGCTTTCATGGAGGGAACTATGGAATGCTTTGACCACTTTGATCTATACCAGGGGAAGGAAAAGAAGGATGAGAAAATACGGAGATGAGAATTGGCCAGTAAAACAAGAAATTGGTGGTGTGAGGAGAGAAACAAAACCTAAACTACAAGACATTACTGATCAATAACAAAAAGCATACATATAAGAAGAGATCATGGAATACTAAAAACATTTACGTGGCTCAAATATCAAGCATTGGGGTGAGGTGGGGTGAGTAATGGCAAACATCTAGGATGTTTCAAAAGCTGCATTAAAAAAAGTAGAAAACCCAAAGCAAAGTTGGCATTCCCAAACAATCCACTCTTAAAATGAAATGGAAAACAAAAAGATTCATTAGTTCTTTTGAATGGAGGGCAAGAACATTGGAACCAGGTGCAAATTAACAGCCAAATTTAAAAGGTGATTCAGACAAGTGGATTTCTGTGTTGAGGCCAAACATCTTGTGAATTTGGAATGGATAAATTACACATTGTAGTTATCTGTTTAAAACCCTCAAAGAGCCAAACACATACCAATCTGCACACAATACGCTTTCGGTGATAAGTGACCATGAATACAGTGCAGCAAAGCAGACAAACCAGTCTTCATATGTGTCAGCAGCATGCAAGAAATTAACCCATAAACTCCAATTAAATAATTGCTCTTTTATCAAGAAACATGTATGTATATATTTATATCCCACAACTTCTATACTGTTCCCTCCTTCTGCCCTTCCCTTGGAAGATGTGGATGAAATACAGGTATCAAAGGTATCAAAAGGTGCCTTCCTCCTGACTACTGAGAGAAGACGTGGCTTTCATAACTCAGATGTATGTCTGTGTCTCTCATACTCAGCAACTATGCCCAGTCATTCAGTTTTCTCCAGCTGTTTCTAAATTGTGATGAGAAGCACGATCTTATGTGGAGAAAGAAAGGATGGGGCCAGGAGAGAAACCATCCAATCCAGGGGGCAGTGCTACAAATAAGTGACTTTTCCAATGGGGTGGATGAAAAAGATGGAGGAAAGGAAACAATTTGTAGTTTTACTGGGCAAAGTCTTTGTTCTACTGTACAGAAAGGGAGGGATTCCGTCAATTTAGAGAAAGAGAAAAAAATTGATCTTAATTGATCCCTGTGACCAGCCTTTGTCTTATCCATAGGCACCCACCCTTTGGCAGCCTGCTTTTCTGAATTGCAGACCTGTTTGAGGGATGGTTTAGAACCTGCATTAGTAGGATTGGGGTAGGGGGAGAAGGTTGGATCCCAAGGTTGGAGAGGCCAGGGGAAGAGAAAGCATTTATAGGATTTTTTGTTGCTGGGAGGAGGCTCATCCTAGTCTTATCCAAAAATTCTTCCTTTGGAAAAAGAATGGGAGAAACACAGAAGAAACTGTTGACGTAGGGAGGGAGATGATATAGGGAGGAATGATGAACGTTGGGGTAGGTACCTCTTTCATTGTCCTGCTGTTTAAGCGAAGAATATGTTCCTGGAGAAGAGGCAAGAGTGTGGGGACAGCAGAGTGCACAGAGTCAGCCAAATCAATTGGCTGGCTGGCCTGTCCCAGTGCTTCCTATCACTGCAGAGAACCTTCAAAACTAATGCGCAAAGAAGTTCCACTAAACTTGTGTCTCTGCTGGCTAAGGCTTTCCTTGCCTCACTCTATGACAGCCTGGCAGACCCACCCAGAACTGAGGGTGCTCAGAGCTTAGAAGGCAAAGGATTCTTTGCCACTCAATCGAATCAGCTCAACAAGAAGAATCAAGGAATGTGGGCACACATTCACCAGGCTTAACAGAAAGTAAGGACCTACTTTTCCATCCTTGTATGATTTTCATTTACCATCTAATGGGTAAATTTTAACTGTTATGCACTCTTCGCTCCAGATCTAAGTGATATCAGGTGGAACAGAGGCTCCATCTGATCTTTAGGAGGTCCAAAGTTTTTACTGCTCTACGTCAAACTTAGAGCAAGGCAATTTGGTTTAAGTAAACCCAAACCCAATGCCTTCTCCCTTGGCCCTGGTGAAGAAATGGGCTCAAAGCTCTACCGCCCTCTGTGGCAGTGATAACGTAGCCCACGGTTTTCACCTGCAGTTGAGATCTCAAAAGTTCTAACAGGTGCTGCAGGAGAGCAGGTGCCTTTATACACCAGTTGATCATTGTCAACATCAGTGATTTTCAAACTTTCTGTTCCTTTTTTTAAGCAATTGAACACTTTATTAAAATAATTACATGTGAAGTCTAATGTAGGAAACAGACTTTAAAAAACTGGGGTTGGACTGAGCATCTAGAGCCCTGTTTGCTGGCTGTTGCTCTCACCTGTTGGGGTGGTCATAACACTGTTACAGGTAAACAATAAGGGAGACAAAAGTAAATTGGGGATGAGTAGATGGAAAATTTCTTCTTTGGGGATGCAAGGAACAGTCATCCGGCCGGACTGTGGGACTTCTGGAATCTAAAGGGAAACCAGTCACTTGCAAGGGAAGCTCAAGTGAAGAGGAATCAGAGAGCTAAGGAGTACCATCTAGTGGCCTGGTGGGTGGAGGGCACAAGGCTGTGCCAGGATGCTCCCAACGCTGGCCTCAGAGAAGGTATAACACATGCTGATGAACAACCGCACAGATACACCATCATCAATCCACCCCAATTGGCGGCCTCTTCTATTCCTGATGCACGCTGTCTTGTGCATGAGCAGCATATGGGGAACAAGACACAGCTAGTGAAGAGGGTGCTGTGAAAGCTTTAGGCACTCTCCACTCAGCCAATCAACCCTTCCTTCCCTGGTCATCATCTATCAGAACCTCTGGGAAATGTCTCTTCTGTGGCCCCTGACCTACAGGTGAAGTGGCTGATTGAAGCGCAACTCTTTCTCATAACTCAGGAGCGCCAGCCAGGCTAGACCTTAGGTTAGGTGTGAGTGCTCAGAGTCACCACACACTCTCCAGAGCTTAATGAATGGGCAGACGAAGACTCCATTTCCTCAGCTGGTAGTTTTCTGCTCCATTTTCAGAAACTAGGGGAAGAAAAGAGATTCGGGCTTTCCTATAGATGGAAATCTTAGGGATTTATCTACAGAAGGGTAGATAAGTAACTGAATTCACTTGGAGATCTGGAATGGGACAGGAGGTTTTAAAATGCATGCCTATGACTTCTCGGGTCTCCAAGGAAGAAGTCACAGCGGGGGAAAGAGCAGATGTGGCCTGTCTCTCCTGACTTTCCCCTAGTCTTCGATGGTTTGCAGCATACCCTCCACCAGCAACTCTACAAGAGCCTAACAGGCTCTGTCTTCTGTTTAGTCTCCTTCTACCTTCAAATTGCTGTGATATCTGACACTAATCCCACCTAACAGAGAGGCATGATTTAAAAAGAACAAAAACTAGTTAGAGGAGATGGCAAAGCCAGAAGAAAATGGAAATAAGAGAGGAATATGGAAGGAACAGAGTGAGAGGCTCTTGGATATTTGCAAGGTAAGACTTCTTTAGTTCTGTGACTACCTTTAGGCTTAAAGAAATATGTATCTATATAACACTCCACTCCACCCCGCCCCCATATCTCATATGAGAACATTTACAGTTGGTTAAAAACAAAATAAATAACCTAAGTCTGGTCCACCTACACGGCTCACAATCATGTGAACCACAGACAGTGCAACTGTTCTTCCTTCATACCCCAGCCCAGGGTTGGTGGGGGGAGCGGTTGGGAGGAAGGGAGAGACAAACAGATGTTTGAAGCCCACAATATACTTAATACAGAGAGACTCCTTTCCCATCAAATACCAAAACAGCAGTATCAGCAAAGAGACTTCTCTCACCTCTCTGTGTCCCATTCGGGGAAGGTAAAATGACCAGGAATATGAAGGCATAAGCATGAGCAAGAATCCAATAATCTACCAAAGGGAACACCAGACCTTAGGTTGAATGTAAACAGCATTCCAATGGACAGGCGGGCTGAAAAAGGGGTTCCTAAAACTCTATGCACAAAATAAGACATGATGGGTTTGCTATAGGTAAGACAATGATTTCAAACTTCCTGCTTCTATTTTTCTATTCTATTCCTAGAGAAAAGGAGAAGAAAAAAAAAGTTGCTCTTCAGAAATTCCTAAAAAAAAAAAAGTTTAACAGGTGAAGAAAAATAAGTTATTTTGAACTTTTCATCTATTTCTCCCACCCAGATGTGAATTAATTGATTCTTAAACCAGAGTTTGGTTTAAAGTCCCTGAAAAGTAAAACAATGCGGCTACTCAGCCCGGAACTGAACACCTTTGTTTCTTCACATTCAGCTATAAGTTTTATGCCAACACTGCCAGCTAACAATAGAGTGGTCGCCAAAAGAACTATTATTAGCAGCCAAGTTCAATAATGGCTCAATTATGACAGATCTACTCATAAAAAAACCCATCGGAACAATGGCTCCCCTCATACCTTTTCTCAGGAGATCTCAAACTGGCCCCCAAATGAAGAGTCCCTGTGTTTTCATTTGGCCTAACCTTACACCTAAACTTAGGCGACAGAGTTTAGACTCAAAGGAGCAGAGAAGGAGAGGAGAGAAACAACACAACATATCCAAACAAAGCAAAAAACAAAAACAAAACAAAGCAGGACAAAAAAACTCAAGGAAGAAGCAAGAAATGCAGAGGAACAATCAGAAAACAGGACTGTTGTCTTTAAAATGGTTATATTTAATAACTTTTCAGTATTTAAAATAAATAAGTAAATAAATAAGTAAAGAAAGAAAGAAAGAAAATAAAATAAAAGAGCACACAGCCTGGTTTGGGAGTGGGATTTTGGTCCCACTTTTCTTCCCTTAAGTCAAAGATCAAAGGGAAAAACAAAAAGGAAGATAACCTGGTTGGTTAAAGTGGATGCCACGTGCTCTCTTGTGGTCATAAAATCATGCATCATAATAGACTATCACTCACTGCCCAGAGTAGGAGATGAAACAGCAGCAGCAACAGAAGTGGTGGGGGAAGATCTGACTGGTGCCACTGTGACACAGGCTGAGCTAGGAACATGCTTTACATCAAGGTGCTGACCCAGGGTCTGTCGCTTTATGACTCCCTTAAAAGAGGCTCCCGTCTGGAATGTGTTAATTACGTCGATCTGCAAAGAATCAGAGAGTGAAACAGCTTTGCTCCACAGTCAGAGAGGCGAAGAAACAGGAAGGGAGGGTCC
This sequence comes from Rhinolophus sinicus, assembly GCF_057876585.1. Lineage (NCBI taxonomy): Eukaryota > Metazoa > Chordata > Mammalia > Chiroptera > Rhinolophidae > Rhinolophus > Rhinolophus sinicus. Next base: position 24,589,318 of record NC_142511.1, read on the forward strand.
TGGAGGGTTAGGGAAGGGGAATGGAAGGAGCTGGGCAAAGGGGACAGGAGACAGAAAGCTACAGAGAGAGATGCCCTCACACACAAAGCAATGGTCACACTTCACTTAAGGAACAATTTGCCACGGAGTTGAAATACCCAGCCAGAATCCAGTCTGCTCTTCCCTTTTAGCTGATGAAGCCCGTTTTAGGTGTACTGGTGACCAAAAGTATCTAAAATTTAAAGGGACTTCTACACCCCATGACGGCTCATAGATAGTGGCAGCTTATTCTTTGTTTCGACCTATACTGTTAAAAAATAAAGCATATAATTTAAGATAGAAGGCAAAGTATACATTACTGAATTTTGAGGCTCAGGAACCTCTAACCCAATTAAACTGACTACTTATTTTTACAGATTTTCCAGGAAAATAACTCATGTATTTAAAGAAAAAACAGAGGCATGTAGTAGGTGACATCCATAGCTGACCATAGTGGAAAGGCTCCTGACCATGAGTTGCTGGGCTCACCCTGTTCTGGGTTTCTTCTCTGAGACACCCTTTCCTTGGGCTGAAGTGGACAGGGCTTGAGAATGGAGCTCAGGAATCTAATGGCCAGGCTCTTCAGAAAGAATGCCACTAACTGCATTAATGTATTGGAGATATGGAAAAGTCTGGCAGAAATGCTGACAATAATTCAGCATTTAGAATGAGGGAGGGGCAGAAAGAGTTGTTGGTAGTTGGTGGGTGGTGAGCAGCTGCAAGTCTATCCCTACACAGTGGTCTCTGGTCTCCAGGGTGCCAGTCCTCTGAGACAGAGGACATTCATGCTATTTGTTTTCCAACAATGGTCTGGGTCTGGGGCCTTGGTCAAACCCGCCATCCTTATCCCTGACCCCTAAGGAACAACAACAAATCAAAAGGAATCCTTTACCCTTCAGCATCTGGCAGAACTGTCTTAAAAATGGCCACATGCTTAGAACCAAGGGGTAATCTCCCAGGAATGCAAGAAAGGTGCTGATTCCACTCATCTGACTTCATTTCCCCAGGAGAGAAGGTCGGAAAACAGGCACCTTGTGAGGCAGACAGTTATTCTTACTTGTAAAGCTTCCTGAGAAGCCATGACCTGTTTAGGGCTAGTTTCTGGATTCTGAGCTAAAACACGCCCCCTTCATCACATTATACAGTTTTCAGTTCCAGGGGACAGAGGTGCCTGATCCTGTAGGAGGAAAGGGTTTCCATGTGGGGAGCATTCAGCTTCATGGAAGAAGGGGTTATAGAGACATCTTCCCTCGTATTTATTAGGGTTACAAGATATCTCAACCTCCACAATGAAATTGGATCCCAGGTTTACCTTCCCAAGATTCTAGCCCTTGTTTCTGAAACTTATGCTTTCTAATGCTTTTTAGCTCTCCCCAAACTAAAGAGACCAAGATGGGACAATAGCTTGGCAACACCTCCCACCCCTAAGTGTTGCAGTGAGAATGACAACAAAGAGCAACACAGATGGCAGGAGATTTTGTTAGAGTCCTGCTGAGGCTGAAGAGTTGTACCAGGAGAGAGCGTCAGGTGTCTGGAGGAAGGCTGGCATAGTCAGCCTCCTTTGCTTCTAATTAGGCGCATATTACCATGGCACGAATCTGGTCCTTGTGGCATCTTTAGCAGGTTGCCTTTGCTGCCTAAGTTCAGGATTTAATGCTATTCTGGCCTAACTGCCTCATACTCCAATAGGGAAAGGTAGTATTCCTAAAGCTACGTAGGCAGTGAAACTAAACAGAGAGGTATACAGTCGAGAGTAGAAATTGGTAGTGGAGGGCGGAAGGAAGCTCCATGAATCTCAGGCCCCCAGGAGAGAAGACGGACCAGGAACCAGGAGACACTGGAATGGGGGGATCCTGGCTAGGAAAGAAATCACACAGTAGGAGAGGAGGCAGAGGATCCTGAAGGGAAGAAAAGCAGACAGGTCATTGTGAGAAGAGCAGACCTAAAGGAAAGCACCAGGGCCTCAGTGATAGGAGCCAAAGGTACCAGGATTCCGGGCACATGAGGCCCTCATTCGGGGCACATGGGCTCAGCAGCCTGGAGAGCTGGGGGGGCAATGGTGGGAACTCTGGAGGTCCTGAGGCAGTAGTCGCAGGTCCTGTGGGAATTCCCCTCTCTGGTACGAGGAACTCAAGAGACGGGAAAGGAGTCCCAGTGTTTTCCCACCTGGCCCCTCTTTCCCACTTCCATCTGTTGTCTTGCCTACGGGACAAGTACCCAGCAGGTATTTACTTTAGAATATTCATTGCACCTCTCTTCTCCATGCACTAAGGAGCGGAGGTGGACTTGACTAGGGAACTTTCTAAACATCTGCAAGGTTAATTTTAGAGTGAAACTTATTTCCGGGCTCTTCAGCCAATCAGTAGAGTGGAATCGGCCTGGTCTCTAGAGAGCACCTGGGAGAGTTAGAATTTAGTTTCTTGAGATGGGAAATCTCAGGACTATCACAATAGAGGTATATGGGGCAAGAACAGGGGAAGTGATGGGATGCCTAGACCAGCCCATTCGCCCAGGAGAAAGTAGGTACAGGTTCATGGAAAGTGGTAAAAAAAGTTTCTGTAGGGTTACAGGCAGGCGACTTAAGAGCAGCAGCAACAACTTCTCTCCCATTTGAGAAATTGCAAGAAAGGAAAAAATTGAAGAAATTATAGCTTCTTCCTTTTTGGGAAGTAAGTCTGAATCCTGCAAAAGATACTCAGGCATTGAGAGACTATTGCCATTTATACACACTTAGCCATCAGATTCCCCACCATGTCCTTAAATTTCAATTGGGAAAGATATGAGGGTGAGTTTCTTTTACAAAGATCCCTCCAGGTAACATCTACATGACTCTAACAGCAGTTAGAGTAGTTGAGGATGTACATTAAGTGTCAGCTGTCTAACTCCTTCCTTCTGAAGGTAAGGTAAGACTCTGAACTTTTCCCACCCTGGGTTAGGTCTAGTGCTTGCAAGAGACTTCATGCAGGAAGCTTGCCCAACCTGATGGAAGGTGGGAAAGTGGGCTTGAGAACCAACCCAAAGCTCAAGGACTATTCTAACAGTTAGTGTCTCACGCTCTAGACCTTATGACTACTTTCCCCTCGAATAAGCCCATGGGGCTATCTCTGCCCATCTGCCCTGAAGTGAGAAATCTGGGGCTGCCCACCAGTAGCGGGCCTTGGAAGGGAAGAGATGATGGCTGCTTGATGCCCTCCCAGCACCTCCGAAGATGGAGAGACTTCTTCTCCCAGTGGGAGGCCAGGCCACTGTCAGTACCTGAGTCTGGATGCGGTTCAGGCCCCGGAACCAGAGGATCTGGCCTCGGCGCAGCTCCATCTCTGCATGGTCAATCTCATCCAGCCCCTCTGCGTCCTTGGTGATCTCCTCTTTGGTGATGCCGTGCCCAGCCTCCTTTAGGAACTTCAGGGACTGTGTAGGTATCGTGGAAATTACCTGAGACCAGGTGAAGCAAAAGGGGAGACACCAGAATTGGGGTGAGGAACAGTCGTTCAACTTACATGGGTCAGGCCCTGGGGTATGTGACTCTTGGCCTTCTTCCCACTGGGAAAACAGAGGGAGAAGCACCAGTCCATTCAAACAACATTCACCAAGTGCCTGCCAGCTATCAGGACCTCCGCAAGGTTTTCTGTATTTGTGGATGTCCAAAGGAGAACTTACGTTCTAAATTCGACCAACCATCTGCCTAGTTATAGACTTCATTCTCCTCCTTCTGTTTCAGTTTTCCCTCTCCATTTTGCCATGTGTCTTCTCAGAAAAGTAGAACCATGTATGATGTATGGTACATAGTAGGAAGGGACAGAGACTAGGACCTGGGAGAAAACAAGTCTGGGGACAGGATGGTCACATTGCATGTGCATGAGTAAGGGGTAGAGAGGATATTGGAAAAGAATGAGTCCTTTCTTAGTTACCACATGCAAAGTAATTCTTGTGTTATAAAACTATAGTCAAAGGTTACTAAAAGTCTTCTTGGGCTTAGGGTGAGGAAGCATGTGGACAGGCCATGGAAGAAGGGACATATGAGTATTACCAGAAGCCACAGAGCAGTAGGTTGGGCTTGTAATTCAAAATAAATCATTTGGTAAGCTTAGTTCCTGTCGATGAGTCCTCCTTTAAAACATGAGGAGTAGATAGGGCTCAGGTGGGAAAGGGGCCGTGGGCAGTCCAACGTGGACCCAAGTGTTTTGAAATAGGAAGAATGTCAAAGTTCTGTTTTCAGATGTTGGAAGGAGCTGCTATGATATAGAAGGAAGACTGTTATCTGGCATCAAGATCACACAGTCACGTGTGAGACTAGATTCAGATGAGAGTTTCAAATAGTACTGAAACAACCGAGCTTCACCCGAGCATAAACTGCGTTAGGGACCCCAATGGTAAATGGACTTCAGCAAACGGAACAGGGTGGAGGTACTGGGGTTAGGAAATGGGATGGAACTTAATCAGGATGGCATCTCGGAGGTATGAAAGAAACAACTAGCAGGTCTATGGGGGGAAATTCCTCCCTGTATCCCCAGCGAGGAATCTTTGGGGCCAGTTAGAGCAAAGCCTCTATTACCTAGGTGGCTGGGCACCATTCAGTAGAGACCTGAGATTCACAAAGTAGAGGGACAGCCCAGGCCAGAGCTGAGGATGCAGAGGACTTACAAGGTGGTATCAGGGAAGGACTGAAACTCTCACCAGACCTGGTGATATTATTGTAACACAAGCAGTTAGCATTTACGGAGTACTTACAGGGTACTAAACATTGTTCTAAGTCATTTCTGTGTAGTAACTGATTTTCTGATTAACAATAACTCTGTTATCCTACGTTGAGGAAACTGAGGCTTAGAGTGGTTAAGAAACATGCTCAAAGTTCAACTTGTAAAAAGGAGAGCTGGGATTCAAACCCAGGCAGCCAATCCCACATCCAGCTCTGAGCCATATGCTATACTGCTTCTCTAAAGACCTTGTGAGTCTGGATTTTATTTTAGGTAAAAGTCAAGCATTCTACCCAGATAAGGCCATGGAGAGAAACACAAGAGGTGGGGGAGCCTTACACCGTGTCAGCACAGTAGCCAGAGCCAGACTGCAGTTTCACTAGCATAAAGACATATGCTTTGTAAACTCTTCTACTTCTAAGACCCTTACTATTTTTTTTTGTTTTTAAGCAAAATTCCATTGAAAATTTCCACTCCCACCTCAGAGAAACTAAGGGGTTGCCTGTCTCCAGGCCTGGTTAGAGAGGAGATCTGAAGCCTCTGAAGTGGTGGGCACTGATCTTTCCACTTTGGGATCCTACCAGATGGAAAGAACTTGACAATTGGGGGTTGGGGAGGGAAGGAGAAGAGGTCTGCAGGCTGTGTGAATGCACAGGGAAGGCGGGCTAGTACTTACCTGGCCCCACAGCAGTTCTCCAACACCAATGAAAAGACACCAAAACCACTGGGACAGGGTGAGCCTCGTACAACTGAAGGGTTTACCCCCAAATTCCACGATGAGAATCTAGAACAGAGAAGGGGCAGCCCACCATCAGGGAGGTGAGTAAGAGATAGTAGCCCTTGAGTCAACACCATCAAAGCCACGTAACCCCGTTTCCAGGATCCTTGCGGTGCAAGTCTTGAGCTGCTTGTTGGGAAAGGAGAAAGAAGAAATCCAGAAGTGGAGACAGACACAATCTGTCTTTACAGAGCACTCTGATAGGGAGACAGACACAGCTACTATGAAAATTATTAATGTGGGAGCAGGGAGAGCTGGCGGGGGAGCTGGAGGCTTCTTGTGACTAAAGCCAGTGATGACAAAGAGAAGGCACAGTGATGGGGAAAAGGAACTGAGGATGCGGGCAAATAAGGGAGGTGCCCTGTTGAGGGGTGAGGCAGGAGCTCCTTTGTTATATGGTGAGCTCCTAATCTCTTGTATCTGCAGATGTTTAAGTATATCTCTGACTAGGGCAAGAAGGAAAGGCCCAATCCTCTTACCACTAGGACAGCCATGCTCTTGACACCAGTTCCCACAGGAGGAGCCCAAGCCAGGTTTATTTGTCAACTACATGTGCACCATCCCATCACTTCTTTCTCTGTTAGCTGCACAGTGTTTTCGACCAAAAGCCCCATCAGAACAAAGGGGCAGGGTAGGGAGTGGGCCCACGTAGCACGTGCATGCACATTTCATGTATGCTGGCATGCCAAGTGGGTAGAACAGTGTGACTCTCCTCTTGGTCACATTATGAATATTTCTGGGCTTTAGAAAGATAATGAAAGGATTCTACAAGTCTTATTTTATTTGCTACCAACATGCTGCCTTGCACTGGAGTACTTGACACAGCGGGCTCCAATTCTCGAGCAACATGCAAATGAAAGCCAATGGGGAACCCCAAAGTGTTCACCTCACAGCCTGAATCTCCATTACTCCCTCACTCCTTTTCCTGGGTACTTCTGGCTCCCAGCTTCTGGTCCCAGCTTCACCCCAGACCTCCTACGCAAACTCACCTGGCTGATGAATGTGCCCAAGACCACAGAACAGAAGATGAGGTTACGGAAGATGCCTGCAAAAACGTTCCTCTCTCCGTGGATCTTGCGTGAGTTGATTTCATTGAAGAGCTGCATCAGCACAAACGTGTTGAAAATGATGGTGTAGTGCTGGCTGGGTGGGGAATGCAGAGGTGCTTTCCTCCCACTGTCGATGTCAAAGAATTTCTCACCTGGTGGGGGGAGGGGAAGCATTGGAGGGTAAGGATGGTCTCAACGAGGGCTCAGGTTGGGTCAGCACATGCTGGTGTGGCCATATGGGCTGCTGATGGCTGATGTCCACTCTGATGTCAGTATCTGAGCTATGCTACTTAGCAAATGTTTTTAACGTTAGCCCTGGTCTCAACATATCTGACCCTCTCTCTGTTTGCTCTGTTGGTGTCTGCCTTCTTCTAGTGCAGCATGGTGGTAAAACTATGTCAACTAGAGTCTGGCAGACATAGGTTTGAAATTTAGTGCCACTATTATGGGAGCTGAGCTTTAGTTTTATAATCTATAAAAAAGGTATAATGAAGCTACCCTTGGAAAATTCTTAAAAGAAGTACATGAACTAGCACAATGCGCCCTGTTGCGCTAGTTGTGGTGGGAACAGAGAATGCACTCAGTAAGTGAAGCTGCTGCTACTCCTAGTCTGTGCGCAGCTTGCTCCCTGCTGCTTTTTTTCCTTGAGTCATTCTCGCCCCATCACCATCCAGCACCCCAACTACCGCCTCAACCACATCCCCACGGCCGCTCACCAGCAAAGACAAGGAAAAAGATGACGGTGAGCTGATAGACTGCATGGCCCAAGATGTTCTTCATCATAGTCCGTGAGATCAGAGGCTTATTTCGGCCGTAAGGGCGACGCTTCAACAGACAATCTGTAGGAGGCTCTGTGGCCAGGGCCAGTGAGGCAAACGTGTCCATGATGAGATTAACCCACAGCATCTGCACAGCTTTCAATGGGGAATCCTAGTGGGAAGAAGAGCCAGTCCTTTTAGGTCACTTCAGCACCCACACGTCTGTCCTTGAGATCGCCTAGTTCCCCCTATCCACCTAGACTTCAGGTCTGGCCACTTATCAGCTGAGTGACCTCGAAAACGTTACTTAGCCTCTTTAAGCCTTGGGTACCTCACCTGTAAGATGAGGATAATACAAACTCTGCAAGGTTGTTTTTGAAGAACAGAGATAATACACATAAGTGATCATCACAGTGGCTGACATGTAAGTGCTAAGTTAAGCAGATAAATTATCATCACCCCACATGAGCAGATGCAGAGAGTGGACGTAGGTAGAGCCACAACCTGCCCCAACAACACTGGGGAAACTGTCCTTACTCCTCAGTCGACCTACTATACTGTATCCCACTCCTCACGCTCCTTAGCCCCTGCCTCATTCCTGCCGTCTCAGCCAGTACAAACACACGCTCCCTTCACCTGAGTGATGCAGGCTCCAGTGAAGGCCACTATCACGGCCACCACATTGACAGTGAGTTGGAACTGCAGGAACTTGGAAATGCTGTCATAGACATTGCGTCCCCACATCACTGCCTTCACGATGCTGGTAAAGTTGTCATCTGTTAGGATGATGTCTGATGCCTCCTTTGCCACATCTGTGCCTGCAATACCCTAAGTTAAGAAAGGGGAAGGAAAACTGAGGGACCGGATAAAGCAGAGTTTATCTATTAATACATTCTGAACCCAGACTCCATTTCCTGACCTCCAAGAAGTCTCAGAACTAGGCCTAACGCTAGTGGGCACACTAGCCATAGAAATACTAAAGAGTAAATAAAGCAGAGTATTTTGAGTTCTCTTCTCTCCCAAAGAAAATGAAGGGAAAATGTGTCACTGTCACTCTACAGCAAAGAGCTCTGGGGCCTGATGCCACCACCTTACTCCTGAACCCAGACTGCAAATTATAGTTATCTTTGGTGTTCCTTTCTCTCTTCCCTCCTACTCCCCCACATTAGAAACCAATTAAAAGTCCTATCTATTCCACCTCCAAATCCTCACATTTCTTTTGCTGCTGCCAGTATCTCATTTAAGTCCCTGTCTGCCCCACACCTTTCAGTCACCCTACATTTTTCTTCTAGGGGTAGTAGTCTGGCAGCACAGTTCACATGTCCTGTCCTTGTTCAAAATCCTGCCAGGGGTTGAAAGCTGTGCTTTAGAAAGTGAACTTTCTAGTTTGGCAGTCAAAGCCCTCAATAAGTGAACCCTGCTGTGTTTTCCAACCTGCTCTTACTTCTGCTGAAAACCCACTGGTTTACTCACAATTCCCTGAATCTGTCATTCACTTTTAGAGTATACTTCTACTTACACCGTTTCCCCAAGTCTGGAATACCCTCTTTCCCATCTATTTAAACCCCACCTGTCTGGAATGTCCCATTCACGCTGCAAAGCTGTCCCTCACACCCTCAGCCCATACTTCAATTCCACGTCTGCAGACTCCTGCAATCCCCAGAGGAGTTTATTTATTAATTTGGCTCACACTAGTAGATTATTTGTTCTCTTTCCCTGGCAGTATTATTTTTCCTATCCAGATTGCAACAAATGAATATCTGTTAGACTATACAATTCAGTCTCCCCATCAAAAAGCTCTCTAACACATCCACACAATGCTGTGCCATGCACTATAAAAAGAGAAGGAAAAGAAAGAAGGAATATCTCTTCGTACTTGATACCATGGAATAATCTCCAAGTGAAAAAAAGCAAGGTGGAAAAAAGAGTTATATACATACATACATACATATATGAACAGAAAGTACTATAGGTAAGTATTCCTTCTCTTAGAGGGTTGGACATAAACATATTACTCATTTAATTATTTTTTGAAGAAGCAAACAGAAAGATAAACCAAAAAATTAAAGAAATAAGTTACTTGTGGGGTTAAGAGGGAGACAACAGGGTAGAGGTGATAGGAGTAGAAGCTAGATTTCTATGAAAAGACTTTGCTTTCTATATTTGACTTTAGAATTATATAACTACTTTATACAAGTATAAAACAAAACGAAGTTTAAAAAGAAATCTCAGGTCGGTCCAGTGGCTCAGGTGGTTGGAGCACCATGCTCCTAATGACTAACGCCACAGGCCGCCAGTTCGATTCCCACATGGGCCAGTGAGTTGCACCCTCTACAGCTTAGGTTGTGAACAACAGCTCTCCCTGGAGCCTGGCTGCCATGAGCAGCCAGAGGTTGGCGTGAGCAGCCGGAGGTTGGCGTAAGCTGCCGTGGGCTACCCTGTGCTGGGGGCAGCGTGAGTGGCCAGCAGCTGGCGAGTGCTGCTGTGAGCAGCTGACCGACTGCCTCGTGACTAACTTCCTCAGCCGGGGCGGGGGTGCACAGCTCATAATACCAGCATGGGTCAGGGAGCTGTGTCCTACACAACTGGACTGGGAAACAATGGCTTGAATGGAGTGGAGGGTTGGGGGGAAGGCGGAAGAAAGGGGGGAAAAAAAGAAATCTCTAAAATGGAAAGCAACATGATAAATGAACTGTTGTAACCAGTTGGTAGCACAACCACATAAAGGGAAAATGTCCCAAATGACTTTTTAAAAATACAGTTACTTGATGGTACATTCTTAGTAGGATATACCTATGGGATAAAAAGTAGTATAAGAAAAATATGTAACTGTTTTTCTAGAGTAATTGTATTATTGTTGCTATTTAAAAACTACTACATATATCTTAGGATAAAGAAGTAATAATTGGGCCGGCCCAGTGGCTCAGGCGGTTAGAGCTCCATGCTCCTAACTCCGAAGGCTGCCGGTTCGATTCCCACATGGGCCAGTGGGCTCTCAACCACAAGGTTGCCGGTTCAACTCCTCGAGTCCTGCAAGGGATGGTGGGCAGCGCTCCCTGCAACTAAGATTGAACAGGCACCTTGAGCTGAGCTGCCACTGAGCTCCAGGATGGCTCAGTTGGTTGGAGTGCGTGACCACAAACAAGGTTGCCGGTTCGAGTCCTGCAGGGGATGGTAGGCTTTGCCCCCTGCAACTAGCAACGGCAACTGGACCTGGAGCTGAGCTGTGCCCTCCACAACTAAGACTGAAAGTACAACTTGACTCGGAAAAAAGGCCTGGAAGTACACACTGTTCCCCAATAAAGTCCTGTTCCCCTCCCCCAATAAAATCTTTTAAAAAAAAGCACAAAAAACAACAAAAAAAGAAGTAATAATTATGTTAATACCCTTAAAAATCAAAATTTTTAGCTTAAGAGATATAAATATAAAATCAGGGGTGTTAAATAAAATTAAGAAGTTAGAGTTCTATAATTTTAAATTTGAATTGGAAATGCCAATGTGAATTCATGAAGTATTTTACTTTAAAACACAAAAACACAAGAGAGACGTTATTTCCTAGCTTTTTCCACAGAAAAGGCCTAGAAGCCTCAGTGGTAAGGAACATCCTGATAATCAGACTGTATTCTCTAAATACCATTTCTCACTAAAATGAAGCAGGACTCCTTTGAGAAATAGACGACTCCAGATCTAGGACAAGAAATAGACATGACAACTCTGGAACATCTTGTCATATAAGAAACCAACGAAGCTATTAGAGTCAGCTGGGGTTGTATCAAAAGAAGTCAGCAGGGTTGAAGAGGCTCATGATGGGCAAATATGAACATCAAAACAATAATATGGGCAATGGATAGAAACACATCAAGTACGCTTAAATTCAAGAGTTCATAATGATGTTTTTAAAAAATGAACAATTTGTTGATTACCTTTAGGGGATCCTAAAAAGTCAACTCATTATTTTGAATATTTTGAAAACTAGTAAATAAAGGAAAAGAATCAAGCATTTAATCTGCCTTTCATGTAGGAACTGAACTTCAGAGTAACCAAAGAGTTAACGAGGGGACATCCATTTCTTTTTATAGAATATTCAAGTTAATAGGTAAAAAAACCTAGAACATCATCATTTTGTATCCCCTAATGAAAGATGGGATCTAGAATGTGATTGTTTCTAAAACTAATTATTATAATTCTAGTTTATAGGAAATACAAGGAACAAAAGAACATGTTAAAGAACATTACAGGGATACAATCAACGAAATACATGCTGTGAGGTACTCTGTGTAGACAAACAACCTGGTTCCTTTAAAACTAAATATTAATAGCTAGGAAAAAAAGATGGAAAGAGATTGTGCAGAAAAGAGTCTCAAGGTCTGAGACTGCTATCTTTTAAAGGCCTGTTTAGGGAGGCCGGTTGGCTCAGTTGGTTGGAGCGCAGTGCTCATAGCATGAGGGTTGCCGGATCGATTCCCACATGGGCCAGTGAGCTGCGCCCTCCACAGCTAGACTGAAAACAACGACTTGACTTGGAGCTGATGGGTCCTGGAAAAACACACTGTTCCTCAATAAAAACAAAACAAAACAAAACACAAACCACCTGTTTACAAAGTTGGCCCTTGGCTGGCATGTGGGAACTTGGCTCAGAATACTCCCAGTCAACAACTAGCTGAAAACTAATTAGTGATTCACTGTGCCTAGACTGTGTTCTACTGAATACCTGCTTTCCTTCTGGGAGTCTGGAATATGTGCTAGGGTACGTGCTAGGCAGAAGGTGCCTATATGACCAATCCCAATAAAAACCCTGGGCTGAGTCTCTGATGGGCTTCCCTGGCAGAAACATCACACATTTTGCTGCATTTTCATGGCTGGGGGAAGAGTATGCTCCGCGTGACCCCTCATGGCGGGAGAGAGCATAAGGAAGCCTGCATGTGGATCCCTCCAAACTCTGCCTGTGACTTTCCTCCTTACTATATCAATGTACTAAATCTTAGCCATGAGTACAGCTATATGCAGAGTCCTTCTTGTGAACCCACAAATGTCAAGGGCAGCCTTGGGGACTTAACACAGGGATCCTATGAGATCAGTGGCTCTCAAACTCTAGAATGTGTCAGAATCACCAAGGGCCTGTTAAAACATAGATTGTTGGCTTCCAACTCCATGCTTTTTGATTCAGTAGATCTGGGATGGGGCCTGAGAATGGGCATATTGAAGTTATTAGGTAAAGAGGTTTCCAGGTACAGTTGGAAGGAGGAACACACTTTAAAAAGTACTGCTACAGGGCTGGTCCGGAGGCTCAGGTGGTTGGAGCACCACACTCCTAACTAGAGGTTGCCAATTCGCTTCCCACATGCGCCAGTGAGTTGCGCCCTCTACAGCTAAGATTGTGAACAACAGCTCTCCCTGGAGCTAGGCTGCCATGAGCAGAACTGCTGTGGGCTGTCATGGGCTGCCATAGGCTGCTGTGTGCTGCCATGAGCGGCTGGCAGCCAGCATAAGTGGCCAGCAGCCATCGTGAGCGGCTGGCGGCCAGCAACAGCGGCCGTGAGCTGCTGTTAGCAGCTGACCGACAACTGGCGACCGACTGCCTCAGCCGGGAGGAGCGCAAGGCTCATAATATCAGCATGGGCCAGGGAGCTGTGTCCTACACAACTAGACTGAGAAACCACTTGAACTGGAATGTGTGGCGGCGGCGGGGGGGGGGGGGGGGGTGTAGGTTGAAGAAGGGGGGAAAAAACCCAAAAAAACAAACAAACAAATCTACTGCCATAGATTAAGAGATTTAAGAGCTATATCAATAACAATTGAAATGTATGGATCTTATTTGGACAAATGAACTATAAAAACGTTTATGAAGCAATTGGGGAAATGTGAACTGACTAGCTATCTGATGACAGTAATGAATCAATTTTTTCATGACAATGGTATTATCATTCTTTTAGATATATTTTATTGATACATACTTATCTTTCAGGGACTTTTTTAGGGGATGAAATGACATGTCTTGATTTGCTTCAGAATAATTCAGCTGACGATGGGGGAAGTGCAGGGAGCAGTTTCAGTGAAACAAGATTGACCAAGTGTTGATAACTAATGTTGGGTGACAGGTACATGGGGGTTAATTAAACTATTCTCTCTACTTTTGTGTGTGTGTGTCTGTCTGTCTCTCTCTCTCTCTCTCTCTCTCTCTCTCTCTCTATATATATATATATATATATATATATTTTTTTTTTTTTTTTAATTTTATTGGGGAATATTGGGGGACAGTGTGTTTCTCCAGGGCCCATCAGCTCCAAGGCATTGTCCTTCAATCTAGTTGTGGAGGGCACAGCTCAGCTCCAAGTCCAGTCACTGTTTTCAATCTTTAGTTGCAGGGGGCGCAGCCCACCATCCCATGTGGGAATTGAACCAGCAATCTTGTTGTTGAGATCTCGCGCTCTAACCAGCTGAGCCACCCGGCTGCCCCTCCGGAAGCTCAGCGGCAGCTGGTCTTCAATCTAGTTGTGCAGGGCGCAGCTCACTGGCCCATGTGGGAATCAAACTGGCAGCCCTGTTGTTCAGAGCTCGCGTTCTAATCAACTGAGCCATCCAGCTGCCCCTACTTTTATATATTCTTGAAATTGCCTAGAATAAAACCTTTTTTGTTGTTGTTGTTGTTAAAGAGAGCACCTTAAAGCCAGATTACTTCTTGAATCTCCTTAAAAATCACCATCAGTTTAATATATAGGGAGACTTACAGTCATTAACTACTTGAGTATGAGTCATTAACTACAGTCATTAACTACGTTGCAATCTGGGAGCTTCTAAATGTACCTGAACATCAGAATCAAAACGTGACTATTAAGAAAACCCAAGTATTACTGGGACCCACCCCAGACATCACTGAATCAAGATATCCAGTTGTGGAACACTGGAATATATGACTTAAGTAAACTTTCCAAGTGATTCTGATGCTCCCAGCCTCACAAGTGAAAAGCAGAGTGATGAACAGTGCTGCTGGCCAGAAGACATGCTCCACGTGGAACGTGAATTTTCTATGTGTGCCTGCATAGACACTATCACCACCCTCACGGGCAAGTTTAAGTTGGCTTTGCTTTCTTAGGTAATGATATTTCCTGATTTCCCTCCCTGTGTCATCTATTCATCATACTTGATGTCGCCCCCCCCCCCCCCCGCCCCATTCTATCTATTATTATTGGCTACGTAGGTAGGAGGAGAGATGGAGTCCGAGAAGAGAGCACAAAGTCGGGTGTCAAAGTACAACAAACCCATCCTGGTTTCTCGATGGAGAAAGCAGTTTGCAGTCAGATAGAGACACTGGGCAGAGCAGCTTACCATGGCAAAACCAACATCTGCTTTCTTCAGAGCTGGCCCATCATTTGTGCCATCACCAGTGACAGCAACCACCTGTCGCTGTTCTCCAACAGTGCTGTCAATGATGCCTGGGAAAAAGAGACACACCTCAGTCAGTTCACATACGCCATCTGAGGCCATTTGGCCCTGTTCCCCACTAAAGGTGCTTTTTTGGTCTTCTTCCCTTGTCCCTGCTATCACCTCCCTTCCTACTTTCTTCTTTCTTTCTTTTTTCCCTATGCTGGAAGTTCTATACTATCACCGAAGAGCAGTAAATTGTTTCATGGGTAGCATGCTGAGCTAAGAAAGTCTGTCCTTATCAGACACCCTGTCTGATGCCCTAAGGAAACGACTATGTGGTGGAAAAAGCACTGAATGATTTGAAGGCAGAGACCTGGGTTCAAACTGTACCACTTCCACTTACCAGCTGGGCAGTTTGGTTATTTGTCTTCTCAGCCTCAAACTTCCTTATTTGCAAAATGGGAATAGTTTAACCTGCCATGCCTAGTGCATAGTATTATTAGCAAAGATATGATGTTTAGAAACAACTTTATTATAAGTCTTATACTCACAAGGGGCTCAGCTGTTTGCTAAACTGTATGTTCTCCCAATGAGGTGGAGAGCTGTCCTGGGACCTCCCTATTCAGGACAGGAGAGTTGCTTTGGCTGATGGTTTGTATCTGTCCCCACCCTGGCCTGCCTTCCTCTACCCCAGGCACCTACGCAGGAGCTGACCGTACCTTTCACCAGTGTATGCTTGTCAGTCGGGGAAGATCGCGCCAGGACTCGAAGCTTAGGCCAGATCTTGTCCAGCTTTTCTTGCTCTACCTGTCAACACCAGATCACACTTGGGTCAGTGAAGCTCAGAACAGCCATCTAGGAACATTTTACTCCTCCACACTCTGAGATGCTGAGATATCTGGTACTCCAAGGCCCTGGCCTCCACTGGAGATGAAGCAGAGGATTCATTCTCCAAGGGCAGAGTCGTTGGTGGTGACCATTCAGGCCCTGCTTGTCTTCTTTCTCCTCCCAATTTCCTATCTGGCAGCCTATCCCCTATTTCTTAGACCCTTGACAGGAGGTGAATCAGGGTTAGTTAGCTGTTGGCTCAGGTGGCTAAAGTGGTGCTTCTGAGGTCTTTGGTTTCTACGTAGACCAGGAAGCTTTGGTCTGCTCCACACTCAGACCACGTCCTTTTACAAACCTGTGCCACTGTTAGTCACAGGGCAGTGACACAGGAGGGATGAGGTAGAGGGAAATTGGTACAAAATAATCCCTTGACTGAAAAAAATGGAAAGATATGAAGAGTTAGCGACACTGTCTCAAAAGCTAACCTGTGAATGAACATCATGAGAAGAAACTCTCAATTTTATCATCTGAGCAGCTTTGGTGGAAGGGACATTTCACTATGAATAGATATTAGTGTAAAATCACCCACTTTCTCCCATGCATCTCAGATGCCTTACACTAGAACCAGCCCTCCCCTTGCCAAATGAGGCCCCAGTTCCTCCCACCTAGGACCCACCTCGCCCTTCTCATTGCGGATGAGTCGGTTGAATTCCTTGCCTTCCAAGCACAAGAAGTCATCCCCAGGTGTCAAAATGCCACATTTGGTGGCAATGGCCCGGGCTGTGTTGATGTTGTCTCCTGTCACCATTCTTACAGTAATACCAGCTCGTTTGCATTTGGCAATAGCTTCTGGTACCTGTGGAGAGTGAGGCCAGAGGAGGAGGAGGTAGGGCTGGCGATGCTGATAAGCTGCCCCGTTCAGCTGTCCCTTCATTGTGCACAGGAGAAGCATCTTAGAAGCAGTGCCATGGGGCACAGGGTAAGTCTGGTCATTTTTACATTGCCTGGTGCCACCTCACTTCTGTCCTACCCATAATTCTCACAGTGGAATTTGCCTCATTGTACCATGAGTTGAAGGGGAAACTGGCTTCAGGAACCAGCTGTAAAAGCTGACCCTCCTGATTACAATCTAGACTACTTGGCTGGGCACATATGGCCTTTTGAGATTTGGCCACTGCTTTCCTTTCTAGCAGAAATTTCTTACCACTCTCCACCCTCCCTGGCCCATGCTCCAACCATATCAATTCTTTGTAGTTTCCCAAATGTATGACACCCTTTCATGCGTCTGGGCTTTGACAATCGATAGCTCATCTGTCTGAATTTCTTAGAAGCAGAAACTTTCAATACCTTATAGTCAAGAATAGTGTTTAGCTATTCTAGGGGAGCTCAACAAAAATGTGTTGATTGAAAGAAAAGTGGCTATAAATAAAGCTGGTGTCCCAGTTAAGTCAGTCTCCTGACTATTCTTAATAACCAAATGATAAGCCCAGTGAAACCTATGCTTCTCACCTCACACAGCATTAGCCATAGGAATGCCACCTATCAGTTCAGGACTCTGCAGCAGTTGTGTGAAGCCAGGAGCACAGAAACAGCTATCCTTTTAAGTGAGAAGCAGTTAGGTAACTTGTGTGGGTCACAACTAGAAACAGAACCAGTACCCTCATTCCCGTGACTCCTGGTGGGTGCCCAGTAGGTCACACTGGGCCTGCACATGGGCCAGGGGCCGCTGGAAGACTCCCATTCATGTGTTCTTGCCCCTTCTCCAAGTGCAAGCCTCACCTCTGGGCGCACGGGGTCCTCAATGCCCACCACTGTAATACAGGTCAGTTCAGTGAGGATTTCGTTCTCATTGTCCCATGGGGGCTCCACGTCATTGAAATCTCGGTAAGCTAAGCAGATAGTCCGGAGTCCCTCACAGGCCATGGGCTCAATGACAGTGCGCACCATCTCATCTCGGTCCTTGTTCTTGAATGGCACTGCGTCCCCTTTCTTGTCCAGGATTCGATTACACCTGGGGAGGGGCACAGTCAGACAGCAGCATCCCCCTTCCCAACCAGTGTGACTCTAGTCTTTTATAGACATTCTGGCAACTCTGCATTACTTCTAAAGACACTGTTCCATGGCCAGAAATCCCTATTCATTACCCAGCTGGGTCCCTTTTTCTAAGGGACCCGGAGATGGTTAAGGTCTAGATAAGCAGAACATGTGATTCTCCCATGTCATCTGTTCCTATTCACATGTGATCACCTCCTCTTTTGAATTTCTCAAAGGTAGAGGAGACGTTTTTAGTCCCCAGTATCTAGAATAGTGCTCGGTGGATAGGATGTGCTCAACAAGAATGTGTTCATTGACAGAGGGCGGCTAAAGCCAAGTTGGGGTGTGGGCTGATTCAGTTACCGACCCACGTAGGTCAACTGTTAATGACTTGTGCTTAGTCTGGCCACTTTGATTAAGTTATGCAATGTCCTTGTAATTACAATTGAGAAGAGAAGGAAAAGGGAACATAAAACTAACATTTCTAGTACTCGCTACGTGAAGCTGTTTTACATACATTGAATCATATAATTATAGTAACCCCATGAGATGGGTGGGTATTACTATCTGTTTTCAGATTAGGAAATGGAAGCTTGAACGGCCTAGATTTGAATCCTGGCTGTGCCACTATTAGCTGTATCACCTTGAGTAAGTTACTTAACTTCCCTGTACCTCTGTTCTCTCATCTGTAAAAAAGATGATAATAGTATCTATTTCACTGAGTTGTGAGGATTAAATAAAATGAGCCACCCAAATCACTGGAAAACAATGCTTGGCCTAAGTAAATGCTCGGATACTAGTTACATGTCACCACCTGAAGAAGGCTCGTGCATCACTCAGTGGGTTCAGCGTGGGGCGTGGCACCTAGACCTTCCTGAGGAAGGATCTGGAGGGGAAGGCGGGGCAGGAAAGCTCACTTGCGCAAGATGATCTCGGAGGCGCCCTTGCTGTACATGCGGAAGCCGCCCCCGGGCTTCTGGATCACTGTGCTCATGGACTTGCGCACCGAGTTGAAGGTGTAGACCTTGTAGAGCTTCTCCTCGGGCACCTCACTGCGCACCGCGTGGTAGTCCTGCCTCAGGTCCGTGACAAAGCCCAGCAGCGCACACTCCGTCTTGTTGCCCACCTGGCGCGGCAGGCCGCCCTCCTTTTCCGGAGGCTGAGAAAACCATAAAAGGCGCTGTTGAGTAAGATGCCTCAACCAAGGAGAGAACTCAGGAGAGAAAGAGCGCCCTCAACACTCTCGCGAATCTCCGCAGAGCCCGAGGTGGGGGGCGGGGCGGCATTTTTTCCCCCAAGGCAGAGCGCGGTCAATCCTGAGTGGTCCCTGAGCCACCCAGGGCTTAGGGTTTTCTGTTTTGTTTTGTTTTTCGCGGGGTTGGTGCTGGTGTGTGGGTCTTATTCTAACACTCTCCCTGAGTTTCTGGAAAATGAGTACTTGACTCCTGATGAGCCCAATTTTGCTATCAGCGTGAGGTCTGTCTCCCTGGAGATTTTGCCTTTACATGGCAATTGAGGGGCGGTTCACAGCCATAGAGTCCTACCTGCCACTCCCCAATCTACTCCCATGGATTATTCCCTGGTCTCACCTAAACATGTTCACTGATGGAAAATGTGATGTGGGATGTCAATACGGGCAGAATGAACAAGAGAAAATGATCTGTCTCAGAGAAAATTTATGTTCCCTCCAACCACCCATTCTAAGTGTCCAGGCAAAGGAAGCGCTTACCAGAATCTTGGAGGTATAGGCACTGTTGATAGAAATGCCATTGACAATCAGGTCCAGGACCTTGGGCGCGAGGGCATCAGGACTTGGGAGCTGATGATAACGGGTGTCTCCGATATAAGCCTGTACCACAGTCATGCGATTCATGGTCAACGTGCCTGTCTTGTCAGAGCAAATGGCTGTGGCATTGCCCATTGTCTCACAAGCATCTAGGTGCCGTACTAGGTTATTGTCTTTCATCATTTTCTACAGAGGACAAGAGAAAAGACTTGAGAGAAGACTTGAGAGGGGACCAACTGAGCTCCCCCAAATATAGGTCAAAGGCCACTTCCTAGCCTACATCTCTCCACATTTCATTCTCTTGTCCCACACAAAGATGCAGGATACTATTTTATTGTATTTTTAACTTTTATTGGGGAACAGTGTGTTTCTCCAGGACCCATCAGCTCTAAGTCAAGTCATCATTTTCAATCTAGTTGTGGAGGGTGTAGCTCACTGGCCCATGTGGGAATCGAACCGGTGACCTTGGTGTTACGAGCACCGTGCTCTAACCAGCTGAGCCACCCGGCCGCCCGCAGGATACGATTCTTGTGAATCCTCTTTAGATTCTACTGAGTCATTTAAACACCGATGCACCTGATCATGACAGTCCTTCCACAGTGCCAGGGACTTGTGCTCTTCTGAGGTACCACCCCGAGTTTACAGGGGATAGATGGCCTCTTTTTATTCAAGGCTATGTGGCACTCTCCCCTTCCATCTCTGTCCTAAAGGAAGAGGCAGCATCATCCCAGTCTCACCTTCACAGAGTAGGCCAGTGAAATGGTGACCGCCAGGGGCAGCCCTTCGGGCACAGCCACCACCAGCACAGTGATGCCGATGATGAAGAACTTGACAAAGTACTGGATGTAGATGGGCGTGCACTCGGCCAGCCACACTCTGCGCTTTACCACGAAGTTGTCAATCACGAAGTACAGAACCAGGATGAGCACGGTGATCGCAGACATGATCAGACCTGACGGGAAACAAGTCACATGAACCCCAGCTCGACGGCATGCCCAAGGCCCCAGCCAGGGACAAATCGGCATGAGTTGTAGCCTTTGCTACCAATTTTTAAAACCGCTTCCAGGAAGTCATACTACATAAAATCCCGGCCCATTCTTTGTTGCTTGCACATGATGGTGTAGGGGAAAAGACAGGTTTCACTTTCCAGAGACACAGGTTCTAGTCTCAGCACTGCACTAACCTGATTTGTGGATTTAGACTAGTCTTTGACTCTCTCTGGGTCTGTTTTCTTATTCTTACAGAAGACAGCTGGTCTAGTTTCCAAAATAGCATTCTATGATTCTATTTCAGAAATACCCTCTTCCTATGATTCACAATGTAGTAACCGTATTTGACTGTTTTCCTAGTAGTTTATCAATGTGGACTTCTGCAGTAACCTGCAAATGCCGGGCAATCCACAACGGGTTTACAGCCATGTCCCTATGGTGTTAGCACATCACCTACAAGACCAATCCTTAGAACAGTGCCTCCCAACCTTTGTTCTGATGTGGCATAGATGAAAGTGACAAATAATAGCATATATTTATATAGCGCTTACATTATGGGCCAGGCAAGCACTTCACATAAACTAACTCATTTAATCCTCCTAACAACCCTATGAGGTAAGTTACTATTTTACTCCCTTTTTCTGAGGAAACTAAGGCACAGAGAGGTTTTGCGTGTGACATACTGGTGGGGCACCAACCATCCTGGTTTGCCTGAGACTGAGCAGTTTCCTGGCACATGGGACTTTCAGTGCTAAAACCAAGAAAGTCCTGAGCAAACTGTGACAGTTGGTCATCCTACACACTGAGGTCAACGGGAGAATCTGCTCAAGGTCTGAAAACTGGCCTAGGGCCTCCAATTGCCCTGAGATCAGTATCTGGGCACAGTGGCACCTATATCTGTAGCACAGTATCTGGGAAAAGCTCTGCCTTAAACCATAGTCTGGTTTGGGTCTTCACTTTTCCTGAGGGCCTGATGACTTAGAGGGATCCATGAAAGGCGAGAGGTGATCAATGAGTATCAATGAAAGCATGTTCTTTTGCACTTTGCTTCATCAGGCTCAGGGCTAAGGTGAGGCAAGCAAGGTGCCTAGGGTACAAAATTGAAGGGGCCATCACTCTCAGGGTGGTACAAGGCAGCCCATTTGCCTCACCCTAGTCCTGGCCTAACTTATGTAAAATATGTAAAATAACATGACAGAGGAGATGCCTGGCCAGCCGTCAGGAAGCTTGTCCTTCCTGTAGAGCAAAGCAGGGACTCAGAGGACAATAGGAGGGTTAGGTGGAATGTGATTAATGTTTCAAACCTGTGTGTGCCAGTTTCAAGAACTTGATTCCACACCTGCAATTCATCTCATCCATATATAGTTTATATTCTGGAGATTTCACAGTAGTCCAGATTAGCTGGGTAATAAAATCAAATGAATAGGCTAGACTAACACTGTCCAATGTGGTAGCCACTAGTTATTGGCCAATCGGAATCAGGCTAATGTGAACTGAGAAACTAAATGTTTAATTGTGCTTCATTTTAATTAATTTAAACGGAAACAGCTAAACATGGTTAGTGGCTACGGTAGTGGACAACACAGATTCTAGCTACTCAATGTGTTTAGTGGGTCAGCGGCCTGGCCTCACCTGGGGCTTGTCAGAAATGCAGACTTTCAGGCTCTGCCCTAGGTCTCCTGAATCAGGTACTGCACCTTAAGAAGGCCTCAGGTAAACTGTAGACACATTGATGTACTAGGCTAGACTATGATTGTGGTAAACAGAGGGGTGGGGGTTGGGGGTCAAGAAGTAACCAGGCAGTGGCATAAGACAGCACCTGGAGGGGTATGGTCACCGAAAGAGCACTCTTCCTTCTGTGCCCTCCTCCAACCCCCTTGCCCCTCCTCACCACAGAAGAAAGTAGAGGAGAGAGAATGCAGTAGCAAGTGATGGAGAAGCCACCTCCTTCCACAGTACACAAGAATGCCTTTAGTGACCGTTCCTCTGGAAAGAGCCTCTGTGGTCACTCTCTTCCCTTTCCCTCCAGTCCTTATTTTGAATGTACGGCTCTTTGCCTGGCCTGATTGTCATGCGGGGTCTCTGATCCCGCTCCCCGCATAAGAACACAGGATATGGTGAGGCCAAAAAGGAACACCCATGGAGCCATAGATACGGGGAGTCATACCGCTATAGCTATAGTCTCGCTGGCGGCTGGGTTGGAGACACAGGAAGCAGGAGCCACACGATCCGCGGTCTGCCATCTGCTTCTCTGCCAACCCACCTCACTTGCTAACTGCAATCCGCAGTGCTAACTGCAATCCATGCTTGCTAGCTTAGCCATGGCAGTTATATCAGTGGCTAATGGCTAAATGGTAACAGCTGATGGCCAACTAGTCACAGCTGATGGCCATTTACTACCCGAGCCAGCACCTTTCCACGTGAGGCCGAGAGCCTGGAAACTGCTCTCTGGGACTCTGTCCCCACTCTGACGCTACTACTCTGCTAGGGAACTACCACTAACAAACTGCTAGCCTTCTCTACACTTACAGAATTTATAAGCCCATACATATGACAGGTGTGGGGACAGAGTCCCAGAGAGCAGTTTCCAGGTCTCGGCCTCACGTGGAAAGGTGCTGGCTCTATAGTAGATGGCCGTCCGCTGTGGCTAATTGACCATCAGCTGTAACCAGTTAGCCATTAGCTACTGATATAACTGCCGCGGATGCGCGGGTTGGTGAGTCGAGAGTGAGTCGTTCGGTTGGCAGGCAGAGAAGCGGACAGCAGGTTTGCAGGTCGTATGACTCCAGCCTCCAGTGAGACTATAGCGGTATGACTCCCCTACCTATGGCTCCGTGGGTGTTCCTTTTTGGCCTCACCATATGCTATGTTCTTATGTGGGGAGCAGGACCAGAGACCCCGTAGGCTACCCTGCACAACAAATGGTGGAGCGAGCAGGGTATTGTGCCAGCCAAAACTCTCCAAAGGATGGTGGAGCAGTTTTGTGTGTGAAAACGCAGTCTCGGGAAGCTCATGAGGAGCAGCACCAGAGACAGGGAGCGCAGTCTGCCTAGGAGAGACTTGACCCCTCGGTGAATTGGTGGTCCTCTCAAGCCTCCGGATGGCATGCCACCCTGTTGGCCATAGCAGGCATTGCCAGCTTTCTGGTGGGCTGCTGCTGTAGGCTCCGAGGGTTGTGGACATCTTACACCGAGGCCTCCACCCAATCGGACGCATGGCACGGTGAGCAAGATTCCGACCAGGTAGGAATGGGGTCTGACTCTGGGCAGGAGGACGTGTGGCCCCCACACAGTGTGTGGTGCCCGGTGGCCACTGTTCTCAGGAGTTGGACCCCCAAGGAGGGGTGGGAGGACATGGATGGCTCTCCTGCCAGTGTGGAGAGGGCCCTGCAGGCTCTGGCTGAGCGGTTGCCAGGGGAGGAGAAGGCTACAGCCGGCCATGTGGGCTGGATGTTCCTCACGGCCTTGAGTCTCAACACGGAAAATGCGCTTCATGAAATGACCCAGGTGCCGGACCAGGTGTCCTGGTTGGAAGCTCGGGTCCGCCTGTTAGAAGAGGGGCCCCAAGGTGGAGACTCTGAGGCAGAGGCAGAGGAAGCGAGTGGAGACAATGTAGCTCCCAACCCCCAAGCCTGGCCAATCTTGAAGCAAAGGGGAAAACATGAGCAACCTTTGGGCCCCGGGGGCATTGCTGCCGGCAACCCAGCTGTGACTGAGTTCACAACCTACGCCCCATACACTCCCACTGAGTTGCAGGAGCTGGGGAGGCGGTACCGACAGAGCCCTGGGGAGCCAGTCTCGGCTTGGCTGTTACGTTTATGGGATGAGGGAGCAGACAGCATTCTCTGCTCCCCAGGCGAGATGGAAAAGCTAGCCTTCATGACAGTGCATCCGTCCCTGCGACAAAGGTTACAAAACTGCCATAGGTTGGCCAACAACCAGGGCAACCATTCTCTAATGAGTGGCTCACTGCTGCGGTACGCACCGTATGGGAACAGGCTGGCGAGCTGCCAGACACTGTGAGTCAATGGCAGTCATATACAGAACTTATGCAAATAATCCGTGAAATGGGTATGAGACATGCTATTTTTAACCTCAACATGCAGGGCCCAGATGACGAGCTTTTTACTGCCAGCATGAGAGATCTGGTTTTGGATACTGCACTTGCGAGTGCTTTTGGATCCTTGGTTGCTATTCTTACACCGTATGTAGGGCGACGGATCCATTAAGTTACAACTGCCATGGCCACCCTAGGGGATGTTGAAAGCCGGAGGCGAAGGAAGTTAAGACAGGAGGTCCGCACAGTTGAGACCTGGAAGCCCACACCAAAGGTAAAGGGGCGAGGTCGCGGGCCTCAGAGAGTAACACGCGCACAGATGTGGCGTGATCTCGTGGCAGCAGGGGTTGATCAGGAAAAAATAGACCAGCAACCCAATGCACTCCTGCTTGAACTTTGGAAACAGTTGCGTCCGGAACAACAATTCCGGAGAAGCGTAAAGGAGGAGTCTGGGAAAGCGCGACCCGTGTCCCTCCAGGACTTCATGTGGCCACTTGAGGCCGACTCCTTGCAGCTTGATTAGGGGTGGGGCCAAGGTACCCAGTCAGAGGGGACGAGCAGGGACCGGAGGCCCCACGTGGAACTGTCCATACATTGGTCCCCTTCGAATGTACAGAGGGTTTTGGCTCTAGTTGACACTGGCGCCGACTGTAGTCTCGTTTATGGGAACCCAGAACTGTTCCCGGGACCAGCAATCTGCATTGATGGCTACGGGGGAAAAACTGTGACTGTGAAAGCCGTTTCCTTACCACTGGGCATAGGAAGGCTTCCTCCTCGTACCTACAAGGTGTATGTCTCCCCCGTTCCGGAGTATATTCTAGGGGTGGATGTGCTACATGGCCTCAGCTTACAGACGTCGGTAGGAGAGTTCTGTCTCCGGATCCGGGTGGTAAAAGCGGTGACACGCGGGCATGCTCACCACCCTCCTCAAGTGTTGCCACAGCCCTGGCGCGTGGTTACAGTGCGACAGTACCGCCTGCCAGGAGGACAGGAGGAGATTGGTCGTACAATATTGGAATTGGAAAAGGCACATATAGTGAGGCCAACGCACAGTCCCTTTAACTCCCCTGTATGGCCTGTCAAGAAGCCAGATGGGACCTGGCGAATGACTGTGGACTATAGGGAGTTAAATAAGGTGACGCCACCTTTGCACGTGGCAGCACCTTCAATTCACGATTTGATGGATTGTCTGACTGTCCGCCTGGGGACATATCACTATGTAGTGGACTTGGCAAATGCTTTTTTCTCCCTTGACATTACACTCAAGTGTCAAGAGCAGTTTGCTTTTACTTGGGACGGGCGGCAGTGGACTTTTCAAGTCCTTCCGCAAGGATACTTGCACAGCCCCACTATCTGCCACGGGCTCGTAGCCCAGGATTTGGCACAGGGGGATCACCCGTCCTCTGTGGCCTTGTTTCATTATGTCGATGATATTTTATTAACATCTGATTCTCTTTCAGATTTAGAGCAAGCAGCTCCCTCTCTTCTCTGCCACCTGAAGTCACGTGGCTGGGTGGTGAACGAGGAAAAAGTCCAAGGCCCTGGCTTATCCGTCAAGTTTGTGGGTGTTGTGTGGTTGGGTAAGACAAAGGTCATACCTGAGGCGATTACTGACAAAATACAAGCATTTCCCCGGCTGACCAACGTCTCCCAACTGCAGACGTATTTGGGACTGCTGAGGTATTGGTGGGCCTTTGTACCCCATTTAGCACAAATAGCAAGGCCCTTGTATAACATGATAAAAAAAGGGGGCCTCATGGGATTGGACAGAGGCTATAGAGCAAGGCTTTGTTGCCACAAAACAAGCAGTGCAGCAGGCACAGGCTCTGCAAGTAGTGGACCCTAGCCGTCCATTTGAACTTGATGTTCACGTAACCTAAGAGGGTACGGTTGGGGCCTCTGGCAACGGCAGGAGCGTCTCTGGTTGCCAGTGGGATTTTGGTCACAATTGTGGAAAGCAGCAGAAGTCCACTACTCTCTAATAGAGAAACATCTGGCTGCTGTGTACGCAGCGCTAGTGGCCACAGAAGCCATCACAGGAACTGCACAGGTGTCGGTTCGAACAACCTATCCCATCCAGGGGTGGGTCCTACGTGGACCCAGGGACCCAAAACAGGGGTGGCACAGACCACCACCCTTGCCAAGTGGGGTGCTTACTTAGAGCAACATAGCACCCTTAGTTCAAGCCCTTTGAGCACAGAGCTACAACAGGTCCTGGGTGGGGCCTGTGGAGCTTGTAGCCCAGGCTGAGCCAAGCACTCTGCCTAGAGGGGAGGACTTGGAGCCCTCGCCCTACAAAGAAGGACAGTCCCCAGTACCTGAGGATGCCTGGTTTACCGATGGTTCTAGCCGAGGGGCTGCAGCTGTTTGGACGGCTATTGGTGTCCAGCCCAAAACAGACACCATTTGGTTTGATACTGGGATGGGCCAGGGTAGCCAGTGGGCTGAGCTATGAGCTGTGTGGATGATAATCAGCCACGAGCCTGGGCCCCTAGTTATTTGTACTGACAGCTGGGCGGTGTTCCAGGGCCTAACGTTGTGGCTCCCTACATGGAAACACCAAAACTGGTTGGTAGGACACCGTCCACTGTGGGGTCAAGCAATGTGGCAGGATCTCTGGGACCTAGGGCAGAGAAAAGACGTGACCCTAATGAATGTCACAGGTCACTCCCCCTTAGTGTCCCCAGGTAATGATGAAGCAGACGCCCTAGCACGGGTCTGATGGTTAGAACGGGCTCCTGCCACTGATGTGGCCCATTGGCTGCGTAGGAAATTACAGCACGCTGGAAGCCGAACCATGTGGCAGGTGAGCAGATGCTGGGGCCTGCCTTTGAAATGGCAGGAGATAGCATATGCCTGCTATGATTGTGCCATCTGTGACCAGGACAGCCCCCAAAGGCGGAGGCTCCCCTGGGAGACACAGCAGATTACGCGAGGGAGGGTGCCCCTCACTCGCTGGCAAGTGGATTACATTGGACCCCTGCCTAAGGCCCTCAATGCTGTGTATGTGTTCACAGCAGTGGACACTGCTCTGGAATTGATGTGTGCTTGGCCGTGTCCGGCTGCGGATCAGCGGCATACAGTGGTCACTCTTACATGGCTGTGCGCCCTCTATGGGCGCCCCCAAGTCATTGAAAGTGACAGGGGTACCCATTTTACGGGGCAAGAAGTGCAGCGCTGGGCTGCCAGGATGGACGTACAATGGTTGTTTCACACCCCGTATAACCCACAAGCCGCTGGCATGATTGAACGCTATAATGGCCTTTTGAAGCAAGGTCTCCATGTGTCAAAACACCCTCCCACGATGCGTGACTGGGCCTCGCGTCTGTGGGACGTCTGAGAGTCCTGAATGAGAGACCACGGAAAGGGGGGCCTGCACCAGTAGAAGCTCTGCTACATCGAACGGCCGCTCCCATTCAATTACAAGTTACCACCAGTGAGATTCTGTTAAAGCCAGGCTACGGCAGAAATGGGAACATTTTGCTGCCAGCACCCACATGCTTGAAAGCAGGGGAACGGCAGCAATGGACTTGGCCCTGGCAGGTCAAAAGCTGCCACTGTAGGTGGTTGGGCCTGATAGCCCCATGGGGGGTTGGTTTGACTCATGAATTGCAAGTGACGCCAGGGGTGATGGCTGAGTGGCTACCGCAAGTGACTGTAGCATACGGAGGTCCCAATACCGGGATGATTTTGCGGGGAACCTATGTGCTCTCACTATGGCCTATTATGGGGTCCCCTGTTCTGTTACATGTTGAAACTACGCAAGGGACCCCAAGCAATGCCATAAAGGTCTGGTACCACAAACCAGGAAAGGTGCCAGTGGCAGCGACCCTCCTTTCCCAGGACAAAAAGCTAGTGTGTATCCTCCCAGATGGAAGGGATTTGCCATTGTTGGTTCCTAAGACTACTGTTTCTTTCTGTCTGTAGGTGCCTGTAGGCTAATACGGCACAGGGAACCTTGCAGAAGATGCTTGTCGCGTAGATTGTGAGGCGAGACCCTGTAGGGGAGGAGTGTGGGGACAGAGTCCCAGAGAGCAGTTTCCATGCTCTCGGCCTCACGTGGAGGGGTACTGGCTCGGGTAGTAGATGGCTGTCAGCTGTGGCTAATTGACCCTCAGCTGTAACCAGTGAGCCAATTAGCCACTGATATAACTGCTGCGGCTAAGCTGGTTGGTGAGTCGAGAGTGAGTCGGTCGGTTGGCAGAAAAGCGGACAGAAGGTCGCACGTCGTGTGAATCCAGCCTCCAGTGAGACCATAGTGGTGTGACTCCCCTACCTATGGCTCCGTGGGTGTTCCTTTTTGGCCTCACCATATCCTGCGTTCTTGTGTAGGGAGCGGGACCAGAGACCCCGCAGGCCGCCCCGCGTGACAGGTAAGCAGTTATTAAAGTCTCCCTTCTTACTAATGTAAATCTCCCATGTTATGATACAAGTTCTTTACTTTCCATTTGTTTGGATGAAAGAGACCCAAGAGCCTTTAAGCCTTACACAGGGAGACACATTTGTCTCTGAAAGCCTAGGGAGTAGCCAAAGAGTGGCAGAAGCAGGGACACGGCTGCCTACACTACACTAGCCACTCAGAAGTTTTAGCTGCTTCTGCCAGACCTGGGTGGAGTGGAGACATAGGAATCAAAGCAGCGAGGATCCGGAACAAGCTCAATAAACCACAGCGACAGAAGCCTCTGCCCTACTCACCAGCTTTCCCGATCTGAACGGCCAAGCGCGTCAGCTTGCCCTGCAGCACTGACTTCTCCTTCTTAGGCAGCTTGGCCACTTTCTTCTCCTTTTCTTCATTGTCGATCCCCTCCTGGCTGTTGAGGGGCTGGATTTCCAGGGCCACTCCATCCTGAGTCTTTGCTAGGGTGTGCACACAAATAGGACAGGTGAACAGGCCAGGCAGTAGCGCTGAGCAACAGGCAGGTGGAAATCAGAAAACCTGTCTTCTTCCTGCATACACCTTGGACCTCTGACATGGGTCCTGACCACCCTCACCCCATGCCACACAGGGTGCTTGCTTTTGACCCTCTATTACGGCCTGTGGAATGATATTCTAACAACTGGAGATGAAACATGGGTGCTTTCTGGGTATGAATTTCCTCTGCAGTGGCATCTTCCTGGCACCACCTCAAAGTCCCAAGCCAGGTTTATTCCAGCAAGAGGATCAGTCATGCTAATGAGAGCTATTACCAACAAACATCCTTTCTGTAACTCAGTGCTTACAATAGTGAATCTTATTGCAGAAAGGGACTGAAAGGGAAGGCTGACAGATGTTTCCAGAGCATAAGGGTCCTAGTTTGCTCTGTTCAAAGGTTCATGTATCTCTATGCATAGACTGCCAGGGAAGAAACACACACCCCACAGAGGGTGCTCTCCAGTTCCTTCTTATGTCAGTTGAACAGGGGAAGGAAACCCCTTGCTCCCCTGCCTGACAAAGGTAGGGAGGGCCAGAGTGGGACCTGGGATTAGTGTTCTGGGGGAGAGGGAAGAAGCTGGTGTAGGGAACCTCCTGGAATAAGAGAAAGCAGGAATAAAGTTATATAAATCCACTTTGCATTAAAAAGAAGAGTTAAAAAGACCTGAAATTAAAAGAATTAGTTCTGTGGAGCCCTGGTTCTCCAATATGATGACTTTATTTTTAAAGACTACTATGACGTGGGTGACAGAGGCAACAAATCTCTAGACTCTGTCTCAAGAGAACAATTCTCGCTGGCTCCCACCACCCTCTCACTTCACTCTTGTAGAACTCGGCCCCTTTGCTTAGGGTGCCCTTCCTGAGACACTGTCTCTGCTGTCAGACTCACAAACAAGACAGAGACGGATGTCAGCACAGTCACCAAAAAAGAAACACACATCAGATCAGGAGGAAGAAAACAGACTGTGGAGAGAACAAAGAAAGAGGTGAGGAGGGAGGCATGGAGGAAAGCCTCTCTCTAAGCACCCCGAGACCAGCAGAGAAGGATTCCAGACCAGAAGAGGACAGCAATGAGGAAACTAGGAAGAGGAGGGTGCAGGGACTGCCCACCCAACGCCCTCCATCATAGGACCCTGAAGTCTTCCAACCCAGAAACTAATGACTGTTGGTGTTTAAATCAGGCTGAGGGCAATGAGGCAAAGAATTCAGCAACCTGGGAAAAGCAGATCAATCCTACACACTCCCCAAGAGAAACCTTGACATGAGATTCCCTTAGCCAACAGCAGAGGGTGCTGTTGTCCCATATTAGATTGGGACTGGGACCTTGAGACTACCCCCAAATCTCTGCACCTTCCTCAGTATGAGATATCTGGGCCACAGCAGCAGATAATAGATTTATGGCGAGGAAAAGGGAGACGGCAGATGGCCTGGAAAGGTCTGGTTTGAGTGTAGTCAGATAGAGATGGTAAATGAGTGGGTGGACAGGTTACCTTTGTTGCGATTTTCAGGGACTCCTTGTTTTTTACCTGTTTGAACAAGAAAGAAAAAAGTGGGGTGGAGACCCAAAGTGACTATTAAGAGATCAGATATCCAATTTGTTGGTCCTGCTTAGAGCCCAAAAGGGCGACAGCAAAGGGGTTGAGTTGCAGGGAAGGGAATGTGAAGGAAGCTCAAATCTCTGCTTACATCCCTTCTCACTGGGGGCTCTCATGAAACTGTGGAATATGGAGCACACCACTCACGCAGGTGAGTGCACACACCTACACCAAGCGGCTTCCTCCTAGAGCACGGCTGCTACTGGGAGGGTGCTCCTGGCCCGTCATAGCACTTGGTTCAGAAATGGCATGAGGTGTGAGGAAATGAGAGGTTTGAACTGTTTCTGCCTGATGGCAGGGATCCTGCATGGTGTCTCCATGTCAATTCACCCGCACCAGGCAAGCTTCCTCCTTAGTCATCTGTAGGTAGCTGCAGAAACGAACAGCGTAGTATTGGAGGGAGTGTGTTTTATTTCCTTTTCATAAACTACCGTCCACTAAACAGCCCAGGATGGTCCTCCATCTAAGCAGTAGAGTCCTTCTGTCCTTCAAGGGAAGGAGGCGTGCTTACGAAAAGGTGTAGACTTGGTTTTACTATCTTTCTCGCATTCACCTTGTTTCTCCTTCACGCAGGGACAAGTGAATGGCAAGGACAGAACTAACTTCAGAGTAGACTTTACCTCTGTTTGCTCCCTCTCCTAGCTCTGTCTCTCTTCCACTGACAGCCCATGGTTTCAGCAGGAATCCAGTTTCACCTTCTGGCCAGTTTCTTAGCCCTCATGGTTCATTTAATCCCTCGTGTTTGAGGAGGAAAGGGACAGGGACCGGAGGACTACACAGAGGGCATTTGGGGCCAGAGTGCCTAGCTACCTCATTTGGGGTGGGCTTTATAACTCTCACCCTCTTTACAACCACCAATAGGCATGGGAATCAGGGCTCAAACGCAACCTGATTTGGATTTGAGCCAGGATCAGGATTTCATCAGAGCAGCCTGGAGAGGCAGGGTTGACATCTTTATCTCGGCAAGGGCTTTGGATACCTGCAGTCTTCATCCAGCAGATTCTTTCATCCAGATCTGCTCCCTTGCTTCCTAGTTTATCCATAGGGGTGGGAGGGAAGATAATCTCATTCCGAATGCCCTTTACCTTTCTTCTTCTTCCCCTCTTCTTCTCCCTCACTGGCCCCCAAGAGGGTAAAGATGATTCCAGTCTGGGAGTTGACACCCACAGCAGTCACTACCATCCGGCCAGAACCTTCCATGACATGGGTCCCTGTAAGAGAAAGGAGAAGATGGGAGGGGTGTTGTTTTTTTACACCGACCCATGTGAAATACAGACGTAGAAAAAAGCAGCCCTTCTTCCTCCTCCATGGATAATGCTATACTCAGCAGATAGTAGAAAAAGGTCAAGAACTGGGACCATTTAAAATAGACCAAGCAAATTGGGGGATCAGGAGGTAAGTGTGTCTGCTTTAAGGTAAGGCTCCTTCCACCACCATCTACCCCCAACAAGCAGAGCCCTTCCAAGGCCCCTACAGCACTTGCTTTACATAGAACTTCTTTTAGGTTACCGGATATACTTATATTCAACACACTAATATGCCACTGCTGATTTTAATGCAGGGGAAGGAGATGGGGCAGGGCCAGAAGAGGCAGCAGGATCTGGGCAGGTCTCTGTGGCCTGGCCGTCTGTGGGAGGTAGAGTGGGAACTGGGGTGGCCACAGGCGGCACCTGAAAGCAACATGGGGTCTCTTTCCACAGACTTCTTGACATGGTCCGATTCCCCAGTCAGAGAGCTCTCGTCGATCTTGAGATCATTTCCCTGGATCAGGATCCCATCTGCTGGTAGCAGGTCACCTAGTGCACAGAGGGGAAGGGGCAACAGGGAAAGAGGGGAGGTTAAGAGCCTGGCAGAGGGTGGGGTTCACCTAACCCCATCTCAGGGCTGCCCCCGTGGGTCCTACACAAAAGCAGTGGCCCAGTGTGTATCTGGAGAACCTCTGAAAGTCAGCTTCAGCTCTCACAACCCGGAACAAGGTTCCTTTCCAGGTATGATAAATTCAAACAATTACTGGTCCCCAAGCATCTTCCCATGGCCTGAATGTTATATACTTTTAACCTGAAGACACACAGGGTACAGGCTGATAATCTTTTGGAAGAGTTTCAGTTACTTCTTTCTTTGAATTTCCTTCCTACAACCTCCTTAAACGTTAATCTAGAAGCTAACATGATTTGGGGTCCTATCTTTTTGGGTCCCCAGCAATTCCTAGCCCCCTTATGCCAAAGGACCTGGCCCTCAAATAGGGCAGGTGGCATGGATGCGAGAAACATGGAGCTCTCACCGTATTTGATTTGGGCGATGTCACCCACCACGATCTCAGCCACAGGGAGCTGGATGATGTGACCATTTCGGATGACGGAGAATTTCTGTTCCTTTTCAATGCGGTTCTGCAGCCCCCGGAACTGCTTCTCTTTGCTCCAATCATTGAAGGCTGTCACTAGCACCACGATGATGACCGAGAATAGAATGGCTGCCCCCTCAATCCACCCGGCTTCTGACTCCCCTTCATCTTCTGGGCTACTTACAGGTAGACCACATTCTAACCCAGGGAAAAGAGAGAAAGAAAGGATCACATAGGGGCTTTTGTTGACATTAAAAGGTAGTGCTTCTGCCTGATGGCAGGGATCCTGCATGGTGTCTCCATGTCAATTCACCCGCACCAGGCAAGCTTCCTCCTTATTCGTCTGTAGGTAGCTGCAGAAACGAACAGCATAGTATTGGAGGGAGTGTGTTTTATTTCCTTTTCATAAACTACCGTCCACTAAACAGCCCAGGATAGTCCTCCATCTAAGCAGTAGAGTCCTTCTGTCCTTCAAGGGAAGGAGGCGTGCTTACGAAAAGGTGTAGACTTGGTGTTACTATCTTTCTCGCATTCACCTTGTTTCTCCTTCACGCAGGGACAAGTGAATGGCAAGGACAGAACTAACTTCAGAGTAGACTTTACCTCTGTTTGCTCCCTCTCCTAGCTCTGTCTCTCTTCCACTGACAGCCCATGGTTTCAGCAGGAATCCAGTTTCACCTTCTGGCCAGTTTCCTAGCCCTCATGGTTCATTTAATCCCTCGTGTTTGAGGAGGAAAGGGACAGGGGTCGGAGGACTACACAGAGGGCATTTGGGGCCAGAGTGCCTAGCTACCTCATTTGGGGTGGGCTTTATAACTCTCACCCTCTTTACAACCACCAATAGGCATGGGAATCAAGGCTCAAACGCAACTACCCCATTAAAAGGTAGTGCTTCTGTAATCCCCCAGAATAGAAAGACAGAGAAAGAGAATAATAAAAAATAAAACTGTTGGGTGGAAGAGCTATGCCTTGAGGATACTGGAGGACAGCAGGCTCGGGCATCATTTTATCACCATAAAATTATTTATGGTAACCCAAAAGAAGCAAATGACTAAACAGCACAAGACACGTCAATGCAAATTATAGGCAAGTCACATGTAAAGAACTTACTCCCAACATGGTCAGGCTCCCACTGCTATATCCCAAAATGCCAATAATGTTGGTGGGGGACACTTTGAGAAGCAGGGCTTTGTTGGTTGGGTAAGTGTAGCGGATTTGTGATATTCTGAATAAGAATTTGATGGGAGAAGGGGGAAAAGACCCTGGAATCAGAATGGGTTAGAAGAATAGCTTATTAGCTACTTGTTGGTTTTCTTTGGAGAACTCACATTGGATAATGGGGGAAACTTTTAAGCTATAATCTGTCAACCACAAACAGTAAGTGCTCTTCGGTGATTACGGAAAGAACCAGATCTGAGTTTTGCCGGGCTGTTTAAGACACTCACGTTCATTTTCTTCACCAGGGGGGCGGTAGAAGGACAGGACCAAGGAGATGATGGCTGCGATCTCCAGGATGATGAGGGTGACATCTTGAAGGGCTTCCCACACTAATTCTAAGAAGGTCTTGGGCTTTTTGGGAGGGATTAAGTTCTGTCCAAATACTTGCTTACGTTTCTCCAGATCTGCCGGGTTCCCAGATAGACCTGAAAAGGAGATAGGAATGGGATGAATGAGTGAGAAAAAAAGGGAAGAGATGAATGATAGAAGAAGTCAGTGAAAAGACCCCATGCTTCCTGATCTACCCAACCATGATATCCAGTTAGTGTGACTAACCACCCCAATTTGCCCAGGACTCAGGGGGTGTGAAACTTTCATCTAAAAATGGGCAAACCGAGACCAGCTGGTCACAGGGTCCACTCACTCCTCTTAGTCTGTGGGGTAAGCTAACCTAGGCATAAAACTTCATTTCCTCCTCACTGAGTATGTTCTAGGCTCCAGTTGTAAGAACACAAACATTAAAATGTTTCCTGGGCCTCACATAGAACCTCTCTCTCACATTAACATGTAAATGCTGGGAAGACTGAAAGAGAGAGTTAGCTTGCTTTCCGCTCTACCCAAAGAGGGTAGTATTGTTTTCAGTTCCCACAAGTAACTTAAAGGGAATCTTTCACAATGTCCGGAGCCCTTGATGTCCTGCAAATGAGGGAGGAGGATGTCCTCAAATTCCTTGCAGCAGAAACCCACTTAGGTGGCACCAACCTCGGCTTCCAAATAGAACAATACATCTACAAATGGAAAAGTGATGGCACCCACATCATAGATCTGAAGAGAACCTGGGAGAAGCTTCTGCTGGCAGCTCATGCCATTGTTGCCATTGAAAACCTGGCTGATATCAGTATCATATCGTCCAGGAATACTGGCCAGCGAGCTGTGCTAAAGTTTGCTGCTGCCGCTGGAGCCACTCCTATCGCCGGCCGCTTCACTCCTGGGACCTTCACTAACTGGATCCCGGCAGCCTTCCGGGAGCCAAGACTTCTGGTGGTTACCAATCCCAGGGCTGACCAACACAGAGGTGTCTTATGTTAACCTGCCGACCACTGCTCTGTGTAACAGACTCTCTGTGCTATGTGGACATTACCATCCTTTGCAGCAACAAGAGCGCTCACTCGTGGGTCTGATGTTGCGGATGCTGGCCCGGGAAGTTCTGTGCGTGCGTGGCACCATCTCCCACAAGCACCTGTGGGAGGTCATGCCTGACCTCTACTTGTACAGAGACCCTCAGGAGACTGAAAAGGAAGAGCAGGCTGCTGCTGACAAAGTTGTGACCGCGGAGGAATTTCAAGGCGAAGACTGCTCCAGCTTCTGAGCTCACTGCTGCTCCGCCTGAGGTCGCAGACTGGTCTGAAGGCGAGCAGGTGGCCTCTGAGCCTACTCAGCAGTTCCCTACTGAACACAGCCTCTGAAGACTGGTTTGCAGCCCCCACTGCTCAGGATACTGAATGGGGAGGAAGAACCGCTGAGTGGTCCTAAGCTGTTCTTCCACAAACTCTTAAGCAAAATGAAAGTAAGGTTTGTTTTTGGAAAACAAACAGTTTCTAAAAGTCTTTTTTTTTTTTAAAGTAAAATAAAAATAAATAAAAGCAGAGTTAGCTTCCACCATTTGCTCACACACAAAAACCAGAAAGAATAAGCTATCTGCTCAAGGTCATGCTAGGAGGCTAGGAGACATAGCCCCACTAGTTGTCCTGACTTCAAGTTCCAGTGGCGTTAGGAGATCAACAGAACAGAGGCTCTGCGGCTCCAACTTTGGGCATCGCCTTGAGCACACATGCCCTTCATTTTCCGTCACATAGACATAAAAACATACCACTAAGCGGTACTATTATTCTACTAAACACTGTGTACTTAGAGAAGTACTAGATACTAAGAGAAGTACTACCATGTTCCCCGAAAATAAGACCTAACTGGAAACTAAGCCCTAGCATGATTTTTCAGGATGACATCCTCTGAACAAAATCCCTAATGAGTCTTTTGGAGCAAAAATTAATATAAGACCCGGTCTTATTTTCAGGGAAACAGAGTGCTACTAAGGTTGAATAAAAAGAGAACAAACAAGGTGGAGCCACAAAGTCACGCTGCACCGTCCCTGATTATCAGCTCCCACTACACACATGCTTGTGTAACTGCGTGACCGTGCGCACATTTCCTAGGCATGTTCCCAGAGAGAAAAAGAAATTCCTCGTGTGTTCCTTATAGTTAGGCCCCTCTACTGGACCCCAAGGATTTATACTTTAAGGGAAGGGGGGGAAATCCTAAAATTTTAATTACTGCCAATTGGCATTTATCAAGTTGTTTACACACAGCAGCAAATTAGCCCAGGTCTTGGCACTTGAAGTTGTTGGCTGCACTGTTTGATGGGTTCCCCACAGGCAGGGTGTGACCTTTGTTGTGAAAAAGGTCAGCAGCTGAGGAGGGTTAGAATCAGAGGACCAGGCCACTCACAGAATCAGAGGATGGAGGTTCACACAGAGCCCAGGGAAAAGCAGATGACAGGATGCTGCAAGAAGAAAATGGAGACACTGATGCCAGAGGACTTCTTCAGATTTCAGTTACCATGCAGTGCATTCCACTAGTGGGAGATGGGGGTGTAGCACGAGCGCAAACATCTACTCTCCAGCTCCACTGACTAAGACCCAAGAGTGTTATCTTAAATGGCAAGAGAAGAAATTTGGGTTAGATCTAAGGAAGACATTTAGACAGAAAACGGGTTTGAAAACGGGAAAATAGATACCCAAGAGAGTGCTATTTGCAGGGTCTGAGACGGCTTCCACTTCCCCACCGTGAAAACAGAACCATCAGGAGAGGTAATCGAGACACTCATCTGTCTGGGAAGGCAGATGAACCCTGCCTGGAGGTAAAATGGGGGTGAACTGGCATCCACACTCGCGGAGTTGGGGGTTGGAGACCACTCTACCTGCTAGCTTTTAGGAGAGGAAAACAGGGAGCTTGATGGGGAGGTGGTACCCAATGTTCTTACCCCTGGGCCTCTTGCCTCCTAGTCCCAACTGCACCATCCTGGCCTACAGCTGAGCTCTGCAGGGACAGAGTTTGGCCAAAGCACTAGAAACAAGTTGGGCTGCTTCCCAGAGGCTCCCGCCTCTACCACTCTGAGAAGCAGGTTCCCAGTAGAAAAGAAAAGCAGGGGCCTGGGAAAGGAGTGTTCCTGGGCAGGGCATCTTGCTCCCCAGGCAGGCAGAGGCAGAGTTGCCAGAGGGCAGGGCCTTGCTGGTCCTTTCTCCCCAGGGACCCTAGATAGCAAGTCTGTGCCAACTGGGGACTGCTGTGCTGGATGGCAGGTTTGCTTGCGGGAAATAGGAGTTTTGATAATTTGTTAATCTATCCGGGATGCTTCTCAAAAAAGCAGGATTCACAATGTAAAGAGAAGAGAGGCTATAAGGGTGGATACAATGACTATGAAGGCAAACCAAGACATCTGATATAAGAGAGCATCATAAAGAACATCCCAATGACAACAACAAAAGTCTAGCTAAAAAAGCACCCCCTGGGTGGCCGGGTGGCTCAGTTGGTTAGAGCATGAGCTCCGAACAACAGGGTTGCTGGTTTGATTCCCACATGGACCAGTGAGCTGCGCCCTCCACAATTAGACTGAAGACAACGAGCTGCCACTGAGCTTCCAGAGGGGTGGCCGGATGGCTCAGTTGGTTAGAGCGCGAGCTCTCAACAACAAGGTCGCTGGTTCAATTCCCACTGGGATGGTGGGCTGTGTCCCCTGCAACTAAAGATTGAAAATGGTGACTGGACTTGGAGCTGAGCTGTGCCCTCCACAACTAGATTGAAGGACAACGACTTGGAGCTGATGGGCCCTGGAGAAACACTCTGTTCCCCAATATTCCCCAATAATAAAAAAATAATAAAAAAGTAAGCATCACTCTTAAAAAAAAAAAAAAAGCACCCCATCTGAGGGAGCCATGCCCCTCTCAGTTCTCATATTAATACCTTATAATCATCTTTGACTTCTTTCTCTCTCATACACTAATCCATTTAGTCAGGAAATCCTATCGCTTTATCTTCAAAATACAGAGGATGCCAAAAAAGCGTATACACATTTTAAGAAAGGAAAAACCTGTATTAAAATTGTAATACTCAATATATACCGATAACAATAGATAAATACAAGTCATGTGTATATATTTTTCTTGGCACCACCCGGCATATCTCAGGTCTACTCATTCCTTCTTTGCCACCGCTCCCACCCTGGTCTAAGCCACCATCAACTCGTGCGTCTGTTACAACTGTCTTCTAACTGGTCTCCCTGCTTCCACCCTTGCTTTCCTGCTCTCACTCTCTTCTCCACAGAGCAGCCAGAATACTTTTCAAACCCATGACACTCATGTACTCAGAATCTTCCGGTAGCTCTTACTTGGAGTGGAACTGGGCACCGAAGACCTAGTGACGGCCCACAAGGCGCCTCAGGAGCCCCCGGCCCCTCACCCCTTAACTCCTACAACTTGCCCTTGGTCACTGAGATCCAGACAAGCTGGCCTTCCCACCAGACTGAACACACTAGACATGCTTCTATTTCAGGGCCCCTGTTCCCTTTGCTCAGAATCGTCTTCACTAGGTAGGGTTCGTTCTCTCACCTCCTTCAGGTCTTCGTACAAACGTCACCTTCTTAGTGAGGTATTTAACATTATGACTTATCTGCCCCAGCAATTCCATCCCCCTTATCCTGCTCAGTTGTTCCTTCTACAGGTCTTCTCGCCTAATATATGATATGATGTGTTCATTTATTCTGTTCGTCTATCCCCCTCCACAAGGGCAGGATTTTTCTTTGTTCTGTAGGCCCACAGCAGTGGCTGGCACATGGTGCGCATACAGATTTACTGAATGAGCTGAATGAATGAGTAATAAATAAGTTTGCGAACATTTCAGTGATGACTCTGTACCGGATGATTCACCAGGCGTGTTGGTGTCTTCTCACAGTCAAACGTTGTAAACCCCATGCGGTAGTTACTATTGGGCCCATTTTACACATAAGCAAACTAAGACCTGGAGAGGTTTAATAATTACTCAAGCCTAGTATGTGGCAGAGGCTGTATCACTCCACAGAAAGCAGTGGGATGCCAACCTACTTACAGCAGGGCCAGGGTATTGAGGGTGCAGCACTCAGCTGAGGCTTCCTTCTAGGCTCATTAATTTGCCTGGGTTTGCCTGGGACTTCCTGGGTTTTAACAATGAAGCTCTTACCTCCTGAGAATGCCCCTCAGTCATAGGCAAATAGGGAGAGTTGGTTACCTACTTTATTCACCACAGGGCAGGCCCACATGCTGCTTTCCTCTGCACTCTCAAGCAAATCAGTCCTGTCCTGTCTTTTTACTATCCTCAGGGAATGTGACACCACGTTTGTCAGAGTCCAACCTATAAATTTTACACTCAATAAAAAGTTCATTATGGCCTTTTTTGGACCCAAGCAAATGAAACAAGACACAGTATGGGAAACCAAAAAGGTTAGGCCCTGCTCTTACCTAGATGTCCTCAAAGTCACATACTTACTTCCTTTTTGCCATTCTATCTATCTGTTCCCCCTTAAGTCTCTCTAAGCTCTTCAATAGCTACCTTAAGAAGCCATGTGGCTTGCCCGGTTCCCAGCATGCCCTGTGCAGGAAGGGGCAGATTGGGCTGTTAGCATAGCAGCCTTGGGAATCCTCTCTGATATGTGGCATGGCACAGAAAGCCATGTGGGACTGGGAGCTTGGCCAATCCCCAATTTTGGGCTTTCCATTCCAATTCTTCCTGCCTCCTAAGAGGCTATCAGGGCTTGATCTCAGCAGCTGTAATTGCATATTCGTACTTGTCCAGCCCTGGAAAGGGTTTTGTTCTCTGATTTCTGCAGTTGCATATCAAATACATAGCTTCCTGGACAGGGAAAGAGGACTTAGTGGGGACAGAATGCTGAAATCACAGGAAAAGGATTTCCCTTAGAAATACATCAAAGAGAGAGGGAGGGAGGCAGAAGGAAGGAGGGAGGGAGAATCTTGTCTCCAAGAACATGAGAGAGAAAGCTCCAGCCAATCAGGAGTGCTTCTGGCCCTAAGAACTAGACTGAACACATGAGCTGGGAGAGGTGACAGGAATTGTCAGGCTGTGAAGTCATCACCCCCGCCCCATGCTGGGGAGTGACACAGCCCCCGCCCAAGCCAGCAGGAGACAAATACGCAGCAGTGGAAAATCTGTGTCTGCTGTGAGCCTGTGTTGGGACCCAGGACTATGGAAGAGAAGCTGCAGCTCAGCCCTCAGTGGCCTGATTTCAGCAGGGAAGGGCCAGAGCCAGCCTTGCTTGGAGGCCCAGGGCTATCGCCCAGGCAGAGGCAAACCTTATCAGAACCAGCTCAGTCCCAGAAAGGGTGGGGCTAAGTTGGGCATGATGAGGGACTTCCCAGCTGTCTGAGTTTGACACTTTGCCAAAGAGACAGCAGAATCTTCTCCCACACAGAGAGTATAAGGGAGAGGTTTCTCTGGGTGACTTGAAGGCAGCCCTCTCTGGTATGTGAGAACAGACACCAGAGCACCTTTCAAATCCTACTTTAAAAACCCTCGATTGGGGGGTGACGAGGAGAAGATTCAAATCAATATAGAAACCGATAGGCTTTAGCTAGCTCCTGCTGCTAACCAAATGCCACTCCTTTAAGGACGAAGAATAATTTCCATACTTCACATTCTCTAGCTTAACACATCCACAGCTTGGGGACATGCTCTCGATCTGCTGGACTTCCAGCCCCTAGAGATAAAGCAATCTCCTCCAGGTCACAGCAAAAGGATGGCAGACTTAGAGAAGAATGCCCCTTTCCTCAATGTCCTCAAAACAGCCTGCAGAGGTGGGCACTTCCTCAGAGAACGTCCCCCTTATCTGGCCTCCGCTCTATGCGTTTTACATATTCCATCTCTGGCACAAAGAGAAAGCTGCCTGAGTGTGCTCCTCAGCCCTCTGCTCAGCCACCTTCTCCCACACTGCACGCATGTGCTTCCAGGCAGCTCACCTCAGAGCTAAAGAAGAGCGAAAGCCCCACTTCCAGGGGGCTGCCAGGGGGCTAGACACAACACTGACCTCAGTCAAGGAGGGAATGTCATCTTTCTTCCCACCCCCAGAAGATGGTTCAGTGCAAGGCAGCAATAAGAAGGTTCAAATCAAATCAAAACTTGCAACAGTTTCTACTGAGCTGCCAAAGGAACGCAGCATAGAGGGCTCCAGGGCTGGTGGAAGGGGAGAAAGCAGGGAGGGTGCTCAGGTTCAGGAGACTTAACCACTCTTCCCACCAAGATTTCTCTGCCCCCTGCCTGGCAGCATTATGCCAGCTAACCCAGAAGTCCAGCTCTGGGAGAGGAGGGGCTGGATAGAAAAGAATTCACAGAGCCTGGGGTTCTGCTGGGAAGAGAAGATCCACAACTGTCAGGCACTATTGGCCTAATTCAGCCCCAGGCAGTAACTCAAACCAGACAGGGAGTTCCCAGGATGCAACATGGAATTCCCTGCAGGGGCAGGACGAGGGGGCGGGGACAAAGGGAGGGCACCGTTCTCTCCTGTTTTTCTCAATCATCCAGCTGCTTCCCCCAGGTTTTGTGTAAATGTTTCCCACCCCTCCACCAAGTACTAAATTATGTCTTCTATGAAGCTACTAGACTTGCTGAACTACTCACATCACAACATAGCTGCTTTCTAGCTGTTTGAGGTGGTCTGCCCACCTCCATCCTCTCCCCTCCTTCCAAGATATTCTTTTGGCTTGAGTCTCTCTCACATACGTCCCCCACCCTTTTGTTTCCTTAACTTGCCTTCCCTTTTTTGATCACATGCAGCCCTATTTCTGGTTGTTGCTGAATGCTGTGAAGATGAGCACCTCCAAGTTTCTTCAGTCTAAGCAACTCTCGGCTACTGGAGCAACTCCTTTTACTCTAACTAGCCGTGTACTTTCAAGGAGCACAAGCCAATATTGAACTAACATTATTGTGGGTCACAATTAGGCATTTTTATCAAGCATTAAAATATGTGGACCAAGGGGCCGGCCCGGTGGCTCAGGCGGTTAGAGCTCCATGCTCCTAACTCCGAAGGCTGCTGGTTC
Organism: Rhinolophus sinicus; assembly: GCF_057876585.1. Taxonomy (NCBI): domain Eukaryota; kingdom Metazoa; phylum Chordata; class Mammalia; order Chiroptera; family Rhinolophidae; genus Rhinolophus; species Rhinolophus sinicus. The sequence continues at coordinate 24,632,096 of NC_142511.1, forward strand.
GATTCCCACATGGGCCAGTGGGCTCTCAACCACAAGGTTGCCAGTTCAATTCCTTGACTCCCGCAAGGGATGGTGGGCTCTGCCCCCTGCAACTAAGATTGAACACGGCACCTTGAGCTGAGCTGCAGCTGAGCTCCAGGATGGCTCAGTTGGTTGGACTGCGTCCTCTCAACCACAAGGTTGCCGGTTCGACTCCCGCATGGGACTCCCTGCAACTAGCAACAGCAACTGGACCTGGAGCTGAGCTGCGCCCTCCACAACTAAGATTGAAAGGACAACTTGACTTGGAAAAAAGTCCTGGAAGTACACACTGTTCCCCAATAAAGTCCTGTTCCCCTTCCCCAATAAAAATCTTAAAAAAAAAAAAAAAAGTGCATGTGGACCAAAAGGGGCTCTGCAATAAATCTAGCTGAAAGTACCTCATAGGGTGATCTGATCATGAACTCCTAACTGAGCGGCCATGGCGGGTAGTCATCCTCAGGCCTGTAGCTCCTGTAGTAAAAAGTTATCTTTGCCTTAAGCAAGCTCTGCCCATTGTTCTCATGCATCCAGGTTAACACATCTTTGAAATGTCTTTTTAAGACCCCCCCAGAGGGATTTCTTGAGGGATAACCACCCTCAAGAAAGAACATATTAACAGAATCTTGTTAACTATCCTGTAATCCAATTATAGCAATTTACCCCAGCTAGCTTTCTCCCACCTTCATGTAATCTTCCTTATGTTCCTCCTTAACTCCAAATGTACAAAAGATACTGCAAAACTGTCCATCTCTAGAGCATGAGATCTGGCATGTAGTCAGCTTGGCTCAAATAAACACTTATAAAAATTCTCTACAGGTTTGGACACTCTTATGTCGACTAATACAAAAACTTAAATTATCTGTGCTTCTGAGAGTCTCTGTTGCTGTCTTAGCATGACGCAGCAGAGCAGTAAAGGACTGTGACTCAGAACACATGAAATATTCCATTCCTGTGGGAAGACCTTAGGTAAGTAATTTAAACCTTTTGGCCTGTTGAGAAAGAGAGTGTGTGTGTGTGTGTGTGTGTGAGAGAGAGAGAGAGAGAGAGAGAGAGAGAGAGAGAGAGAGAGAGAGAGAATATACGAAGTAAAATGAAGTCCCACCTGCCTCTAGAACTGCATAAATCTATCATGATAAAAAACATGTTAGTGTCAGAAATGTTATAGACTCCAAGTTCCATAAGGCCCCTTTGTAGCTTGGGTTTAAAAAAAAAAAAATCTGTCAATCTGTACTACAGACGCTATCAACCCAACAGAAAATAAAGGAGAAGGCTCATTCATACTCTGGGAACCAATCATCCCAATCTTACTTCACTCTGGTTTCCAACCAACAGAATTCAAGCAGCAGGTAAATTTCTTTATTTTTATTATTAGTCTGCAGGCACCTTCCACAGGTGACAAAACCATGCCAGGCTGTCAGTCACTTCAGTGTGGTCTTCTGTGAACAGGCTGGCATTTTACAGGACCAGCTAACTGGGCACCTGGGTATCAATGCTCTCTTCTCAGCCTGCCCAGCTAAACGGCTCAGCATCACCCTTGTCTGGAGAGACTCCTGTGTTAAAGTTCTTTGGTGCCTCCTTTTCCGACCCCTTCATTCCGCTCGCAGACACGAGGAGGTCATTGCTGGCAATGGGGAGCTAAAATCACTCATGGAAAAGACTTTTTCCGACTCTCTGATTCCCCAGCTCAAGGACCAGGACCATGGTAAGTCTTACATTGAAATAAATCAGGATACATTTCTGTGACCTAAGGGAGCAGAATGGCAATGGACAACTATGTCAACGGTAGAAATACTAAGATATAGGCATGGCCAGGGTCTGTGGCAACAGCGGCACCTGCCATCAGAAGGGGAGGCTTTCAACTGTAGTTCTGAAACCAAGACTGGGAAAGAATCTAAGAGTATTAACATTTGATACCTGATGGTGAAATTAAAGTAGAACATATGTTGGCCTTTGGGAATGGAAGTTCTCTGGGAATCAGAAAGCAAACAGTGGGAGCTATGAGAAAGGATTTGGAAATTTGGGAGGAAAATCTGGATCCTGCTATTAGGAGCTTCCTAGGTTCCAGCTTATTTGGACTCCTGAGTTTCACTTTGTGAGAGAAACAACTGACCAAAGGGATCAATAACAGGATAGAAAGGGAAAAAGAACGATCTGTCTAAATTCTGATTGGTGCATTATCTCAGTGAAAATGTAATAGGAAGAGCCTCTCTTTAAGGTCAATACTACTACAAAAGTGGTAAAGAAGTCTAACTGACAATAAGTAGGCAGTACCAAAGGGCAGTCATTTGATACCAGCCATAAGGCAAAGACTGAGCCACATGAAAGCAACTAAGCCCTGCCATCTTAACCAGATCTCTCTTTGACATCAAAAGGTGCCTGGAGGAAATGGACAGTAGTTGCAGTTACACGTGCAGTAACCTCTAGAGATATAATAACACACTGCACTCCATAGGCACGCATATTCTGGCAAATATCTTCAGACACATGGACTCCGTTTTAATCTGAGACAACTAATTCATTGAATCCCCATTATAAGTGAGCTCTGTACATACATACATACAGTCTTTAATCCCAATAACTCTATGCACTACGTATCATTTTCAAAGGAGAAACTAACTCAGGGAGGCTGAGTAAACTTTTCAATGTTATTCAGCTAGTAAGTGGTAGAACTAGTATTTGAACTCAAAGCCTGTATGACAGGAAACTGAATTCTAGAAGCAAAGAAAACATGTAGTGCAGCTCTCTCAGATTGCAAAGAAAACAAGACATGGGCTATGTACAGATATCAGATAAAAACCTCTTTTTCTCTCTCTTTTTTAAATTCTAAAGAGTCTGGACTCCAAGTCACTAACTTATAGCATTGGCTAGGGGTCAAAACTTCTTAGAATAGGCAAGAAATAGGATGTGGTCTCCAAGGAAGGCTTAGGAATAGTATACCTCAAGAGGTTGAAGGCATCTAAAGGATAAAATCTTTGTTCCATCTCATGCTCCTCTATCATGGCCTGCCTGACTGACAGGACCAAATAAGAACCTGTAACAGAGATGCTGAAACCAGGCAAAAGTGAGAAAGCAAGATTCATTTTGTTCTCTCTCCATTTTGATGAGGCAAAATTTCATATTACCATGGCTCACTGAGCAATTGGGCTGAGCCAGCCCACACTTTTAATATAGTTATTCTTAAGCTATACTCTTTTTAGTGTAGATTAAGAATAAATACATTAAAAGTGTGGGCCGGCCTGGTGTCTCAGGCTGTTGGAGCTCCGTGCTCCTAACGCCAAAGGATGCTGGTTCGATTCCCACATGAGCCAGTGGGCTCTCAACGACAAGGTTGCCAGTTTGATCCCTCAACTCCTGCAGAGGATGGTGGGCTGCACCCCTTGCAACTAACAATGACAACTGGACCTGGAGCTGAGCAGCGCCCTCCACAACTAAGATTGAAAGGAAAACAAATTGACTTGGAAAGAAGTCCTGGAAGTACACACTGTTCCCCAATAAAGTCCTGTTCCCCTTCCCCAATAAAATCTTTAAAAAAAAAAAAAGTGCAGTAGGCCGGGTTGAGAAAGTCATCAATAATTCCCTGAAAGGAAACAGAGTGAGTAGTCCAATGATTTGGCGGGTACAGCCATGTGATTTACTGCCCATTTTTAATTGTGCATGTTAGAAAATTGCTATATTGGGTAGATGGACTTATTCGCTTTTTTGTGTGTCCATCCTGCCCAATTGCACTGTGAAATCAGCGTGGGAAAGAATCACATCTAAACCCTTTTGCAATCAAAGACTGATACAGAATAAGGGATTGGATGATTATTTACTATAAAAGTGTCTCTAACATAAATGTTTCCAAAATAGTATAAACATCCTCCTTTCTGTACATTGATACAGAAAAGGGAGGAGAAAATGACCTTCAGAGGATCATGTCTGGAGAATAAAAATGGCTATGACCTCATCTCCGCTTAGTGCTTCAGACACCATGTTTTTCCCACCAGACAGACAGACATACCATTTGAGGGCTCCAGAAATATGCCTTCTCTAGAAGCTAAGAAATCACTATTTTTTAACACTAGCACCTTCTTCCGATTCCCCGCCCCTGACATGGCCTTTACCTTCCACAGGGTTGGTTTTCAGTCTGTTGCAGAGACTCATGACACCTCCATAGTGGACATTGACCTCGTTCATGGCATCGGCCGAACGCAGCTCCATGAGCTTCCTCAGGTCCATTACTGTGCAGCCAAAGTCCCCTTCATGGCTCTCAGCCGTTGAGTTGGCCGGAAAGGCGTGTTCTCTTGGGTTCGTCATTGTGACTGCTGCTGCCAATCCCCTCAACCAGAGAAAATGTGGCGTTTCCCTTCAACTGATCAGGGTTTCTTGCTTGTCGGCCTCACTTCTGGCTTCTCTGGGAGCCCAGTTAGGAAATTGATTGACTATGTCTGTACAACAAGCTTCACAGCCTCCAGCCCCGATCCTTTGTCCTGTATGAAGCTGGGCAGTGAGAAGAGGAAGAGGATGGGGGGGACTGAGTAGAAGCAGGACCACGTGTCACGATGATTGGTGTCCCCAGGTGGTAATGGAAGTGGTTGTCCAGGGTAGGTAGGTTCCTAGCTTAGACCAACTTGCCCAGATGGAGGTGTAAATAGCATGTGCATGTTACCATGGAGGCAATCTTAGCAACAACCAGCAACTGCCGTGGTAAAGAGGCAGCAGGAGGAGGAGGAGGGCTCCCTGGATACCAATGACAACTGGATCTCTGAAATAAAGATTCAAAGATAGACAAAAAGAAACAATTAGAGCAGCCATGGTGATTCAGCACCTGCAAAGGCAAGAGATACTCATTTTAGCACAAAGGTTTAGATAATAGCTGATGCCTTCGCTGAACTGATAGCCGAGGCCTGAGCTGAGTGAACTAACTCAGGAGAACCTCCTTCTTCCCTGGGAGGACCAAGCAGCCTGCAAAGTCCAAGGGAGAAAAGTAATTTCAGATACACCCCAGTCTTCATATCTTGCCTCTCCCAGACCAAGCAATACAAATCCCACAACTTCAGAAACTTGAATTAAAAGGTTATGACCCCTAATGGCTCTAATGTTCTCCCTGTCTATTATTTGTGGGACCTGCTACAGAATCCTTTCATCTGACCTCCCTTCTATGAGGTGAGAGATCAGAAAAGAAATCCAGACACGAGTGATCTGGAGGGTGGCCTGGCAGTCTGCCACCCTCCCCCAGGCCCCTATCCTTCCCTGCTCCCAACACAATTTATGAAACAAGAGGACAACCTGATGGAAGATGCCCAAATCCTCTAAGGCTCTTTAGAATATTCAGCCTCCAGCTGTACAGAAATTCTGCAGCTTGCTGCAATTGTCAACAGGTCAGATACTGAAGTTCAGGTCTTGGAGCTAAGCCCCACCCTTCTCCAAAAAGGTTTTGTGAAGGGAAGGGGAGAATGAAATGCTCTGCCAGTTGTGGAAACAGGGTGGAACCTTTTTACATAAGGGGTCAGAAGGACCTCTGAGGAGGAAAGATAGTGAGTTTGAAGCCTATGAACATGAAAGTTTCTCTGGGGTGGAGGGATAAGACAGCTTTCCATTCAGATAGAGCCGAGGGCCACAACACAGTCAGCAGAGGAACAAAGTCAGCCTCTGCATGAGTGCGCACCAGAGGGTCTCAAATCAGCTTTCCTCCCCTCAGAAAGGAATGTGTTACCTCTCATACATGCAAAAAGAGGTGGAGGGGTGGAGCTCTGTGTAGATGAGGATATGGAGGACTGAAGGTGGGAAGGAGGTTCCGTGTTTCCCCGGAAGTAAGACCTAGCCAGACCAACAGCTCTAATGCGTCTTTTGGAGCACACATTAATATAAGACCCGGTCTTATTTTACTGTAATACGTATTAATGTTTACTCCAAAAGACACGTTAGAGCTGATGGTCCGGCTGGGTCTTATTTTCTGGGTAACACGGTTTATCCTGAGCCCTGTTCTCAGCTTCAGAGAGGGGCCGCTGTGTGTCATGCAGGAACCATTGCCACACATCAGCCATTTAAATGTGAAAGGGCTCTTCCTGGGTGCAGCACCAGAACACGGAGGCTCAGCCCTGGTTAAACAGTGCGCGCTGACTTGAGTTAGGTTACCAGGGGTTGGCGAGGAGCTCTGGTCAACCTATCTTTAATAAACTGGTGATATCCTCACTTCTAGAAGGTGAACAAAGAAGTACAGAATCATTTGATAAGGACTTGACTCTTTCATCAATTACTTTTCCAAAAATCACAAGTGGCCAAAGTTCCTGCTGATTCCAAATCAAACCTGTTTCCCCTGGGATGGAGGTGGTTACACGCTTCCTACCCAAATGTGCCCTCTGACCCCTCCTTCTACCAGACATTTTTAAAGCGACTCTTACTGACAAAGAGTTAAACAAGCAGGGTTTTGTTTTGTTGTTGTTATTCTTTTTTAATATCACACTCCCTTTCTTTTTAGATGTCATCAGTGAATCCTGGGGATCAAGGAGATTTGGAAAAAACCTGACGCAGTGTGTCAAACTCCCTTCATTCAGACTTGAACAGAGATAGGCAGTGCCAAAGAATTTTCTCTCCAGTTCAGCTTCTCCTCCAAGCCGTGGGAAGGGCTATAGTAGCAACAAGCCAATTTTGACCCTTACATAGAACTTCTTAAGCTTTCGAGAGGATGTTGTGAACAGTGCTGATAGAGTGCTAAACTGGAAATCAGGAGATTTTATTCTTTCTGTCTCTACCCATTACAAAGTTTGTTCCATGAAGGCAGAGATTTTCGTTCGTCTTATTTACTGCGTTATCCCCAGTGCCTAGAGGAGAACCTGTACATGGTGGGCATTCCGGTAACCAGATTTACCATCTTCCCGGGCACCCTTTGGGCAAGTCACTTAGCCTTCTTAGAGCTCAGTTCCTCCCATCTTTACCTGGGAAAAGAGTCAGCCTTACCTTTTTACACCATCCTAAAAAGTGATATAGGAATGGGATTATAGATCAAAATAATGCTTGGAAATCTTAGAAGAAAGATGCCCAGTGTCCAGTATAAGACACTCAAGCGATGGGAGAAAATTTAATTTGATCTTAATGAACTTTGTTATCTAGCCCTTTAAGCAGGAGGGCAAAGGTTCATGTGTCCCTCCATCTTTCCTTGCCAGAAGGAGAATGGAAAATCCCAAGGCAGCTTCATTAGTAATAACCATTAGCTAGCTTATAACCACGAGGCTATATGGCCTTGGACCTCTAGAGCAGAAGGGACAGTCTAAGTCAGAACTCCTTACTTTGAACCTCTCCTCAAGTTATCGAAGAGGAGAGCTACTTCCGCTCACATAGGCAACCAATGAGCAAAGGCCATTTAAGATTGGGCATTGGAAAGAAATAAGGTTTGTCTATTTCAGGTTGCTCTAGAGACACGTGCTCAGGAGGTCAATCACTAAGCTGCTGGCACAAAGTCAAAGGGGCAGTGCCCAGTTGGGGCCCAGTTTATTTCTCCATGAAAGTTTCTCTGGGATTTGAAGGTATAGTAGGTGCCCATATTTCTCTTTGAGCTCTGAGCTCTTAGAATATGAGCTAAATGCAACTGCTGAGTTTGCCTAGCCCAGGGGTGTCCAAACTGCGGCCCACAGGCCAACTGCGGCTCGCAATCCACTGTTAATTGGCCCGCAGCAAATTCAAAAAATATATTCAGCTTACTTAAATAAACCAGGTGTGGCAATGCGTACTTCACCTCAGTGAGTGGCCCGGCTGTTTGTGTATTTTACCGCATATGGCCTTTGGTGAAAAACGTTGAAAAAAGTTTGGACACCCCTGGCCTAGCCCCTAACCTTATTAGGCAACTGGCAAAGAACAATCTGTAAGTGCTCACACTGCTTCAGCCTCAGACACAAGGCTCAGATGCCTGGGAGACACCACCTCTTATCAGGTTAGGATTAATCATCTGGCTCTGGGCATTCTCACTCCCCATGTCTAGCATTTTGCAAGGCAAAGGGATGATAGGCTGGAAGAGTAAACTTTCTCATCACTTCCTGCAGGGGCAAGAAATCATATTACTTTATATGATCAGCAGAGCAGACTCTTATTCCCTGCCCTGCCCTCTTCACTGGGCTGAGAGCCTGTGCTCAGGAGCGAGATAGCAGCACTCAGAGATGCTCTGGTTAGAGTGCCAACATCACTGCCACGCAGGCCGAGGGGTAAAGAAGGGAAGACCTGTGGGGGTGGGAGCAGGCTGGCCCCACCTTAGAATACACCAAACTGAAATACGAACCCCGCTTCAGCCCTACCCCCCCCAAAAAAACCTGTTCTCTTTTCTCTGATCCTCTCTCCCTCATCCCAAATGAGGCTCTATTTCTCTCTATTTTCAAGAATGAGCAAGGGAGGGAAATAATATTTGTTGAGCACCAACAATGAGCCAGGTACCATACTAGGCACTTTATGTGAAAATAAGAGAGAAATCATATATATGTATATGTGTACACACATCCACCCCCCCCCCATACACACACACATTATATAGTGCCTAGCACATAGTGGCTGATATATGGTGGTTGGTCCATACACTGTAGCTACTATCACCATGACACATATTGTTTCATTATATCCTTACCAATAACCCTATAAGGAGGGCACCTCATTTCATAGCAGGGAAATATAGATTCAGAGAGCCAAGATTTGGGCCCTCGTCTGAATTAAAAGCCACCCTGCCTTAAGTATAAGGACACTTTTTTAAGACAATGGAAACAAAGCTATGGATGTACTTCCTAAAGCTTGATGAAAAAGTCCATAAAAATCTATCTGTCCCTTGCCTGTGACCCCTAAAAGCTATGAAACAGGTCTGGAAAACACCTCCTTATCTCTTTGAACTTTCTGGGCAGGTGTGGGGATAGATGCAGGGCTTATCAGGGGCAGAAAGGCCCCACTCATCCCCCCGCCAACCCCCAGCCAGAATGCACTTGGCTCTGAATTGGCAAGACTCCAAGCATATACAATTCCCACTGAAGATCCTGGGAGTGGGGATGAGGGCTTCCTCCACTCTGTAGTCTCACACCGTTGGCCTTGCAACCCATAGTGACTTGGGAGAGGCACAGAGAGATCCTGCTCTGGATTCTCTCTCATTTCTCCAGCAGGGGCATTTCTTGTGGCATTACCTACAGCGTCTCAAGCTTTACTCCTTCTCTCAGGCACTCCCATTCTTCTCAGAGGACCACGCCCTGTCAAGAAAGCTGGCAAGCACTTCAACATGCTGGTTGCCTAGCCCAAAACATCCCTGACTGGCCCTTCTCTCTGAAGGTCTAAACCACACACACAGACTGCTCTGCTCCCTCCTCATTACAGGCCTCTTATTTCTATGACCCAGATTCTTGCCCCCCCTCGCCAGTTCCCACCATTCAGGTCTGCTAGCCATCCTCATCATGGTCCCAGATTTTCCTTCCCTCCCCAGGCATGCCTGCCCTAATTGCTCCTCTAACGCCTGCTGGCTTGCAGAAACAGACCTGAGCATATACCTTCCCCTTCAGTCTACTGAGGCTCTTTGGAGGCACATGGGAAGGTCAGAGACAGAACACATTGGGTAAAGTTCAGCTGGTGGGTGGCACTGCCTGTCATCATCAGCAACTGCCAGGCCCATGCCAGGAAGTCAAGTGAGGGCTGGGGCACAAAAACCAGGCCTCTGCACTGACCACAGGATGGCACACTGTGGCCTGTGGGCCTGGGCCGGGAACCTGATGCTAATTCTCAGCCCTTCGTGAAGAAGAAAACATCACTTCCTGGTTAAGAGGTGGTACACACACACACACACACACACGCACACACACAGCTCCTTTGCTTACCCTCCCCCTATGCAAGTCTGCTACGCTGAGAACATCTTCAATTCAACAGCAAAAACCTAGTGCTAAAATCAAAGCATCTGTCTGGAGAAAATGTGTCACCCTTGACCCCTGGGTCTCAGGTACCTAGAATTCATCCCTTTTCCCCAGAGCGGTCTGGTACTTCTTGGCCAAACTGAGTCTATGCATACCTAGGACCCTATCATCTACTCCCAAAAAGATTCTCACACAGAAGGGACAGTGTAGTGACAGGGAGCTGAAGGCCACCCGGGATCCCCCTCTCATTGATGGATGGTAAAATACCGTGTTTCCCCGAAAATAAGACCTAGTCGGACAATCAGCTCTAATGCATCTTTTGGAGCAAAAATTAATATAAGACCCGGTATTATATTATATTATACTATATTATATTATATTACATTATACTATATTATATTATATTAAAGACCGGTCTTATGTTGTAGTAAAATAAGACCAGTTCTTATATTAATTTTTTCTCCAAAAGACGCATTACAGCTGATTGTCCGGCTAGGTCTTATTTTCGGGGAAACACGGTATGTGAGCTAGATAACAGCGGATATTATGTGACAGTTAGAAACACAGATCAGATGTACACAAGGCAATATTGGTGATCTTAAAAACAGTGCTCACAGACAACAGTTTAGTGGTTACCAGAGGGTAAAGGGGGAGGGGGTGGTAGAAGAGGGTAAAGGGGGTCAAATATATGGAGATTGACTCTGGGTGGTGAGCACACAATGTGATATATAGATGATGTAGTATAGAAATGTGCACTGGAAACCTATGAGATTTGACTAACCATTGTCACCACAATAAACTTAATTAAAAAAACACACAGTGCTTGGTGTGGGGGTAAAGGTGCTGTAACAGCTTTTGCACAAATTAAAAACACATGCGTCTAAAGCAATTCTATACATTTTAAGAGACATATTTAAACAAAAAGATACATAGCATCACATTAGAATGCCGCTTATAGGCAAGGAAGGGAACAGATGTGGATATGGGGAATCACTGAGAATAGCAAGGGCCTTCCATGGACCAATGATAATAATGGGCCATAGTATGATCACCTCAGTGCTCTGCACCTGAGGTCCAAATAAATAAAACATACCATGATGCTGAAACCTGTCAGGCCTGGAAGAGCTGTACTGTCTAAGATGTGTTATGACAATGATACAAAACTTACCAGTTCTGGCCAGACGTCTTCAGGGGGCAGAGAGAAGGTAGGGCCCATAGACAGCACAAACATTCGCACAAGAATGATACCAAGAATTGACCCAAGGTTGCCAGTCTGTTCTTGATCATCTGGCCTGTTGATTCAGCCCATGTCAGAGACCCTAGAAACCATCAAGACGAAGACAGGAAGCTTCGTGGCATGGATGAGGAAACGGAGGCAAGACTGCCTGAGAAGTCAACGTCACCCCTCCCCCGACAGCCAACTCCATGCAAAAACAGCACCAATATATCAAGATGAAAAAGGGCAGTTCCTAGGCCCCACAGCCATGTTCCCTCTTCCAAATAATCTGAGTCATAATGGCCCAGATCACCTCTGTGGCCTCCTGTGACTCAAGGGTATGATGGAGCATTCACAGCAAGTTAGAGCTAAAAAAAAAACCGTAGAGGATAAAGCAGTAACTACTTCAGTTGTTTAAGGAGGACAAGAGCTGATTTCAGATGGGAGTGACAGTGTCATCTAGAAGGCCTGTTATTTAATGAAATCCCTCCCATTCGATCGTGAGAAATGCTCAGGATATGAGTTAGCAAAGGTATCTGCCACTCACGTGAAGTAAGGTGCAGCTCCTTGGACATGGGCCAGTAGACAGGCAGCAGGCTCTGGGCAGTAACATTCAAATATCCGTATGTGCATTCTCTTGGGCAACATGGATTGCCTTTCTTGGGGCTGCTGTAGTTTTTCCACATTTTGGTTCCAAGGGAACAAAAGGGCTTTTTAGCAGCTGGACTGGATCCTACGTTATTTTTAGAAACAAATTTCAGCAGAATCATGCCATGCTCATGAACAGGGAGGGGAAGGTCACTCTCCCCTGGCTACTGGGTCAGGATCCTGGTGCTCCCAGGCCTCAGGTTCTACTGGAGCTCTCAGGGTTGAGGAGAAAGCTGCCTCGCCTCAGACTGAGGAAGCCACATTTCATCCGCCAAAAGGGGGTGCCGTGGGCAGCGGACCTCTCCCCAGGGGCCCAGCAAGACAGGAAGCAAAATAACATTCCTGTGTGACCCAGACAGTAATCAGAGGCCCACACACTGGACATCACGCCTGGCCAACACTCCATCACCTCCTCCGACTCCATGACAGTCCACCTGTACAGAGTAGAGAGCCACCTCCTGGCTTCGCCTATTCCAGCCTTCTCTCAGTCCAACTGTTTCCTGGAAGTCCCAGGCAAATGGGCAAGGGCCCCATGCTGAGAAGATAGCATTTATCAGTAAAGACAGCTGGGAGCACTCCCGAAGAACCTTCCTCACTGCCCCAGTTCCACTCTTTCTTGTTCACTCACTGCGTACACAGGAGCCACTAAGTCGACTGGGGTTGGAGAATGTGGACTGATCACACTGCTGGCACTTGTGCTGTGCCTTAGGGCAGTGGTTCTCAAACCTTGTGAGAATCAGGGTCGCAGGACAGCTGCTTAAGACTATTGCTGGGCCCACTCCCAGAGTTTCTGATTCAAGAGTTCTGGGGTGGGGCTTGGGAACCGGCACTTCTAACAAGTTCCCTAACGAGGGGATTCTGACGCTGCTGGTCTGGGGACCACAATTCCTAATGTTGCAGAGGTTACGAAGCCTTTCTGCAAACAAGGTCACGACAACCTCCAACGACACCCGGCTAACGTACTTGAGGGTCTTGACTGGGTGCCAGTCCCAACACGGTCCCAGATGTAAGCTGACAGGGGAGGCACAGGAGGATCTTGTCACATATCTCCTCCCACTTCCCCTCTCCCTCCTCCAGCTCTTCCAGGTTGCTCTGCTTCCATTTCCAACGACCTCAGAGCAGCCTCCTTTCCGAGAGAACCCTGATTTTCCCAAGGAAAATCCCAAGGAGAGGTCCTGTGAGGTCTTGAGGTAACAGACTAGAGAAGACTTCCCTGGACAGGCTGCGGCAGAACCCAGATTTATTCAGACAGTTAAAACAAGCTGCCTTGTCAGGGCCAGTGGGACACCCAGATCCCTTTTCTGTTCAGGGGAAGCTGAGCACCCTCTGTACTCCAGTTTCCTCCATGAGCAGGAGCTGAGAGACAGGGAAAAACAACAGAGCAAAAAACACCTTCCACCAGCTTTGGCTCCCCAAGTCTTACCAGCCCCCTGGCACTTCTGGACTCCAGGCTGCCTGTTCCCTGCCACCATGCCCCCAAGGCCCAGCAGAAGGGCTGGCCCATGGCCCCCCCCCACAACACCTCTGGGGGGCACCTGCCCACTGCTCTCAGGAGGCACAAGGCAGCGGCAAGGGCGTGGCTGGTGGGGCAGCAGCAGCTGCTGTTTTCCAGTCGGGTGACAAGCTGCTGTAAACACTCGTTTTAGGTTGCTATGGCAAAGTGAGTGTGCAGCCTGGCCACAGGGCAGCTATTTATGTGCCTGTAATGGCAGAGTGGTCTGTTTTTTATTATTTTACTTTTAAAGTTTTCCTTTCCCAGCCCCCTAAAACAGCTTAAAAAATAAAAATGCAAAGATCCACCACAACTTTCTCAGGAACGAAAAGAATAGAGCCAGAAAATAAAGCTTAGGACTTGAGCCGGCAAGGGGAAGATTAAAGTGAGGAGTACGGGTTAGTTCCTTTAAAGAAGGGAAGGTGGAGCTTCTTATACACACGCGTCTGCCTCAGCTCATCAAGGAGAAAGGCCAAAACTCAGGGTCTTCTCCCCTCTGCACGACGTCCATCACTGACAGGAGACAAGGCCACTTGGTGTTCTTCCTTCCTGTCAAAGCCAGGCTCCAGCCAGCAGCATTCTTCCCCCTGCCCACCTCCCACTACTCCCTACCAGCCCCTATTGGCTGACAATGTCATCAGGATAAAGAGACTGAGGACTCCACTAGGGGTCATGGGAAGAGAGCCTCAAAGCAGCAGCACCCCCGACCCCATCGTGGGTGCAGTGCCACCCAGCATGGAGCCTTGCCTCTCCTGGCTGGAGGTCTGAAGGGAATGACCTCACGAGGTGCCTCGGAAGGGACACATGTTTTTCTTCCATGTGTACAGAGAACTTTCATTCTGTTCTCAGTTCTTAGGGAGGTCTTGGGAGAAGAGATACTCATGCACAACAAGATTGAAAGTTTTAGTTAGGGTGGTGAGGGCCCCTAGCAGCACCAAGAAATCAGCATTCAAAGTTGGGATGCTGGAGGATGATCAAAAGTGAGGTTGATTCCTCCTGGGACACATGTCTCCAGGGCACAAGGCGCCTGAAAAAGGTTTTTGGCAGCGGAGGTAGGGTGTGATCAGAGATCAGCTACAGAGTCACACACACAACTAAGCTGAAAACGTATACTGACTTTGATAAATAAGCTATAGGTGGCCAATCACTAAATGACGTCCAAGTAAGAGAAAGAGTCACCTTCGAGAAACAGCTGGTTGGAATCCAAAAGATGCTGCAGGGTTTTGTCACGCCTCTCCCTCCACCCTATTCCAGCTCCTTTGGATCGGTATGCCCGTATGAGGAGGCCCCACCCCCACCCCACATACACACACACTGCCATGGGCACAGTAATCAGACCGAATGAAAGCTAGGGCAGTGCTAAGAAGGGCAAACCCCACAGACTGTTCCGGTTCCCACATCTCAGATGATGCCTGACGGCCTCCCAGACGCCACCATGGCTCAGAAAGGATATTGATGAGAACAAACCCTACGGGGAGGAGAGAGGGCAGGAGGAGTTGCTGCTGCTGATCCCCTTAGGGGAGCCCCCTGCTGCCCCCGGAGCGGGCAAAGTCCCAACAGCTCTGCTTAGCTGACAAAGTCTTGCTGAGAAAATCAGAACTTGGGACAGAAATCAGTCTTGGCAGCACCTTGAGGTCAAAAGAGCAGAGCACACATGGTTTGTAAGGCTGTCAACCCAACTGTCATCAGCATCCCACTGTTCCTGTAGGGTAGGAAGGGAGCAGGGAGGAGGTGAGGAAAGGGTCCAACATGGGGCACCGTCCTGGACAGCTGGGAGTAGGCGGACAGAAAAGCACCCCGGCTGAGCTAGTGTCCCAGACACGAGTACTTCTGTTCCTGAATCTCAGGGTATTCACTCAAGCTGACTGGCCATTACTTGGGAATAGATAAAAAGACACAGAAAAGCAGACACGTCTCAGAGCACCCAAGGTAGAGTAAGCTTCCAAAAATCATGGACTCGAAAGAACATCTATTCACAAAAGGGCTCAGATCCATGGTGATGGACACAGGACCTATTGTTGACAGAGACAAAGGGTGGGAGACAAAGGTGACTCAGCCCCAGCTGCTCATTGTTGATGGATGTCTCAGGGGAGAGAAAGTAGAAGGTACTGTGTATACTTCCAAGTGAGCAGAAAGGTTGTATCATGTCTCTATCCCAACCTCTGCCCCAGTACCTGACTTAACATGCAGAGTTAATGAATGAGCCACCGTTCTCTGCCAGAGAATGAGTTATCTTTAAGTCCCTAGAACCACCCCTTCAGCACTTGGCCCCTCTCCCCCTCCTTCCTCTTGGGACCCTGGAATTGGTAGACTGAATGGATTGGAAGTATATCTCCCTTGTTCTCCAGAACATAGTCATCGGGCTTTTCTGGTGCAGGCAGAAGGAAGACTGGCCATCACTGCAGAAATCATCCACTCTCTAGGGAGAGGCAAAGGGAAACAAAGAATTTAAGTTCTCCTAACACCCATTTGATTCTAAACTCCCACACATTGCATTTTAAACACCACTGCAGAGCCTCTAAGGAAAGACAGGGGAGAACTATGGTGATGGTGGTGGTGGGGAGGTTTGTAGAAAGTGGCAAAAAAGGCTGTTTTCTGGATTACTTCTGAAGGACTGAGCTGCCAGAAACCATGGGGAAAATATCTAGTACCAAACTCCACCTCCTCATTTTTCTCTATATACCTCATTCCCAAGCTTTTCACCTCGTTTTTTCACATCTACGTATATCCCTTTCCTGGTCTCTCTCCTTGCCTCTCTCTCTTCCTCCCTCCTTCTATCCTATCCTGTCTATCTATCCATCCATCCATTCATCCACCTCTCTCCATTTTTCCCTCACCCACATACCTACCTAACAGCCTCAGTCTCAAAATTTCTGTTATTCTCTCTTTTCCACATCTCCAGGGACAGCCTACTTGGATGGAATTCCATTCTCCTTACCCATCTAGTCCACATGGGCTCAAATAGTGGAGAGAATATGGACATGATGAGAAGCAAGTCGGGCACTTGTGGGGCTGCCATGGCTAGCACCAATACAGGGCCAGTCAGTGTCACTGGTATCATGGATGAGGGATCAAAGGAACACAAGATGAATTCTATGAGCCAATCTCTACTCTCCCAAGTCCACCTGGAGCTTGCCTGGCTAAGTCAAATATATAGAATCTAATTATGCTTGAAGCAGAGGCAAACTGCTAACACTGAGGACTCAGAAGCAAAGAGGCCTAACAGAGATGGGGGAAGAGGAAGGATATAAGACTTTCTTACAGATTAAAAACTAAAGTCAGGGGCGACCAGTTTGCTCAGTGGTTAGAGCACAGTGCTCGTGCCACCAAGGTCGCGGTTTGATTTCTACATGGGTCAGTGAGAGGCAGCAGCTTGGGCTTGGAGCTGAGTCGCTGGTGGGTGGCCAGTTGGCTCAGTTGTTGGAGCACAGTGCTCATAGCACCAGAGTCGCTGGTTCGACTCCCACATGGGCCAGTGAGCTGTGCCCTCCCCAACTAGATTGAAGAAACAATGACTTGACATCCTGGAAGGGCACACTGTTCCCCAATATTTCCCAATTAAAAAAAAATCCACAAAAAACTAAAGTCAGGATTTTTTATAGTATGTTCAGCCACGTTTCCAATCCAGCATAAATAGGGAAGTGGCCTGATGGAGGAAGGGGCTGAGAGACTGGATAAATGTAAAAGGGCTACAATCTAACTCTGGGTCCTTCCAAGACTCCCACGGAAGTTGAAAGTTCAGCAACCGAGCACGATAAGGTAGCCCTACCCAACTACAAGCTGCAACATGGCCCCACTGTGGCACTTCAACTCTACTTTGAGCCTGTGAAGCTTGGGTAGGGAGTAGGCATAGGGACGCTAAAATCCAACTCCCTGGGGACATGGCTGCCTTCTTATATCCTTCCCCACTACTGTGCAAGGATTCAAGGATTCACAGAGTCGCAAAAGGCCTCCTAACTGAGCACAGCCAGACCTTTGTAGGCATCTCACACTATTTGCCTCTACCAACGTTTGCAGGAGTACTCTTCTCCCCGCTTGTCCAGTCTCACACACCCGAGCCAGCTGTTACAAATTAGTAAGATCTCCATCACCACAGAACAAGCCTTTTCAGAATGCGGGGAGGTGTTAGTGCCCTCCCTTCAGGGTTTCAGCCACTGAACCCTCCCCTCTGCAAGCAGTCAAGTCCAAAGAAAAGCCAAGGACACACCAGCCTGCTCTCCCCTCCCTCCTCCAACAGCCAGATCAAGAAAGAGGACTCCTTCCTTGGGGAAGTCCCACAGCAGTGAGGCTATGGAAACTTTGCCGTCTAAGGCTGTGGAATTCTTCTGTCGGGCTCCTGCAGTTAATCATCCCAGCTGCCTGGATTCCCAACTTGGGGCTTTAAAACGTAGCACCAGAGCAAGGAGGGCAAACATGTTGAGGACGAGAAAAAGAAAACAGTTGGTGTAAGCTGAAAGGTAACCACCTCCAACACCAGGTAAGCTGAAAGGTAACCACCTCCAACACCAGCTTTCTGAGTAATTGAGCGTGAGAAGGGGAAAGAAGAAAAGAACACAGGAAATAAGTGTAGTCCACATTCCAGAATACTCTTCCAGATTCCCAGCTAATGTTACTACATTCATACTCCAGATCCTAGAAGATTGCTCCCATTCTTAACCCTTGTAAAGGGATCATTTAGGGGTTAGTTGGTTTGAAACATTCTCCTTTTAGTTAACCTGAAAAATCAGAGGTACTTGTTTCCCTTTGGAAAAGAAGTGCTAGCAAGCTCACAGCTGAGAGTCCAAGGCTCTGGAACATTAACTTCCAAGATGGCAGAAGTAGCCTCTTAGGCCAGGTTGCCATAGTTTCTAAGACAACAAACAGAGGTTTTGCCTTAAAGTGGGGTGGGAGGGTAAACTGCCTTTTTCTTCCTGTGGGAACAGTTTCAAGAGCCAAGACAGGAGGGGGATACGGTAAAAAGAAGAAAAGATTACAGAAGGTTACAGGGGAAAGAAAATAGTCTTGACAGTTCCCATTCTTCCTGGGGAGGCCAGGATGGAAGGCCCCATTTATAGGATGAAAAGGCACCACTCAGGGGGTGAGATAAACCTGGGAAGTAAATAGGAAGATGAGCAACCTCCCTCTATCAGATGCTCAGCCAACACTACGTAGGAAGCAGAGAGAACAGGGGCTAAATTGAACGGCTTTGGGAATGGCAAGGACCCCCAAAGGTTCTGAGTTTTGCAAGCAAGAGGGCAGGTGAGATAACTATCCTCAGAAGAGATGTGTAAAGGTGCTGTTCCCCAGAACTGAGGTCTGCCCCACTGCCTACTCCCTACGCTGGAATCAGCGTATCACCTTCCCAGGTCCCCTGGTCAGGACTCTTCAACTGTCGTTCTAAAGGAGCCAGATGGGCAGAACAGCACAAGCGCCAAAATGCCACCATGTCCTCCCGGCAGGAGCTGCCCGCTGAACGGGACCATCTGGCCAAGGAATTCCCTTTCACACTCCTGGGGCAGCTCTCTGCATTGTAGAAGAACCCCCTGGATGCCTCCTCCACCACCACTTCCAGAAGTGGTGCCAGCTTGGCTCCCACTGGTGAGATGGAAGGGAGCTGCTCAGGACTCTGCTACAACCAGAAGCAGCGACTATGGCACCACTGGAGGTCAAGTACTACATACACCCTGCTACCATCTCAAAGCAGAGAGGGGGCAGGGAGCAACTGATCACAAGCCAGGAGGCAGGGCAGGCCTGATCACTATTTCATCACTAGTAATTGCATGGCCTTTCCAGTAAGTTCCTGGCCTTTTCAGGGAGCAGATCCCCTGCTTTTCCTACCAGCTGTATCAAACATCTCATAACATCCCAGAATCAAAGCCATGCAGGGAACTTTGGGGAAAGTCTAATACAATTTTACATTGCATTACATTTTACAGTGAAGTCTCTATGGGTCAAACACTGTACTGGGCACTGGGACAAAAAGTTAAGCTGTAGATTGGAAAGCAGGATATAGGCAGACATGATGATGGAAAGTGAAATGCAGAGCGAGATCACCCATGTGCATTCGACATGACACTCCCAGGGTCTGTCCCGCAGGCCAGTTGCAGCCACTAGGCTGCTGCAGGAGAACTCACTCAAAACACGGTCCTCTCCACAATGGGCTCCAGGTAAGAAGATTGTTAGCAGATGAAACACCCGAAGTGTTTTTGCTAGATAGGCCATGCACCCATGGGCTGTACTCATCACAAGGCAGCATATTTCTAATGTCTTTATAAGCTACTTTATGGGCCAGCAGCTGTACTTAACAGTCAACCTGGTACATTGCTGTGAGTTACAGCCCCTAAGAAATATCTCAGGAAGAAAACCAGAACTGAATCCGGTTTGGTCAGGGGATGCACCAGAAGGGCGGAAGATGCCACAGCAGCCAAGCCTGTGGGCCCAGGCTCCCAGGGACCTCTGCCTGGGAGCCAGATTGCCCAGTTTGGGCCAGGTTCTTACCCCTCACAGCTCACAGGCTCTCCTATCACAGCTTTTCCCAAATAGCACTAGGCTGCCTTCCTCACAGCACATCCTCCTCCAAAAAAATGGAGATAATGAGAGTGAACAATCTCAAATGGAAGCTGCGAGGATTACTACTTCTTGTGTGTGTACGAAGGCCCAGGGCCCTTGGATGAAGATCAACTGCATTAAGAAGCTATTGAACAATGTAGGTAAACTGAGGCTGCTCCTCATCAGAGGTTCCCAGTGCCTCTGGCCCCCGTGTTCCTATACTTTCCAGGCCTGGGCTTTATGTACCAGGCGGAGGTTGGTACTGCCATGTGCAGACTTCTCCAGAATCTCCAACTTTTGCAGCTATATCTGGGGAATCGGTCTGCCTGAGGTTCCCTGATAAGTGGCACTGGCAAGAAAGAAAGGAAGAAAAGTTCACGAGAGTCAAAGCAGGTTGTGGTAAGAACACATATCCGGGTAATGCCACACAATTTCAAAGCACTTTGACATGTGATCTTTGGGACAGCCTTTTAAGACAGACAGGACTGATGATTATTCCTTCTGCAGATTTTATAACCCATGGTCTTAAAGGTGACACGACTCAATTAAGGCTATGCAACCACAGAAAGAGCCAAGAAGCAGCTAAGACATACTACATGCTCCAGGGTCCTATAAAGAAAGTGGAGAGAAACAGGAATAAGACAGCAAGAGAGCGGCTTGTATAAAATAGAGAATTTTTAGGCCCAACCCAGGACTTCAGAGCTCGGGGAATCCTGTCCTGATGAGCTCAGAGGATTGATATGGGATCTCCTACTTCCTCCCAGAGGCAACTGCGACCTACACTGAGGGTGTGTGATGTTGGTGTGTGTCATCCTCTTAGGTTGTGGACACCTTGAGGGTACAGATTGTGGTCAAGACAGAGGCTGTGCAGTTACTGGTGCATTGGGGCAGGAGGGGGCGGGGTGGGTAAAAGAAACAGAGAAGAAAAAACAAAAAAGGATGGAGGAAGATTCAAAGAAAGGAAGAAAGAGTTTTCCCCTCCAGGAACTCCCAGACAGTCTAAATAAAGAAGACAGGACACAGGCCGTATTAGGAAGCCCTATGATTACAATGGAGTAGTACAGAAATACTCAAGTGCGTCAAAGCCAAGCAGGAAACCAGAAATAACAGAGTTGACAAGGAGAAGAAATACACAAAACAAAACAAACAAAAAGTCAGAACTATAAATAAGGAAAACAAAAGTTGCTCTAATCTCTAGACCCTTTGCCTATAGTATTGAAAACAGAGCACCCCTGGGCAATTACAGGCTCTGTCCCCAGAAAGGCAGGCAAAGGCAAGGTTGGAGTCCCAGACAATCCCTTCTCTCCTTTCCAACTAGCACTTCCAGGTCTAGGTGGTGTCACCTGTTGAGAAGAGAAACCTCTGGAAGGGTGACATCTCAGAAGAGGCTACAGAGCATAGTTTATAAACAGCATACTGGGCTGCAACTCCTAACCACCCGGGACGGTGACTCTCTTCAGTTTCCTGCTTCAAAGAAAGAGTAGGCTGTTCTGTCCATATCACTGCAAATTTTGATATGCCCAAAGAAGTTTGGTTAAAGAGAGCATCCATCAACAGATGAATGGATAAACAAAACGTGGTACATCCATACAAGAAAATATTATTATTTAGCCTGAAAAGGAATAAAATTCTGATATGTGCCACAGGATGGGTGAAACTTGAAAACATTATGCTAAACGAAAGCAGCCAGACACAAAAGGCCAAATATTGCATGACTCTAACGATACGAAGTGCCTACTCGAGGCACAGATTCAGAAGGAAGTAGACAGAGCAGAGGTTGGCGGGGACGAGGTGCAGAAGGATGCGCGTGGGGATATTGTTTAATGGGAACAGAGTTTCTATTGGGACGACAAGAAAAATCCGTAAATGAATAGTAGTAATGGCAGCACAATAATGTGAATGCAATTAATGCCACTGAATTATACATTTGTCAGCATAAGAAACATTTAAAAACAAACAAGCAGGAAAGCAAATGGAATACGCCTGGTACAGATAGGTGAAAAGGGCAGAGAATAGAAGAACAGAACTAAATTCGGAACTGTGAGCCCAGCTATCAGTCACCTACTCAGAACCATCTTGGTATTGGAGGTGGTGGCCCAGTGACATAGTCACTTATTGCAGACAGTGGCCTCTGACATGCCCAGGGCTGGAAGTCCACAGAAGGCTTGGCACAAAATCAAACAACTAAACAGGTGACCTGGCAAGGCTGAGTGGCAAGGCCAAGGGGAGGGGAAACAGACTGGACTTCTGAAGATTATGCTCTGTATGTATGGGGGGGGTGGAAGTGGAAGCACATTGAGGGTGATAGACAGGTCATCTTTTCAAGGAGCAGGGAAAAAGTCAGCTTTCGTCTACCCACTCTCCCAAAGTCACCCCATCATCAGCTCAAAGCACATAGGCATCTGCTTAGAGCAGGTGCCACTAAGACCTTCCTGCTCCATGATAGAAATACAGCGTCTCCACTCTTTTTGAGCACCTCATATATTATTTCATTCGATCCTCCCAACAAACTTGGGACATGGGTAATACTGTCCCCAACAAAATGGTTAAATACCTTATCTAGGGCCACACAGTAAGAAGTGGAGCCAGAATTCAAACCAGAGTTTAGTAAAGGCCACACTCATTCCACAAGATTGCCAGGAAGGTACTCTCCAGAAACGAGAACTGTTTCCCAGGGACCACTCACCTCTTAAAGTGATCAGGAGCACAGGCCCTGTGGGCAGACAGACCCAAGCCTCAGATCCACCATCACTACCGGTTTGACCTTGGGAAAGCTAGTCAATGTCTCTGTTCTTCAGCTTTGGCACTGATAAAAATGGGCATAATAATAGTACTACCCCATTTAAAACACTTCGGAAGATTCTGAGATAATTAATCCACGTAAAGGCACATGGTGCTGCCACATGGTAAGCAATCAATATAATTATTGTGGTTATTATTTAATGCTATCAATCAGCCCATTTTACCTTTAGGGTCTGGAGCCACTGGGGACCTGCTCACCAGTCACAATGTGAGTGGGGAAATTCTACTGTTATTTCCCTTGCTTCTGCGTAAGGAAGAAATGAACATCCCAATGTTGGAAGGGACTGATGGTCATGTAGACTAATCTCTTTTCTAATATTAGAAACTGTTTCTTCTGACTGTTCCGTCAGAGCCTACTCATTAGCTCTTACTCTTTCTTAGACAGACATACCTCATTTTATTGCGCTGTTTCGTTGTGCCCCACAGAGGTTGCGTTTTTAACAAAGTGAAAGCAAGACCCCTCAACCAGCAAAGAGTGTGGCTTGCTTTATTGCGGTCTGTGCTTTATTGTGGTGGTCCGGAACCAAACCCGCAATATTCCCAAGGTATGCCTGTATTAAACTGGGACCTACTGTCTAATCTCCACCACCAAAGTGATTGGCAGGCAGTCTCTCAATCTTACAACCACCTTTGGTGACAGCGATTTTTATCCCCTTTAAACAGTTGAAGAGAATGAGGCCCACAGTCCTAGAGTTAACTAGTGGTCAAGCTGGGCCATGAACCCAGGTCTGTCTGACTCCACAGCTCACGTTCTCAGCTATTATATAATACGTCTGCCTTACAGAAGAGAGGACAGGTCTATCCTCTGGTAGCAGGGAAAGTAGCTTTGGTTGAATTCCAAATACCTGGATTGGAATCCAAGCTCTGACTTTGAGAAAGTTCCCCACCAATAACATTTACCATTTAGTGAGTGTCTAGCATTTAATGAGCATTATTACGTGTCAAGCACCCTTTGACTTATTTTTGTAGATAAGAAAACTGAGGCGCATATTATGCTCAATACCACAAAGTTTCTAAGTAGAAGAGGCTAGTTTCATATCACGCTATCTCTCAGTTTGCTCATCCTTAGACAGGAATCGATATTACCATTTAAGTCACTCTTCAATAAATGAATGCCTACCAAGTTCCAGAACTTGTTTTAAATACAAAGGTACGTCAATAATGAAACTATAATTTTTATGCCTACTTTATGCCTGGCACTCTTACCTATGTTACATGAAATTATTAACATTAATGATTCAAAATGACTAACATGGTAGCAACTCAATAAGTAGTAATAGTTACTATTTTCTTCTGTATCACAGCCTTAAAATTTTTTAACTGCCACATTTCCTATCATCTTCATTCATGTTTTGTTACCTTTTCTTTCTTTCTTTCCATTTTCTTCCTTTCCACTACTTTGGAAGTTACATTATTCTGAGTTATTTTAGTGTTAGCCTAGAAATATTAACATGTATATTTAACTTAAAAATTGCTGATAATAAAAACCTTTAACCTCTTCCCAAACAATATTAGGACCTTAGATCACTTAAACTCCAATTACTCACCTTTCAATTTATATGCTATTGTTACTACCGTGTTTCCCCGAAAATAAGACCTAGTCGGACAATCAGCTATACTGCATCTCTTGAAGCAAAAATTAATATAAGACCTGGTCTTATTTTACTATAATACCCGGCCTTATCTAACATAATATAATATAAAACTGGGTCTTATATTGATTTTTGCTCCAAAAGACGCATTAGAGCTGATTGCCTGGCTAGGTCTTATTTTCGGGGAAATATGGTAGGGATTTTAATTAGAGCTTCATTTTATCTGTCAGTTAGACATTGTTGTCTGTATTTTCTTTGCTATTAATATTTAGATTTAGGGCCATGTTTACAATTTCCTTTGCTCATGATTCCTTCTTGAATCTTAGACCTTCCTTTTAGGTAATGTTTCTTCTTCTTGAACTATTTCCTTTAGAAATTGTTTTATTGAAAGGCCTATTGGTAGAAACCTCTGTTTTCGTCCATTTGCACAGGGCCTTAATTTTGCCTTCATTCTTGGAATATTTTCACTGATGATAGGATTCTGTATTAACAGTTATTATCTCAGCCCTTTGAAAATATTATTACACTATCTTCTTGCTTTTAGGTGGCCGGTTAGCTCGGGTGGTTAGAGCGTGGTGCTAATAACACCAAGATTGCTGGTTCGATCCCCACATGGGCCACTGTGAGCTGCGCCCTCCTTAAAAAAAAAAAAAAGAGTAGCTTCTTGCTTTTATTGTTGAGGTTCAGAAATCAGTTGTCAGTCTGTCATTCCCTTGAAGGCCATTTACCTTTTGAGTTGACTTTAAAATCATTTATTCTTGGTGTTCTATAGTTTCATTATGATGTATCCAGGGGTGAAGTTTATCCCTCTTGGGATTCCTTAGGACTCATAAATATAATTGTGTTTCATCAATTCTTGACCATTGCTTCCTCAATATTGTCATACTCCTATTCTCTCTTTTATCTCTTTCTGAAACATTAAATGAATATTGGGATCTTTTTACTCTATTCCAGGGGTGGGAAAATTATAATGCATGGGCCAAATGTGGCCTGCTGTCTGTTTTGTAGATATAGTTTTATTAGCACCCAGCTGCACCCGTGTATTTATTTACTGCCTTTAGCTGCTTTCACACTAAAACAGCAGAGTTGAGTATTTATGACAGAGACCATGTGGGTCATAAAGGCTAAAATATTTACTATCTGTTCCCTTACAGAAAAATTTTGCCAACCCCTACTCTATTTTCTATGTCTCTCTACTCTACCTCTTCCACATTTTCCATTTTCATCTCTTCCATCTTCTATATAATTTCTCCAGAAATATCTTGCAATTCACTAATTTTATCATCAGCTATAATATACTATTTTAACCTTTTCATTGACGTTTTAATTTCCTTTACTGTATCTTGACATTCCTAGAAGTTCTCTTTGGACATCTGACATCTGAGAGCTATCCAAAGAGAACTCAATCTGGTCAATTGAGTTTCATTTCCCTTCATCATTCTCTTAATACTCTCTTATTTCTTTTAACACATTAAATATATTTTTAAAATTTCTATATACAATCACTCCAACATCTGCAATTTTTTGGGGTGTGATCTCTGGAATGTTATTTCTGCTTCTCATCTTCATTGGTAATCAGGGAAACGCAAATCAAATCCACTAAGAGATACTATTTACACATTCAGTTGGCAAAAATTAAAAAGTCTGTCAATATCGAGCACTTGGAGGGCATGGATCAACAGCGTCTCTTACACTTCACTGATAGGGTCAAAACTACTACAAATGTATTGGAAAACAACCTGTCATTATCTTGTAAATTTGAATATTCATACACTAAGACCTAGCAGTTCCCTTCTGAGATCTTTACTCTGGAGAGACTTACACATGCACACCAGGAGACATGAACAGGAATGTCTGTGCCCACACTCCTCAAAATGGTGAAAAAGGGTGCTATCTTCACCAATGGAATATTACATAGCAGTGAAAATAAACGAACAGGGATAAATCTTACTATTATAATATTGCACGAAAAAAGCAAGTCTTAGAAGACTTGACATAGTATATATATTTAATATAGACTATAAGGCAAAACTAAATAATGTATTTGTTTAGGCATATATATGTTTATCAAGAGAATGGTAAATGCAGAATTCAGGATAGTGATTACGATGGGTGATGAGGTGGGAGGATAGGCTAGAAAGGGCACATAGGTGGACGTAAGATGATAGTGATCTCGTTTTTTTGGCTTGGGTGGTGGGCTCAAGTGTCTTCGTTAGGTTATTAAAATATGTAAATAACCTATATAAATAAGCTGCAAAAGAGACACGCATAAACTAATGAAGAAACTGTATCATGAAGCATGAATTTTGATTCATCCAACTTTGTGCACCTGAGAAATAAAGAAAAAAGAAGAGATAAAACTAGAGATGGGGGGGGGGAAGAAAGAAAATAGGTTTCTATTTCTGCCAGGAACACTTTTTAATCTGCACCATCAAAGACAGCCATGGATTTGCCAAAAGTTAGCAAGACTCTTTCAGATGAGAACTTCTGTCAACTTCATGGTCCAAAATTGTCATTTAACGACAGGCAATATACTGAATTGACTATATTAGCCTAATAAGAAAATACCAAGCTACTTAGAAATTCTTATTTTGGGGGGTGAGGCAGAGGGGAGGTGGGAGTGAAGGGAAGCAGGGCAGATGGACCGAGATGCATCATTCCTCTGGGGAGCAGGGGGCCAGAAGCTGGGAGGGGCGGCGGCCTGGTCTTTGGGCGGGGAGAGACAGAAGACAGGGATCGCATTTCCCACCTGAGGGAGACTCAGGATGTTAGCAACCTAATGCACAAGCCAGCGCCCTCTTCCTCTAGGGCCCAGAGTAAAAGAGCTTGGGGAGAACCCGAACCCCTTCCCGCCGAGACTTCCTGGGTCCTAAGGCCCACGCACACCAGGCCTCTGGGCTTCAGAGGTCCCGCCCCCGGTTGCAGCGGACCCGGGGCCTCTCTGGCGGGGCTGGGCTTTGCACTGGCGGCCCAGGTGGGGGCAGCCCTAAGGCTGTTCTTCCGGGCCTCGCCTGCGGCCTCCAGCCCCGCCGCGGAGCTCTGCGCCCGCCTCGCCGAGCCGCGGTTCCCGACCTGCAGGCGCAGCTCACCTCCCAGCGGCGGTGGAGCAGCTGGGGCAACAAACCCTCAGCCCTTTCTAAGGCTGGCTCCGCACCGAAGCCAACAAAGGCGGCGGCGGCTCCACCCCGGCCAGCCAGCGATTGCTCACCGCGGAGCAGTGACTCAGGCGGCCCAGCGGGCCCAGCAGCCCCTCCCTGCCCCAGGACCCTAGTCTTCCTCCGCGCCACACCCTGGGGAGGAATCTCCACACTTTGTCTGCTGCGAGCCTCCGGGAACCCGCCCAGTTCTCACCCCGCCCTCCACCTGGCCTCCCTGAACACTCCCTGAGCAAAACTCGGGGGTTTCAGTGCTCAGCGACTGCTCAGCAGTTTCCTCCAGAGCACCCGGTCCACGAGCTGCCATGACCGCTGGGAACAGGGCCTCGTCCCGCACTTTACCCGGCATGCATGCTTCATAAATGTGGATGACCAGTATATGATGTCAGAAACCAGGAACAAAATCTGGGGTGACTCTGGGATGTTAGCATGAAAGACACTTCACATCCGGTGCAATCTGAGAGGCATTCACACAGTATGTTACAGTATATACAGAGTGAATCTCATTCGTCCTCACTCAGTGTCGCTGGGATGGGGGTGGTAAACTGCAGGGCACCCTGCTGTACATGTGGGGAACCTGAGCTCTAAAGTAGAGCGTGACTTGGTCAGGACGTAAGTGCGGATGATGTGGTTTCCTTGGCGTCAAATTTTCTCGTCTGTGAAATTGAGGGCATCGAGTTATGGCCCCTTCCAGTTCTGATACAATAGGCTTTGGGGACTACTAGTCTTCATCAAACCCTGGCTCCACATCTACCGCATGGAAAGAGTCCATCCTACCCAACAAAGAGGGCTACACTTTTACATGAGCTGGAGAAATGGCCTTCCAAACCTCAGAGGAGTCAGGTGAGTGAGCAGGGGCTTTCCTATTCAAGAATCTTCATATGTAATCTCTGTTGTGTCTGCTCACTCGCGGGCCGTGAAAGAATTCACGAAGTCAGGTAGAAATATAGAAGGAAGATTTGTTAAAGTAAGAGAAGGGTCGGCTGGGCAGAGTCTGCTGGAAACTACTGCAAACTACTGTGTCGAATCTTTGTTTTGTCTCAAGTTTTATATTTTCTAACCACGATGCAAATTGCTTTGGACTGTAGTTGGGGGTGGGGGAAGGTGAAGTAAAGCCGGTTATGAAAGCTTTGCATATATTATGTAGATTTAAGTTGGAGCCAGGAGTGGATCCCATACAAAGGCAAAACCTCTCCCAAGTTGCAGGGCCAGCACTGGGAGGAAGCAAATAGAAACATTGAAACTGGTCTGCATGTATAGAAAACGTATAGGAAACAATCATTAAGAGGCAAAGAAAGCTTTCAAAAAGTCCCAAGCTAAATTACACTTGTTAAATCAAATTATACCCTCTGGTTAATTAATTAATTATACCCTCTGGTATAAATCAAATTATACCCTCCAAATCTCAAAATAGAAGACCTATAGTGCCACAACTACAATCCCTCTGTCGTGACCATCTCTGTGTATTTGTAGATACTCTGTGGTGTACAGAGCATTTTCACATCCATTATCCCATGTGATTCTTGTAAAAACCCTGAAAGGTATTCAAGATTATATTATCTGGTATCTTCAGCAGTGGAAAGGGTGAAGTTTAACAGTTAAGTGACATGTGCAATGATTATACCGTTCTCTTCCTGTGTTGTCGCAGGAGCTTCTAGGGTAACCAATGTAGTAATACAGAATCCTCTATTTTCATAATGGAAACCCAAAGCATGTCCCTCCACTTTTTTCATCTACCTCCCTAAGATGGCCTAGGAAGGAAGAAGGTGCAGGTATGAAACCTCGCGTGGGCCAGGGCCAGACTGAGCAGAGGGGTGGAAGGTTTCCGCATAGTCACACAGCGAGGTGATACCAGCTTGTGTGTGAACCCAAGACTTCATGTCCTAGCCCACGAACCTGCACTGAACATGTGCCAACATTCTTTAGACAAGCCTGTATCTGACATGGAAGCTCCCAGGACTTACTCTCAAATGTACAAGAGCTGGTTGGTGCAACCTCCAAGAGGCTGGCACCTCAGGATGTCATTCCAAAGAGTGTCGAGTCGCCTACCACAACCACAGGGACACTGTCCCTGTCAACCCGATCATACTCGTATACACTAGGCAGTCTTTGCCCCCAGACTTACATTTACTAATCATCTTACCGGTGGTGACTGCCTCCTGTTCTTCCTAATTCCTTTCTCTCTGCCCCTCTCTGCTCTTTTCTTGGATGATTTTTTAAAAGTATCTTTTCCTAAAAAATATAGCTGCAGATAAATATACTCAGCCTTTACATACACATTTCAGAGAATGAAAGCAGGAAAGCCCCTCCCCCACCTTCTCTCCAACCAGAGGCCAGTGTGAGAGTACAGACCCAGCAGGAGGAGTCAGCCTCTTTGACCTTAATAAATAATTCTGCTCACAGGTTTATAGGGGGCTTGATTTACAGTGTCCCATAGCTTCCAGAAAGACTGGCCCTTAGCTGAGCCTGTATAAAAAGCCACTTTGCATTTTTAACTCACTTCAAACACAATTGGCCTGCACCTTCCCGTGGGATCCAGACACACAGAGGGAGGGAAGGGACTTCTCAAAGGCAATTCAAGGGCTTTAAGCTCTCTGCCCTCTCTGATCTCTTCATCCCACGTTCAGACCCTGGCGCCCCACCCTAGCTGGCTTCAGACTGTATGCTTTAAAGGCAAAGGCTGTGGGCATCAGTGTCATTATTTCCCTTCTAAAATCACAATGACCTTTTACCTCTGGTTGCCTTCTGTTATTGGAGTCCG
The DNA here is from genome assembly GCF_057876585.1 of Rhinolophus sinicus. NCBI lineage: Eukaryota > Metazoa > Chordata > Mammalia > Chiroptera > Rhinolophidae > Rhinolophus > Rhinolophus sinicus. The sequence goes on from NC_142511.1 coordinate 24,662,156, forward strand.
TGACCACGTTTGGGACTGACTTTTGGCCAATTCCTTATGATGTAGGAAAATGCTCATGATATACTATTGGGTAGGAAAAACTCTGAATCAAAAACTCAATATTCAACATGTCCCAATTTTGTTAAAGTATGTACTCACTCACATATGTAAAAGAATAAAAGAAAATACACCAAAATGTTGACCGTTATCTCTGGACTTATGGAAATCTTATTTTTTCCTTTGTACTTTTCTGATTTTTCCAAACTTTCTAGAATGATCTTATATGGAAGGAGTACAGAGCTCAGACTCTGGAATTTAAGAGACATGCTTTGAATTCCACATCCCCCACTTAGTAGCTATGGGACGTTGGGTAAAATATTTTCTGTCTGAGCCTCAGTTTCTTCTCTGGAAAAGATTTCCTTACAGAGCTGTCTTGAAGAGGAAATGAGGTCATGCAATTTCAGCACTTGGCATGGTGCCTGATATATAGTAAGTGCGCTGTAAATGTTACATATTTTATGTATTGCTTTATATTTAGGGAACAAGGTAAATATCCTTAAAAACCTAAAGACCCACTTTGCTCAAAATGGGTTTTGGGAAAACCCCAAAAGCTCTCCTGAACATGTCGGGTCTCTCAAAGTGACGGGGACAAGGAGCATCATAAACTAGGGTTTCGATATCAATGTCTACGTGACAAGGGAATATTACAAGGAGGGAAGGGTAGCAAGTGACGAGCGATGATTGTGAGTGACGCAAGCCCAATGGAAAAAAATATATAGATGCTTTTAGAAGAAAAAAACACAGAGGACTAGATCGGACCACAGAATAATTGATTCAACTACAAATAACAAGTTTAAGAAAAGTACAAAGAAAAGATTCTGCGATGGGGTAAGCAAGGATGTTCTGCCTGGTTAGGGGATTACAGAGGCAGAGTTGCCCAAGTTGCTGAGTGAGTCCTCAGGCAGAATGACTGAGGAGCTGAGTGAGAAACAGCCCTGACTTTAAGTGGACACAAGTTAGCTCCCAGGGAGACATGGGACTTTGGGACCAACCCATCCCGGGAGCTCTGAAGTGCAGGTGTTTACAGCAGCAGGCGCCATGAGGTGAGCTGAGTAAGATGACAGGAGAATGTGCACTTCACCCATCTGAATATACCCGTGGCCCTGGATCCGCTCACACTGTACTTAAGCAGTATGGCCTTCCAACAGCCCGACTTGTTTTGTGCCAAAGACACTAGTGGAGGTTGGACAAGAGAAAGAAGTGAAAGGGGAATTACCACCATTGCCAAGCTTCAATAATGGAACCCCAGCCCTCTTCCCCACCTCCAAGTGGTTATACAGAGGAGTTATACCGAGTTATACAAAGTTATACAGAGGAGGCCCCAGGGAGCCTCCCAAGCTCCCAACATGGTCCGAGGAGGCGGAGACAGGTGAAGAGGGGATGGCTTCATCAGCCAAGGGCTCAACAGATCTGGAGGCCAAGTCTCTACGCCGTCTCCTGTGGCACTGACCACTGTGTCTTTTCACAATCCAGGACGTTTTCACAACTTCCCAGGAAGATCCCCCCAGTCTCTGCCACATAAGACCAGCTGAGCAAGAGAGCTGCTTCCCAGGGCATTCACCCCACCCTAAGTGTCCTTGCCTCCACCCTTAGAAGTTTTATTTTTCCCATTTTTTCTTTGCAAATTCAAATGCCTACCAGGATTAGGCAGGCACAAAAATGAACAAAGCAGGCTGAGTGTTACGCGACAAGGAGAAGAGGAGACTGGTACACTTGTCTGAATGGAGCAGCAGTTACTCAGCTCCTACTAACCATTGCCATGAAAAAAAGGTAGGCCAATATTGCCAGAGCTTCTGGTTTTTTAGAAAAATCAGGAAATTCAGATTTCTATGTGAAATCTTCTTATATTAAAATTTTGGTAAACAACTATAATCTGCAGAGTTTGGGGGTAGGAGGAAACAGAAAATTTGAGAGTTGAAATGTTTTTGAAGTACATTTAGGTCAAAGTATTCACTTTACATGAACAAATCGAAGCCCAGAAAGGTTCATGTCCCCCAATTTCTAATCTAGAATTCATTCCTTTAGGCTACCCTGCCTGTCATTAGGAGGCCTTTGCAATTATTCAGACATGAGATGATGAAATGCTGAACAGGGATGGTGACCCTGGGAAGGAAGAAGGTAAACTTTGCTGTGCTCTTGACTCTAGTCTAAAAAAAAATATATTTGTTTATTGTTATTCATCCATCCATCCAACGTTTACAGATGGTGAGTCTATGAACGAAGGACTGTGCTAAACACTAGGTATGCAGAAATGACAAAGGTACCACTTCTCCTTTCAAGCAGCTCACAGGCTGTGAGTGGGTGGACTGATGCTACAGCCAGAACCTACCTGTTGACGCATCTGTCAACCACACTGCCTTAGGCCTGCTCACATGAGCCCTCAGCTAACAGTCACAGCCTCACTTTCTCTAAGCATCTCCCATTACTGGATGTCATTCCTGAGAAACTGAGAGGGGGTCAGAGCACTTCTCCTACTCCAAGAAAGCCTGGAGCACTTAAATGACTCATCAGAAGCTGGCGCAAGAACAGGGACCCAATGCAGCCACTCAATGCCAAGCCCCTTTCAGCTCAGGGAAGGTACGTTCCAGCTCATGCTTTACCTTCGTCAAGCTGCCACTTCATACCAGCTGAAGTTTCTGTGTGGGTATGTGCTGGGGAGAGAGGGGATCCCACACCAGGACTCTCCTGTCTGTTTCTCAAGTGGCCTGCTCAATTCCAGTGGCAGCTGACGGTTTACCTGGGTGACCAAATAGTGATGGCATCCTTCGGCCACAGCTTCTACAATCAAGTAGAGCATTGTCACCCAGTCTGGTTCTCCCTGTCAACAAGAAACTCCCCACTAGTGGCTCTTAAAACATCTACTCCTGGGAGGGGAATGTAGGGCAGGAGCAAACAAGGTGAGGTGGTTAGGCCTGGCCCACGTCTGCCACTCTGCCTTGTTTTGCCATGACTCTTGATATGCAAATATCAAACACAATCGCAGAACTGGCCCCAGGAAGGTAACCTGTCAGGTAGAAATGATGGAGGCCCCCCTCGGCCTCTGCAAGCCCTTTGGTGGAGAGTTATAGCAGGCTGAGGCCTCTGGGCCTTTCTGTATAGACAAGAGGATAATGGACTATAACCCTTTTATAAATGTATAAAGGTTAACAGGGAATAAGTGGGCCGGCTCGTACCAGTGTCTATGGAGAAGGAAGAGAGAAATGGAAGAATGGAAGAGGAAAAGTTAAAATTCAGTGAACACCTACTATGAGCCAGACCCTTGAAGCATGTATCACTCTTTATTCATGTGTTATCTCCATTTTCCAGGGAAAACTGAGTCTGAGAGATTAAATAACTTGTGTCCATGGTCACACAGCTGGCCAGACAGACTTGAACCCGGTTCTGCTGACTCCCCTAAATCTGTGCTCTTACAGATCGCCATGCTGCTGGGGTTGGAAGGCTGACCAGGGTGACTTAGGACACGCCACTGCTGTAGAGAAAGGCACTGGAAGAGACTCAGGGCTTGATAAACTCTGAGCCCTGGGGCTGAAAACGCAATGGAAATTAGGACTCTTTCTTCCAGTGCTAGACGACATTTCCTTGTCCCAATGAAGGGATGTGCCGGTGTGAGGGAGCTCTCCTTCACCTGCTGCCCTCACAGGGCTGAGCATCAGCTGTACAGACAGGACACATACAAGGATCCAGGGCCATAGCTTCCTTTAGATGCCTCTCCATTGAAGTACTGTTCCTAATGTCCCTGACCAAAGTCAATTGTGGGGATTGAGCAGGGGTCAGAGGCACACCCAGAGGGTTACCCCAACGTATTTCACTAGCTCTTTCCCCTCTGACCACGGGAAGCCCAGGAGTGCAGAAGATACCAAAGCAAAACCCATTCAGAAATGTTTTATTGAACACCTACTATGTGTCAGGTACTATTGTAGGTGCCTGGGCTACATCAGTGAACAAAAAGACTAAGTTCCTTGCTCTCGTGGAGCGTACATTCCAGCAAAATCAAGTAAAAAGACGATTGGGTTTTTTGTTTGTTTTGAGGTAGTACTGGTTAGCAGAAAGGGAATGGGTCTTGGTGTCAGACAAGCCTGGGTCAAAAGACCAACCCTAATCATCCAGATGGCCTCTGGGCAAGCCACTTAACTCACTGAATGGTAGCTTTCGTATTTGTATTAGGTTGGTGCAAAAGTAATTGCTGTTTAAAACGTTAAAAATAACTGTAAAAACTGCAATTGCTTTTGCACCAACCTAATAAAATGGAAACAATAACATGTTGTAGGGATGTAAGGATTAAAGATAATATATATAAGATGCCTGGCATAGAGCACAGGGTTCAAAATGATAAACAATGTTTCCAAGCCCACCTGAACCCGCAGATTCTGGGACAACTCACATGGTCTCTTATTTAGGGGCTGCAACCAGAGCATCATCTCCACAATGTCCTAGAGATAGTCTGGTGGGGTAAAGTGCACACTTGGATTTGACTCCACTTACAGTCAAGGAATCTCCCCTCTAGAAACATCTGCTCCTACCCCTACCCATAGGCCCTAGTGAAGGTATCGGCTCAGGTGGTCATGTCTGATTAGTCCCTATTCCCCTCCAGCAGGCCAGACAATTAGCAGGGGTGGATATGGGAACTAAGCTGGAATCAGCATCTAATGGCATTTGGACTGAGAGACTCTGGAGGAGTAAGCAGGAAGGCCACACAGATTGGAGACTGAGGCTGCTGCTCGGCCAACCACAATGGGTCCTGCACACGTGGTTGAGGGAGCAGAGTGCTTGCGGCTCCAGGGACGAGGCACAGTCCACACACAGGTTACACTTCCCACCACTAAGTTCTGTGATATTTCTCTGTAACCTTCTAGTAAAGCCTTCTTTTACTTTTGCTTCCTTGAGTGGGTTTCTGTTCTTGCAACAAGGTGATCTCTAAGACAAATCCTGTACCTGTCTCAGAAGGTGATTGTTGTGACATGATATGAAAGCAGCTGGCATTTAGTTGACATTCAGTAAATGCTATTGAATCTCTCTCTGTACTTATCAACCAGCAATAGAAAGAGGAAATCCATATATGGGCTGGACTAGGGTTGGACCTCAGCCTTCTGTTTTATGAATATCTTTATTCACCTGTAAAATGAAGATAATACTAGTACCAACCTTATTGTTTGCTGGGAATATTAAATGAGAAAAGTGTAATACCTAGCACATAATTAATGCATGTTAGCTCAGACTATTACTTCTACTGTTGTTATTATTATTTAAGATGCAACAAGTCTTATTTTAGGTCTTGATCTAGGCTAGAAGGGAAGACACAGTAAGAACAGAATCTGGAGCAAATAGTGAGAGAAGAGAGAAACATGCACTGGAGAGTGAGGTCACAGAAATGGGCAGTGGAGAGAAGGGATTGACCTGAGAAGGGGCACATAGGTCTAGCATTTTAGCATTCATACAAAGCTGTCACCTACCATAGCTCATTTGTCCATCACGACACTCACTATAGGGTAGATAAGGAAAGGTGATATTATACACACTTTATAGATGGGAAAATTGAGGCTCAATAAAGGTGTGCAATATGTACCAACCAAATCTCAATGCGCTCTTTTATCCTGTAACACTACACTGCCCCTGGAAAGTAGGATAAAGGGGTTGAATTAGATGAGAAACTGGAGAGTTTCTTTTCATTCCGAGGTTCCATTCAGATTCCTTCTGGGCATCCCAGAAACTCAGAGGCCCCAGAATGTAAGCAGGGGGTTGCAAAGTCAGATAACACTGGGATGCCAGCCCAAGGATAGGATTTATAGCAGGTTGGAAGAACACACAGCTTCAGCACCAGGCCCAGGAGAAGCTTTCCTCTGGCAAAGGACAACGGCAAGTCCTTCACCATCAGGGCACCGTCTCTTTGGTAACATGCGCTGCCCTGCAGTGGTCTCCAAAGGCCCTCCCAGCTCAATGTTGTATGGAGTCCAGGCCTTTGCTTCCTGAAGTCAGGGGTGAAAAGTGTTCTCCACGGAGACAAATGCAAGTTCTCTGGAACGCTGCCACAATCAAGGCTTGCTGTGCCCCCAGGTTCAGGACACTTGTCCTGGAGCGGAAAGTGGGCGATTCTTGTTCACTCCCTGCCTCCTGGACATTGCTTCTCCCCAAATCCCAACGTAGTGCCTGGCATACAGTTTGTATCCACTTCAATGCTTATTGAATGAACAAATGAACAAGAGAATCAATGACAGACTGGCTCTGGCAATAAAATTGGCCTGTGCTGTCACATTACAGCAGCCCCACCCCACTGACTCTTAGCCCCCAAATCAGAGCTCCTAGTCAGCTGTCAAGGAAGAAGAGTTGGTCAGAGTGCTTCCCCTCCACACTTCCTCTGACCTTCCAGAGTGGCCACACCCTGAGACAAGGTCAGAGCCAGGGATGCCCAGGCAGGATGAAGGCTCTACCCACCCTTTTCCAGGACTTCTGCTCCATCTCAACTACCCTGTTTCTCCCAGCTCAGAGCCTCCTATCTGGGAAGGGCTGGGGAAGGACCAAGAGAAGAGAGACAGTCCCATTAGGAGCTGCACAGCAATGAAGGTGGTGCCAACAGTGCTTCTCCTTTGCATTTTCTCTAGTGCTAATGACCTTAATTGTTAATAATAGCAGCAACAATAACAATCATGGCACAGCACTTTTATGGTTCCTAGCATCTTTCTTCCAAAGTGCTTCTAGCAAATTACCTCACCATGCCACATATAATCCTTGTAGGGGCTACAATGGTTCTCCCTGTTAGATGGGTAGAGAAACTGGGGACTCAGAAGGTTTGACATTGATCTGGGTCACACCGATGCACTGATGGGGTCAGGGGCCCACTCACAGACCTAGTAAGGAGAATGGGGCTCCAGCTTTGGCTCAGCCTCAAACTAGTCTGGTGTCCTTGGGCAAGTCTATAGGTTTCAGTTTTTTCACTTGCAAAGGGGGAAATTGGACCATTTCTCCAACGCTATCTCAAATGCCCTGGCTCAGTAAAATGATCTAACCCCCAGCCCAAAGCCTATTAACTGACCTCCCTTGTACCAAGGTCAGAAAGCCCCTAGAAGTTAGGATGCCAGCTGTGCCTGCCGTAGCATCCTAACAGATGTCCCATGAGTGGTCCCCACAAAGAACACTATAGTAGACAGCAGGGAGGAAACATCAAGAAATCATCCTAATGGTCCATGAACACCAGGAGAGCAGGCAGCGGCAGGCTGCTGCTGGGGCAGATGCCGTCCTGCCTGTGACACCAGTGCTGACGCAGATAAAGGCTGGGGGTGATCCAGCATAGGTTGTGGGCAGGGCTGGAGAGGAGACAGCCTCCCTCACCTGCCAGAGGATCTCACTCTCCATTATGCTCAGAGTGTTCTCAGCCAGATGCAGCAACACAGCCCTTCCTCCCAACCTGCTTCCCCTCCCCACCCTCTCCTCCATCAAATCTGTCCTCTCTCTTCATTCATATCCTGTTTGGCAATCACCTCCTCCAAGGGTAATTTTCAGGTGAGCCCTGCCAAATTCTGGTCTCCACATTCCCACCTAACACCCCAGTTAGCTCCCAGAATCACTAGGTCATGTGTCCCTGTGCCAGATGTGGCTTCAAGTGTGTATCCTTGCTCTTGTCTGCCACTAGATAGGGAGAAGAATTGGATGGATATTTCCTATTTCCTTCTTTCTTAGTTTCCTCTAGCCTCAGCTCCGGAATAGTGGACTATACATGGACAGCACTCTCCTCTCTACCCATGGGCAGCTGTGCTGGCTAATTACCAGAAAGGCTAAAGCTGGGATCTCTACCAGAGTCTGGACAAGCGCTCAGGCAATGTGTCTGCCTAAAGGGCCAAAAGTCTGGACTGAGAGGGATGGCAGACTGGCCTAGCAGCTGGTGGCTTTACCCAAATTTCTCCAAACCAACCTACAGTTCAGATGAAAACCTCATCTCTCCATCTCACAGAACTGACTGTGGTCCCTGATTCCCAATGTCTAAATATATTATTAGGTTGAACTATTATTAAAATGTCTTTTATAGGTCAAAAGTGGTTGCATACTAGCAACTTCATATGGTTGGACCTAGTAACTCTTTTGTGGATTATGTTCCCTAGGAGTTCCCAACTCCCTGAAGGCTTGGACCTCTGTATCTCTAGCTAATCTTTCCTAATTTTTGGCTTAGGACATTGCAGAGTCGTGGCCTTGGAAAGTGTTGAGTAGGTACTTCTTAATTGAACTTCCAGACTCGTGAGATGGGAAATCTTAGAACATGTCCTACCCCCAAACCTCAAGGGTGGTTGTCCACATGGCAGATCCTTTTAAGTTTCCTCACCTCTGGTCATCCTGAGTAGAAGGATGGAATTTAGCTACAAACTGTACATTGAGTTAGACTCTGTGATAAAGAGTTTGGTTTGGGCGTTGAGAGTTTTGCCTCTTTGTAGAAAAGGAGTCTTGAATCAGAAATGCTTGTTTGTCCAAGCTTCTCTGCATGTTACAGTGGGGAAATGAAGGCTCAGAGATATCACCTGCCTAGGTCAAGGCCACACAGCAGCCCAGATCACCAGTTTTCTGGCTTCCAGTCCCGTGCTCTTCTGGCAGGCCTGGCAGCACAGAACAAATTCCTCCCTGTCTGCCCCTTACAATTTTCTGGCTCCCACTCTTTCAGGCTCCCTAGCAAGACAGAAGAGGAATTGACTACAGGATCAATAGCCTTCTCCTACATGAAAAGAGCCTGAGTCACGCTAGACTTGGCCCTAGGGTTTCCAGGGAGAGGAGAGAGAGAGAGATGAGCGGTCCTAGAAATCTGATCTCTTTCCAGAGCTAGGACCAGGCTGGGAAGGTGGGGGTGGGCCGCATGGTGATTTGGGTCACTGACAGTGCAGCTGGTATGCTATCCCTGCCAAGGGGGGTGGGGGAGGGGTAAAAGGCCTCGCTTAGCCCAGGCTTGAAAGCTCAGGGCAGGCATAGCCAGGTTCTCTCAGAATCACCTAATTATAGAATTCAGAAGGGATTTCTCTTGGCTATTGGTAGATTCTTCATGAGACCCTTCCTAAAAGAAATGTATGTATGATTCTGGAAGCCCTCTATCCCTAGGCTTCCTCAGCTGACCATGGCAGGGGATGGGGGTGGGGAATGCCTGCTGCTCCCTGCCTGGTGTTGGCAGCAGTCAGAGAAGGAAGACTCCCTGAAGGAAATCACATGGTCAGATCCCTTAGTCCCTGCGGTGGGGACTAGGGAGCTTCGCTGGTCAGGAGTTTGGGAGATAAGTGAACGGAGTCCAGGAATCTAGGAGTCCTTCTGGGCATTGACTTCTCTCAGATGCACATACATACTTGTTTTTGCTGAACCGTTTGAAAATCACTTGCAGACACTTTGCTAAATACTTTTGCTAAGATTAAGGATATTCTCCTACAAAACCATTGTCATTATCATTACCACATCTTAAAAAGTTAATAATAATTACATATTACCTAATATCTGTGCTAAAAATTTCCCAATTGTCCCAGGATGTCTTTTATGGTCTTTTTTTTTTTTTTGGACCCAATATCCAACTAAGGTTTATGCATTGCATTTGGCTGTGTCTCTTTAGTTTCTTTAAAAGACTAGTTTCTGCCTCCCTGCCCTCCTCCCAGCACACAATTTTTGTGTTTTTATGATAATCTTCTGAAGTCCCAGTTGTCATGTACAATGGCTCACATTCTAGATTTGTCTTTTGTCTCCTCATGATTAGATTCAGGATAACATTTTGACAAGAACACAGGTGATGAGGTTGAAATTCTTAGAGCACATCCGGAGGAGCTAACGCCAGGTGGTCCCACGCATGCTATCTCATTACTTGGTTAAGGTGAACAGTGCTGACTCTCCCGGTTGTAAAGACAGGTTTTTCGTTTTGTAAGGTGTAAGTAATAATTCGTGAGGATTACAATGAGACCAACCTTTCACCCAATGCTTTTAGCATCCATTAGTACTCATAAGCCGAGCCTGAATCAGCTATTCTGTTGGGGGCTGCAAATTGGTAAATTTAGCTCTGTCATTACTTCTACATTTCATTAGCTGGCATCCTTCTGTTAAGAGTTCTCCCTCCTTGCTCCATTTTAACTGTCAGAATGGACTCGTGGAATCTTTTATTCAGTGTCTTACAATCTATTACTGTTATTCTTTTAGATGCTCAGTGTGTCCCAAATTTGCCCAGTGGGAGCCCCTTTAAGCCAACTCCTGTGTCCTTTTGCCATGAGCATGCTCTGGCATTACATGACTCACTTGTATTTTCCCAGTCCCAGATGTGGAATCAGCCATATCTCCAAGAAGAACTGCTTTCTTTTAGTGAGAAGTAGTACTTACAAACGGAAACACGAGCACGACATGTGTTCATTTTGCTACTGTGTAGCACTGCTTCTAGACTCTTCCAGTGGACAGACAGAGGAGATACATAAGCACAGGGTTCTCCCTCACCTTTCCCCATTCTATATTTTTGTCTCTCTTCTCCCATAGTGAAACGCCCTGATTTCCAGAAATATCAACATAGTCACTCATTTGATCTATCCCTACAAAAAACAATTTCCAATTTGTGACACCAATACCATGACCAATAACACACCTAACAAAGTAAAGTTCAAGGTTGTTTTTGCAATTCTTTTTATCCTTAGAATATATATTCCTCTATGGATACGGAGTCAGGAAATTAAATTAAAAAGTTACTTGAATTAATTCCTTTCTTTGCAAAGTAATAAAATCGATATACAGTTAGGTTCATTGTTTCTGCTGTGGTCAGCTTTAGGGTTTTTTTCTTTCTTTTGGATCTAATTTAATTTGTGAATACATAAAATATTTATGTGGTTCAAAAATCAAAACTGTCTGAAATGGTATAATCAGTAAAATTTCACTCTCATTCTTGTGTTCTCTACCCTGTTTCCACCCATCCCCTATAGGTAAACGTTTTAATTAATTTCTGGTTTATCCTTCCTGTGTGTGTGTGTGTGTGTGTGTGTGTGTGTGTGTCTGTGTGTTTGCAAAAAATATTCGTATTTCTCCTGCTTTCTCAATCCCAAGGTGGTATACTACATATACTCTTTTGCATGGTACTTTTTTCATTTAATAACATTTCCTAAAGATGACATCGGTTCACAGGTCTCCTACTCATTGTTTTTGGCTACATAGTACTCCATTGTGTGGATGTGCTGTTGTTCATCAGCCAGTCTATTAAGGATAGGCATTGAGTGATTTCCAATGATTTCCTTTCCTGTTACAAATATGCCTCATAGAATTGCCTTGTGTGTATCTTTTTGTATTTGTGAATGTGCATTTTCTGGATAAATTCCTAGAAATAGGACTGCTGGGTAAATGCATATGTTATTTTTTTTTTTTAAGATACTGCTAATTTCCCCTCCATAGGGATTGTACTGGTTTGCAAGCCTGGCATTGATTTTGCAATCTAAGTGGATCTTGTTATGAGGTGTTTGTTCTGAGTTTCCCCAGCCTACCGAAGAGTTCTTAACCTCCCACCAATAACACACTACCCCAAGCTCCCTCTGCCCTAGTGATCTGGTAGGAAGGCAAGAACAAAGGGGTCTCACCGATTCCATTCCAGTTCATCTTCCTGAATTGTCCCGGAGATTTCTGTACTCCACTTCGGGAACCAGAGCAGAGGGAAGTGATGAGGCTGAAAACTTCACTTCAGCCAGAGAAGAATAGAGGGAGGAGAGGCAAAGGAGAGCAGGGACACCTAAGTTCCCACCTCCCTTTTCTCTCCTTTGGCCTCTCCACTACCCCTCCCAACACAAATTGCCTCCAATAGCTCCTCCCCTGACTGGGAGCCTTTGGTTCTGGTTCTAACTAGATCCTGCCAGGTTTCCCTCCTCAAGCCACATTCATGTGGACTGAACACAGAAGACTGGCATAGGGTGGAGGCAGAAGTCGAAAGTCCCTGTCATTTCTGTTTTAACATGTGCAGAGGAAATAAGTCAGTGGAACAAAAATGGCTCATACAAGGGAAAAGAGGAAAGAGGAGACAAAGAGAAATGCTGGGAAAGGAAGCTGAATACAAAAAATACCACACAAGCCTCTTGGACTCCAGCCCCAGAGCCTGCTTTGCTATGACCCATTCTACAGAAAGGGAAAAAATGAGTGGGAAAAGGGTACCATCCGTTTGAGGGGGCTCAGGGGTCCTGCTTGTGGCCCAGAGGTCTGGTCTTATCCCTCCCTGCTTCTCACACCTACCCACAAAATATCAATTGGGGATGACAGAAATCAATGTGTGTCTGAAGAGCAGGAAACTGAGCTGGGAAGGGAGTCTGTCTAAGGGCTAGGCTTGGGGGAAGAGGTCAGAGGGCAGGAAGAATTCCTCCAGGAAAGGCAGTGAGGCCCAGCACAGAGCATTCCTCTTCTAGATCAAATCAAACACCTGGATTAATCTAAGCTAAACACGTTTCTTAGGATCCAGAGGACAAAGAATGAACATCGTCCTCTCTTTTTCCCAAAGTTGGGTGGATCTGCAAAGCCCTAGACAGGCAGGGCTTACTCATGTCTTTGGGTGCTGGGTCCCAGGCCAGGAGCATAGAAAAAGAGAGAAAAGGGCCCGCGGGGTGGGCGTGGGGTGGGAGTTACTGAAGAAAAGCTAAGTTTGTGAATAAGTGGCAGTGTCCTGTGGAATGCTGAATTGCTGACAGGTGGCAGCTGGGTTAGTTCGGGGCTGAGCAGTGCCAGGTTCCTCCTCCTATCAAGACCCTCCAGTCACTGGGAGTGGGGGAGTAAAGCTCCCCATACCCTTGCCCAGAGACTTCAACCCCCCCCCACACACACACCACCTTACTTCCAGCACTCACACCTTGGGCAAACTCTTAACTGCTCTACTTTTGCCTCTCATTGTGCCCTCCCATTCAAATGTCAGACTTTCTTCTGACATCCAAAGACTAGACAAATCTGACAAATCTGAGTCAGCCACTCCCTTCCACTATTATTGTGGGAGCATTAGCCCAGATGAGGTTGATTCCCAGGCTCCCCCCAAAATGCCACTTCCTTCTTTCAACAAACATTGTCCAAGCACCTTTTAATTTCTCAGGTACTGTGTTAAGTACGGGAGCCGCCGGGGCTACCAGAGCTGTGTTCTTTCGACTTGACCTTGAATTCAGCCCGGGACGCGGAGGTGGACACTGGCAGGGAAAAGGACTTTGGCCCCCTCCTGGGTTCAGAGCACCTTCTGCACAGAGCCCTCGGACCAAGGAAGAGCCGGGAGTGGAGCTGAGGCGCTACGGGAGGGGCGGCGGCGCGTGCCAGCACAGACACCGGGAGAGCCGCCGCGGGTTCGCTGCGTTCCGCATACAGCCCCGCAGCCACCGACCCCACAGCTCACTGCCACCGGAGCAGGCGCATGGGTGCGCGCTAAATTGGGAACTCTCCCCGAACCTACCAGAATCTATGCCTAGTCAGAGCACTGAAAATTGGAAGGTCGGCTGCAGGAATGGTGCACCCCCCAAGAGGGAAGGGCGCGGGGAGGGGCCTGGGGAGCGGCGTGATTTAGGGGGTGTCCTTCCGCAAGATGGTGGCAGGGAGGATGGGGCTCTGGTGCAAGTGCCAAGAAATGGATTCTCCCCCTCTCCTTCCTACAGAACAAGGGCAGGATCCTATCCTGGGTCTCCTAGCCCACTGGGGAAGGCCTCATTCCCTTCTTGATCAGAATACAGGGAGGGACGGAAGAGCTGGCTAGCCCTAGGGTGCAGTCAGGTCAACCGTCCAACACCTCAAAATGAAAACAGGTTCCTGTTGCTTCCCCAGCCCCCATTGAAGCTCTCCTCCAAGTCATTTACTTCCTTCTTTCCAGTTTCTAAGCTCCCTCTTTTACCACCCCCTCCAACCAAACTAGCTGGGGCAAAGGGCAGGTGCTTCCTCTCCCCCTGGATTGAACCCTACAGACGTGTCAGCTTCAGGTCCAGGACAACCTCCCAGAGCCAGCGCTCCATGTCCCCCTCCCCCCGTCCCCCAGCCTAGCTGCTCACTAACCATCAGAGCCATCACCTCTTCCTGCCCTCCTTCTCATAAACCTTCCTCCAGCCGTCTCTCCTGACCCCAGGCCCCTCTCCAAGGCCTCTCCCAGCCTAGGAGAACCCTGGTCTCTTCCCTTCTTCCTCATGAAGAGGGCCCAGCTGAGGGGCCTGGAGGGGGACCTCCACACAGGAAGGCCTGAAGGAACAGCTCTGGGGAGGGGCTCCAGGAGCGAGGGGAGGACCTTAAGACTGGAGGATCCCCACCCAGAGGGCGAGGTGGCGCTGTAGAAAGGGATTTTACTTCCCCTCCCCCTAGCGGCGTCAGTTGAGGGCCCGCCTATTTCTTCATCTGACATTCCCCTTACCAGGCCAGCCCGCGCAGACTTCGCCTCTGCAAGTTATTGTAAGTCCATGAGGAATGCCCAGGGGAAAGATGCCTCTGGCCAGCAGGTGCCTCCCAGGCTGTGGCTGACCCCGCCCGCATCCTCCATACCCAGCAAGAGAGAGCCCTGGTCCTTCTGTGATGGAGGAGTGTGTGAGGCTGGACTCGTCCGGGAGAGGATGCCAGCCAGCTTCCTCCACCCCAAGAGCAAGCCAAGTATGTGAGTGAGCATACGTGTGAAGGGAGGCTAGGAGGAACAATACAGCCTTAATTTCTACCTGTTGGGCCCCAAGACGTTCGGGGACACTCCCAAAGAGGCCTGCAACCAACCCCAACCTCCAAACACTCACCCCTACAGTCAACAGCCTTGAAGTTGCAAACTTTCCAACTTCACTCCTCCTTTCTCAGAGATACATGGGCGGTGCCCTCAGATACACTCATACAGTTGGTTCTTGACGCTCCGCTCACACTCAAACAACAGCAGTACAGGGAACTCCCAGCTTTTTCCACAGCTAATTATAGACGTGAAAGTCTGAGGATGTTTTGCAAGTGGCAGAGAGAAACTGCTGAGGTTTCTGTATAAAGCCAAAGAAATTTAATTTGTGTGCTCCTCTTCCTCACCGCCCAACTTCTAGCTCCACCCAACCCCCAGTGAGCCCCTCTCCTAGTCTTCACTGCAGCCCCTCCTTCCTGTTGAAGATTTCCTACTTGGTTCTTTTTTTTTTTTCCCCCGTCTCTCTTTGGGGCTTTCGAGAAAGGGAACAGACGCGGAAAATATTTTTGCAACAGTTTTCCATTTGGCATCTCATTCCCAAGCCAAGGGGGAGGGGAAAAGCAGGAAAGGAAGAGGGGTGCATTTTCCAAAAGCTCATTTTTGGTGTGAAAAAGACAGTCCCTCCATTCCCCTACCCCCACGGCCCAGGAATAACAAAAACTAGGAAAAGGAAAAGAAGTCACTTGTTTGATTATACGGTTTCTCAAAACTGAGTCTAGGAAAGGAATACAGTATTTGACAAATCTGTGCGCCCGCGCGCGCACGCGCGCGCGCGCGTACACACACACACACACACACACACACACACACACACACAGTCGCAAGAAATATGCCAGGAAGAGTAAATTCGGGAGTTTTAGAAGCCATTGAGAGGAAAGAAAGAAACAAAGTTTGTAAATCGCGAGTCAATTCATTCTCTGCAAGCCTACCTCTTTTTCTAGCAAAGATCCAGGCTTCTCCAAGCAGGACGCTCCCTCCGGGTTTCCATGGACAGGGCAGGGTGAGGGTGACCACCACTGGTCTCCCCAGTGTGGCAGTCACGCTACAGAATCTGGCTTTAATCTCCTGCCTTTTCAGCCACCGCCAGGGAGTGGGCAGGGTCTCCTCCCCCCGGTCCTCCCAGTAGGAAGGACCTCTCAGGTTCCTGGAAGAAAATAATGCAAGGGAGCTGGGCGGGTGTCTAAGATCTGGCTTTCTTCGGAAGGATGGTTACCCAGGAAGTTCGTGTCTTCCCCCTCAGCCCCCAGCTTTGGATGGTCTCAACAGCAGAGCGTTCTTAAGAAAACGCTTGTCATGGCAACAGCTCGAGCCAATTCGACCAGCCTGTAGCTCACCAGCTCACCCCAGCAGTGCGGGAGGAGAAAGGGGAGGAGCAAGAGGTGGAAGGGAGGTGGGACTTGGCGAGAGGCCAGACTAGCACTCCGCTGTTAAGGTGGTCCGATTGCAATCTATGGCTTCTTCCTGGTTCGTCTTAAGGGGGAATGGAGAAAGGAAGGGGAGGAATCCTTTCTTCTCTCGGAGTTTCCTCCCCGCCCTTGCTCTCACTTGTTGAAAGTAGGGTGGGGGATGGAGGTGGGGAGTGGATGTGGGTGGCGGTATTTAACCGTTGCTGGGTGGAGGGAAAAAAGGAAGCTTCTGCCGGCAGTTGGCTTCCTGCAGCTCTTTTTGGGCCTCTCAGCCTCTTACTCACTTAGACCCAGGACCCAGAAACCCAAAACCCCAAGGTGCCTGGGGAAACTTGTACCATCCACTTTCTCCCTCTGGCCCCTGTCTGAATAGGGCGCTCACTGGAGAAGCATAAGGACTTGCTTGGGTTACACACACACCTACACGGTTTTGCTTATACACACACCTTAGTGCACAGCCTTCACCCATGTTTCACACACACCATTCTTGGTCATGTTTTGCTCCCTCTGGCCTCTGTACCCCACAGAGGCACATCCCCAGCACATAACAGCTGCTTACTTTTGAGTCCTACTATGCATGGGCTATGGCACCAGAAGCTTTGTACATATGGTTTCCTTTCTAATGCTCATGGCAATCTTGAAAGGTACTTATTATCATCCTCATTTCAGAGTTGAGGAAATTGAGGATCAGTGACTCGCCCAAGGTTACACATCTGGTTAATAACAGAGCCAGAAACAAAACCAAGGCAGAGTCTCCTGTACTTTCCTGTGCTTGTGTCATACTCTGGCATGCATTTCCATTTTAATTTGCACACACTCAGATACCATGCACATTGATACACAGCCTATAAACTGTTAATCATAGCCCTGCAGCCACACACCCACCAGCATTGTGCAACAGTGCCACCCATAGATTTTGCCTATAACTTTATGGCTTTCAAGTACAAACATGTACCATAATTGGTTCGCACACCATATCTTCATTGACTGAGCTATTCCCACACCTACCTCAGCACACACACGCGGTCATATACATATGCTTATGGAAGCCAGGTTAGAGTTGTAAACTATGCTGTGAAGAAGGTGACCCACCACAACTTCAGGGGTTTGGGAAGAGGCCTCTTTGATTCTGCCATTCTAACCTGACACCTCACACCACAGGGTCCTCCTTTGCCCCAGGACGAAGGACCTCATGCACACTGAGAAACAGAATTGTGAATTGGACCCTGGGCTCTGGTTTCCCTCTGCCCATTAGCATCCTTCCCAAATTCCTAACATTTGGGTCCTTGCTTTCTTCTTTTTACTTTCCTATCCTACTATTTCTCAACAACTCATCCACATGCTATTTCTGAGTGAGGGAAAGTTAAACAGACAAAAGTGAAGAAATTTTTTAAGAGTGGTTGGGCTTGGCTCAGAACTCAGAGTTCCCCATGTGGTGCTAGAGATTGCCTGCTGCCATCTAACTTGGGAACCAAACCCAAGATAAGCCCCTGCCTGATCTTGTGCCTCTTCTCCCCAGCCCAGCCCAGCCGACGGAAGGTTGCAAGGGAGGGAGGGGAGTTTCGGGTTACCTTCTATGGAAGCCATCCATGGATTGTTCTCCAGCAGGCTTTTCTTCCTTGGAATTGAAGGTCTCATACTAGGAGGACACCAAAGGTGAGATTTTTTTTTCCACTCCCTGCCCCTCTCCAAACGTCTCTGGTCCTTCCCACCCCACTCCCCAGTTCTTTAGTGGAAGAACTGATGGCAGGGATAGAGAAGGTACCTTGTTAGAGCTTGGAAGGTCCTACCAAAATGTCAGTTTCAGGAGCCCAGATCAATTGTTAGTGAAGACAGAGAATGAATGGAAAGGAATCAACTGGACAGGGCTTCAGATTTGATGGCTTGTTAAACTCTGTGCTAGATTACAACAATTTGACATTTTAGCTCCTAACGAGTGTCAGTTGCATCTTTATTGTGAGAAAGCCAGTCTCTGACATGGTGTTTTAAATGTATTAAAGTATATTTTAAGCGTGTCTGCAGTGACTACGTGGGGAGCCATTGCCTAACTGTTCAGTAAACTGGTCTTAGGGGAATAACAATTTAGGCCATATGTGTGGTCCCATTAAAGGAGAAGTCTGCTTTGGTTGCTGGCATGTGGAGCTGGAAATGATGCCTGGTTAGTATTTGAAAAGCAAGCTCCTCTTCTCAAACTCTTTGGGTTCCAGGGAGGCAGGATCTGCAGGGGAGGTGCTGCCGAAGAGGCTCCGATGCCCCTGCCCCACCTCTGGCTGGCTGGGATTCAGAGCAGGCCGGGAGTTTGACTTGCATGGGAGCCTGTAGGTAGCTCCTCCCTTCTCTCAGAACCCAGTGTTCCCCCATTCCCAGTGGGGGTTGTGGGGTGAGAGAAGAGGCACCCCACCCCATTCCAACCCCTAGGCTCCATATAGACAGGAGAGAAGGATGTGAGAGGTGGGTCAAGGTGGTGACTCCAGGGGCGGCTGCAGCCTGCCAACTGTAGCTGAGCCCACTGCCAAAGCTTGCCTTCCCTGGAAATCCAGAAGCTTCAGTGCCTTGCTCCTTCTAGCAGCAGGCTTGAGGTCTAAATGGATAAGAATAAATCTACCCATAAAAATAACCACTGAATGTGGGAAAGTGGAGTTGTGCCCCTTTCCCAACCATGGCAAGAGGGAGGGCACTGCCTCCTCCATCAAAGTCCTTGATTGGGCCGTTGGGTATGGCTGGCTGCCCAAGCAGCTTAATAGCCCCATTGCCTTCTTATACCTGCTGTCCTCTTGACTTCACAGTTTCCCTGCTTCTTTAGCTCTATCCTGGCTCCTCTTTCCTGGGTGTCATGAACTCCCTTCAGCAGGTCAGTCTCGGCGTAGCTTCCATCACTGTGGACCCTGTCCCCAGCCATCTCTCACTTGAAGAAAATGCAGTCAGCCTTGACTCTCCCTTAGGTGTTTAACAGAATATGCTCCTCTGGCCTCTTGAGAGCTCCACTTCGAGTTCCCCAAACCACCCTTGCCATTTCTCCCCACCTCCTGTGAATACAAACTGCATCTCTCCCCAGTTTTGTCTGTCTAGAACAGCAACTCTCTACCCATACCCAGATCCAGGGCTTTTTAAAGATGGTCTTTCTCCTCACTCTTAAGATAGGAACTGTCATTTTATTAGAGGTCCCACCCCTAAATGATCCAAACTGAGCTAATTACATCCTTTCCTGGGATTTTTAAACTTAAGACCAAAGAGTATTCTTCCGGCAGTAACCACTGTGAGGAATGAGACTGGAAATATCAGGGGCCATGTTCCCGGTCATATAGAAGAAGCTTGCCAGTAGGAAAGAGTAAAGCTAACATGTGGAGAGAGGCAGAGAAGAAAGCTAAAGGGTGAGTCCTGTCAGCATTTGAGCCAACTGTACCTCATATCCTGCTGTTTCTACAATGAGTTAGTTACATGACTCATTATGCATGCATAAGCTAGATTAAATTGTGTGGGGTTTTTTTTTGTCACTTGTCCTAAATAATATAGAAATGTAATATAGAGGAGGATATAGAAATGCTTTGAGTTGGTACCCACCATTTAGGTACTCATGTTGTTACAGGACAGTGGGCCCTTTTCGGTGCCATGTCCAGGTTCTTGGCGTCTCGAGCAAAGACTTGAATGAGATACCAAGATAAAGTAGTGAAAAAACAATTTATTAGAAGAAGAAGCACTACTTCAAAGAGGTAGAAGTGGGCCTGAGCAGAAAGCAGTGGCTCAAGGCCATTATTAGAAGAGAAAGTACACTCCAAAGGGTTAGGAGCTGGCCATGGCTCAAAGGCTCAAAAGGCCCTGACTGGCAAGGACTTGGAGTTTTTTATCCTTTTTTCTCTAGAATGGGCTATTTCTTTCTGGGTGTGGGACCACTTGATTGACACCTGTGATTGACAAGAGGCTATTACCTCATCTTTTTAGACTGCACATGTTCCTTCCCAGAATTCAGTCTGTTATAATAATGTTAATGAACTTCCGGGCATATGTACGATATTATAATGACGGTATAATGAGGCCCAGGTGAAATGAAGGTCGTTGTGGCCTTTACTGTGCAGGTGTGAGTGGCCGGTTTAATCTAGTTGGGTGTTTTGTACCCATTTGTTCCTCATAGGGGTAGATAATTACAATGAAAAGAAGAAGTTTTGGCCTGAGAGGGGAGGTCTTTTGGGCGGTCGCATTCTGTGGGCTGTGCAGGAACGCAGAGACCCAATGCCTGTCTCTAACTGCCTGCCTTGTTTTCTCTTTGAGAGACATGATCCCCATAAAATCTCTATGGGAGGTTGAGGGACAGAAGCTCTTTTCTTCTGTATCTGCTTCCCGCTGGAAAGGGGCGCAGAGCCGTCCCTACCTATTGGGGGATTCATGGAACTCTCGCCCTATCTGATCTTAGATGAGAGGAAGTGGTCTCAAAATCCGCCTGGAGGACCTGGTTGGCTTTTTTGGTTGTGACTGGCAATTTTGCTGGGGTATCCTCTGTATCCCCAAGACCCCCGAATGAGGAAAAATAGATTTTAATTAATAAATCCGTTAGCTCTATAGAGCCTGTGGCCATTCAACCAGTCACTCAGGTGTCATTAATTGTCCAGGAGTTAGGCCCAGAATGGGTAGGAGAGAACATTAGGCTTCAATGATTACAATCAACAAGTATGAATCACAAGTTTTAGGATAATTATCTAAAGCAGGGGGAGGAGGTTTCTATGATTCAGGTTAAAAACAATCTATTATTTATGATTAAGAAACTAATGGAGTTAAAACACTAAAGAAAGAAAACTTAGAGTTTCTGTAGTGAGAATCCCTTTCATTTGGCCTGTATCAATTTCAGTGAATTTTATTCATTGCTGAATACTTACTATTCAATTCAGTACGCATTTCTTGAATGTCTATGGTTTCAACATCTACTGGGCCCAGAACAGGTATACAAAGATAATAAAGCTTATAGTTTAGGGGCCGGCCCGGTGGCTCAGGCGGTTGGAGCTCCGTGCTCCTAACTCTGAAGGCTGCCGGTTCGATTCCCACATGGGCCATAGACTCTCAACCACAAGGTTGCCGGTTCAACTCCGTGACTCCCACAAGGGATTGTGGGCTGCGCCCCCTGCAACTAACAACTGGCAACTGGACCTAGAGCTGAGTTGTGCCCTCCACAACTAAGATTGAAAGGACAACAACTTGACTTGGAAAAAGTCCAGGAAGTACACACTGTTCCCCAATAGAGTCCTGTTCCCCTTCCCCAATAAAATCTTAAAAAAATAAATAAGTAAGAAAAGCTTATAGTTTAGTGGAGGAAAAAGATATATTCATAGTATAAATAACCACAATAGAAGGTGTTATAGCTATTCTTTTAAACATATTTATCGAGTGCTTACTATGAGCTTGTTAGTACGTATTGAAAGATGAAGAATAGAAATCCCAGGAGTGATTCCTTCTGACAGGAACAGTAGAAGGCTCTAGAAAGGGGATCATATCTGGAGATACCTGTAAAATCTTGAAGAGTAAGTTTTTGTGGGGATAGAGCCAGGAGTGCAGTTTCCAGGCTCTCGCCCTCACGTGGAAAGGTGCTCACTCAGGTAGTAAATGGCCATCACCTGTGATCGGATGGCCATCAGCTGTAATCAGTGAGCCATTGGCCACTAATATAACTGTCGTGGCTACGCTAGCAGAAAATGGGAGCTAGCAAGAAGATGGTGGCTGGCAAGTGCAGATTGCAGATTGTAGTTAACAAGTGAGGTTGGTTGGCAGAGAGAAGTGGACGGCAGGTTGAGGATAGTGTGGCTCCCGCTGCCTGTGTCTCCAACCCAGCTGCCAGTGAGACTATAGTGGCATGACTCCCCTATCTATGGCTCCGTGGGTGTTCCTTTTTGGCCTCACCATGTCCTGTGTTCTTATGTGGGGAGCGGGACCAGAGGCCCTGCATGACACCCTGCATGACAGCTTTAAACTGTTTTGGACAGGGGATGAGAGGATGGAACAGTGAGCATAATGACGGGATCATAGGAAAATAGAGTGAAGGCTGGGGAAATGGGATAGGACTGAACTCTCAAGGGCGCTGAGTGCCTTCACTAGGCCTGTAGTTAGCAAACTGGCTGTGGCCGCAGTGTATAGGGTAGATTGGAAACCTA
This sequence comes from Rhinolophus sinicus, assembly GCF_057876585.1. NCBI lineage: Eukaryota > Metazoa > Chordata > Mammalia > Chiroptera > Rhinolophidae > Rhinolophus > Rhinolophus sinicus. The sequence goes on from NC_142511.1 coordinate 24,684,346, forward strand.
GGTGGCAGGTGGGGAAAATCTGTGCCTAATGCAAAGCAAGGCAACTTTATAGTTATATATGTGTGGACGAAAGAGAGGCTCTGTCGTGCGGGAGACCCTGCTCGCTGCGCCATTTGTCGTGAGGGGCGGCCTGCGGGGTCTCTGCTCCCGCTCCCCACATAAGAATGCAGGATATGGCGAGGCCAAAAAGGAACACCCACGGAGCCATAGATGGGGGAGTCATACCACTATATTCTCTCTGGCGGCACTATACTCTCCCTGGAGGTTGGATCCACACTGTCCACAAACCGCCATCCAGGCTTGCCAGCCCAGCCGCCATCTTCTTGCTAGCCCCCATTTTTTTGCTAGCATAGCCACAGCAGTTATATTAGTGGCCAATGGCTCACTGGTTACAGCTGACGGCCAACTAGCCACAGCTGATGGCCATCCAATCACATTGATGGCCATTTACTACCTGACCAGCACCTGTCTATGTGAGGCCGAGAGCCTGGAAACTACTTTCTGGGGCTCTGCCCCCACACTCCACCCCTACAGGCTCTCGCCTCACAATCTACGCGACAAGCGTCTTCCGCGAGTGGCCCTGTGCGAGGAGCCTGGAGGTGAATGCAATATCCTGGACATAGCCAGGCTCTCTGGGCACAGCCAGGGTTTCTCAGGGCACCACCAGTGCTTCTGGGCACAGCCAGACTTCCTGGACTTCTTAGGGTGCCACCTGTCTTCCTGGACACAGCCAGGGTTTCTCAGGGCACTGCCACTCTCTCTCTGGGAACAGCCCGACTTCCTGGGCACAGCCAGGGTATCTCAGGGCTCAGCCAGACTTCCTGGACTCAGCCAGGGCTCTCAGGGCACTGCCACTCTCTCTGGGAACAGCCCAACTTCCTGGGCACAGCCAGGGCATCTTCAGGGCACAGCCAGACTTCCTGGACTCAGCCAGGGCTCTCAGGGCACTGCCACTCTCTCTGGGAACAGCCCGACTTTCTGGGCACAGCCTGGGTATCTTCAGGGCTCAGCCAGACTTCCTGGACTCAGCCAGGGCTCTCAGGGCACTGCCACTCTCTCTCTGGGCCTCTCAGGGTACCCTGCTGGAACAACAGCGACTCACAGTCAAGGTGCTTACATATTCTCGATGGCGGCCAGTCAACTACAGTTCCACTACATGGTGGTAAGTTCCAAGCAAACAGTCAAGCTGTCCATTAAATTAGCGATGGAAGGCAATTCCCCATAGTCCATAGTCATTCGCCAGGGCTGTCCTGGGGGTAAGGAATGACCTTGACCTCACCCTCATCTCCCATGGAGGACTCAGCAAGTGTTTCCTCCTGGAACTACAAGTCCTGCATCTGGGCTGCCTGAGCAGGAACTTCCCGGCCCACAGGGTCGCAACGACCTTTGCTTTCTCCGGCCTATGCTGGTTGGGGAACCGTCCACATCTTTCCACCCCTCCACGGGGGTCCACGGGGGTCCAGCTCTCCGGCAGCTGCTCCTCCTGCTCTTCCTCAGACTCACGCACAAACTGCTCCACCGCACTTCGGAGAGCTTTGGCCGGCACCATACCCTGCTCGCTGCACCATTTGTCGTGCAGGAGACCCTGCTCGCTGCGCCATTTGTCGTGCGGGGCGGCCTGCGGGGTCTCTGCTCCCGCTTCCCACATAAGAATGCAGGATATGGCGAGGCCAAAAAGGAACACCCACGGAGCCATAGGTAGGGGAGTCATACCACTATATTCTCTCTGGCGGCACTATACTCTCACTGGAGGCTGGATCCACACTGTCCGCAAACCGCCATCCACTCTTGCCAGCCCAGCCGCCATCTTCTTGCTAGCCCCATTTTTCTCTCTTTGCTAGCGTAGCCACAGCAGTTATATTAGTGGCCAATGGCTCACTGGTTACAGCTGACGGCCAACTAGACACAGCTGATGGCCATGCAATCACAGTTGATGGCCATTTACTACCTGACCAGCACCTGTCTATGTGAGGCCGAGAGCCTGGAAACTACTTTCTGGGGCTCTGCCCCCACAGGCTCTGTAATAAATCTAACTAAAAGTAACCTCACAGGTTGATCTGATCATAAATTTCCTGGGCAGGTCATGGTGGGTAGTCACTCCCCAGGCCTATAATCCCCTAGTAAAAGGTTATCTTTGCCTTAAGCAAGCCCTGTCCGTTGTTTTTGTGCACCTAGTTTAACACACCCTTGAAATGCCTCTTTTTGAGACCCCTCAGAATGGTAACCACCCTCAAGAGAGAACATAATCTTGTTAACTATCTTGTAATCCAATCATAGAGATTTCACTGCCTTACTTTCTCCCATCTTCATGTAATCTTTCTTATGTTCTCTCCTTAATTCCAAATATATAAAAGAAACTGCAAACTGTCATTTTGGAAGCATTTTTGCAACCTGTTGAGATCTTACTTCCATGTGTGTCCTCTCTTTGGCTCAGATAAACGCTAATACACATTTATAACATTTTCCTACAGGTTTGGACATTTTTACCTCATATATGACATAGTCTCTGTCTTCTAGAAACCGCTATCTAGTTGTGGAGACACATAAAACAGATAACAACAAAACAAAGTGTGTGATTAAATCTAAAACTTGAAACCATATAAAAAATCCAACGAAAGTCTAGTGAAGGGGAAGCTGAAGATGGGCTGAAGCTTTTGAGGAAGGCTTCTTAGAGTTGATGGGACTCCAACTAGACTTTGAAATTCGTCCAAGTGTCTCGATCGTCTCATTCCCCTGAAGAGTAGGTCTGGTGATGACTGAAGGCAGAATGGACAAGAGATATTTTATCCAAACAGCATCTGCCCTCAAGACCTTTCTCTGTCCTTATCATGCATAACCCAGGGCAAGGCTACTGATGGAGTGGAAGCTGGATCTAAGAAGTTAGAGCTTGGGAAACTAATTTAGCTGCAGGCTGGCCCACAAGAGTACCTGCTAAGGGGCTGGGGGTAAAAGTGCTTAGCGGAGATACAGGGCAGAAATCTGAAATTGGCCTGGCCAAGACGAGAGAAGATAAAAGAAGGCTGCAACTAGATAAAAACACAGATACCCAAGGTTCACCCTCCCAAACAAGTTCATCTACCATCAAACAACTAACTCTCAAGTCTGTGGTGAGCATTGCTTCAGGAACCATATAGAGAGGATTGTGCTCCTGGAAGACAATAGTGACTTCAACTGGGAGGGTCCAAGGAAGATAGGGGATAGATGGTTCTGGCAGTATTAGTATGAGATAAGCAGATCACAGCAGCTGTCTTGGCAATAATAGTAGCAGCAAGCCCAGCAATTTTCCATTGCTGGGCCCTCCACAGGAGGCCTGGCTTCCGGCTCACACCCTTGCTGAGCGTGGGTGGTCATCTGTACCTCAACAAGCAACAATTTCATTTTTCCCACTTCCTGTGATTCTGTGGAGAGGATTGGATGGGACAGCCTTTACTGAGATCATTAGGAAGCATGTCAGAATCTGCAAGAGTGCGATACAGAATTAAGTCAAAAGATGCTTTCTTTGCTGGCTTGGAGGAGCTGGTTTCTGAGAATCACTGGTCTGGCACCACACAGGTCTTTGGCTCACCTTTGGTTTGTTGGATTTTTGGTGTTTTGTTGTGTTGCTGTTTTCATGCTCTGACAATGATGAGGCGTAGTGGGGGTGCCAAGTTCCATTGTACTCTTCTATCTCAGGCAGACCTGTTAGAGGAGGTTAGGGAGAGAAGGCATCTGAGCTGGACAGTGGGAGTTTGTTTTTATAGGCAAACCCTGTGTGCTGGGCCATAGGCTCCTGTAGAAAGGGGTTGTCTTTTCCTCATCTTTGCATTCCTGGTGACTTAGCACAATAAGGACGTCTGGGGCACACTGTTAGATGGAGTGCAGAATCTGACGTGGGAAAGCAGACCCAGAGGAGCTGAGACCAGAAGCTCTTTTGGCCCCAGGTCCTTCGATGATATGGGGGATCAGTTTGATGTACTGGGAGCATATCTGCTGCTTTGATTTCATTCTGGTTCAATTATTTTGGAAACTGCAGTGGTTTGCTTTTAATTTCACTTTGAACTCCTCAGTTAAAGAGTTAGGTTTATTTACGTAAATTGAAGTTTGATTTGTGATTTGTTTTTCTGACAAAATATTTGTCATTTGTTCCAGTGTACAGCAAATTAGTGCCATTTAAAAATAGTTTTTGGGGTGGGGGGTGGGGGGTGGGAGATGAGGGTAAGGGGGATCGAATATATGGTGATGGAAGGAGAACTGACTCTGGGTGATGAACACACGATGGGATTTATAGATGATGTAATACAGAATTGTACACCTGAAATCTATGTAATTCTACTAACAATTGTCACCTCAATAAATTTAATTAAAAAAAAAAAAGTTTCTGGTTAGTAGTTGTGCTCAATAGAGCTGAGGAAGTGAATGTGGAAAGAAGCAAACAAGTGATGACTTTCACATTTAATTTTCAATCCTAGTTCAGCAATGCCTTACGTGCGTATTAAGTTTCAAACAAGATCAAAGAAAAGCCAATTGGAAGGATCCTTCCTGGCTCCCATGTCAAACAGGAAGAATTTCCAACCTGTGCCATCTAACAGGTCTTTTGTTCCAGAGCCTTTAATAACTCTTTACAGTTTACAAAGTGTTTTTTCGCAAAGATTATTCAATTTGATCCTTGTAATAGTCCTATATGGGAAGAAGGACAGGCTGTGAGTTATTTACTATTCACATTTTACAGCTGGGGAAGCTGAAGCTCGGACAGGTTGACTGACTCGCTTGAGATCGCACGTCAGGAATATAACAGCGGTCTTCTGAAAGCTGGCCCGTGGCTCTTGTCCCCTCTCTTGAGTAGACAGGCTCGCTCACCTCAGGCCAGTTCTTCAGGCTGTAACACGTATAGTAGTGGGGAGCACTGAGGAGACAGCAGCCCTGGGTGAGAGGGGCTGTGGGAAGGGAGGGTGGCATTGGAACCTACCTCTCTTCCAGAATTGATTTCTAGCTCTTCTGGCTCTCAAGTTGACGTTGGATCTTAGATTCTAAAAATTCCCCTGCCCTCACCTTCTCACCTGAAAAGGACCACAGGAGGTGGGCCTCACAGAAACCAAGAGTGGAATTTACTTTGCAGGGAAAGCTCAGGCTGTGTCCTTTTGTTCAGTCTCTTCCATTATTTAAGCAGCTCCTTAGCCCCATCTTCATGACTCCTTCCAAACACATAGTGAGTGAACTGAAGCCTTCGCACTGAGGCCTGGGCCAATGCTCAGGTTGGACACTTACCTTTCTGTCATCCATCCAACTAATATTTATTGAGTCCCACTATATGCCAACTAATGAGCAAGCCATTTTACTTGCATGATCTCCTTTCAGTCTGGCAGTCCTAAGAAGTAGGTGTTCTTACAGTGATTTCATGGGAAATGAAACTCAGAGCAGATCACCATTATGTTGAAGAGCTTGGCCAGCGCTACTCAGTCTGACTCTGGGCCCATGCCTGGCCCCTCTGTGCTACCTGAACAGACACATGAGAGTGCGCGGTATCCAGACTCAACCCAGAGTGACCAGGCAGGGAGGAAAGAAAGAGATTTTAAATGTCTGGCTACTCTGTGTGTCCATCTCAGCTTAACAGCTTCCAGAAGGCAGAAATTGAGGATGGTCAATTTCTGTGCCCACCAAAAAGCTCTTAGTTAAGGGAGGAGGAGGATGGAAGAGGGTGACATTTAACCTGGGAAGTAGGGGGTGGGAGACAGCGGGGAGAGGAGAGCAGGCAAATGGAGCACAGATCCAACGTGAAGGGAAGGGTCAGGAGAGCTGGAGTGATGAATGTTTGACAAAAACCGCTGGCTACAGGACTGTCTGCCTCACTCTGCTCCCGACCCCTGGGGTCTTAGCCTAACTTCAAGGGCAGGAGGCAGCCTGCGCTCCTGGGAAGGCATTCAGCCCATCCTTCTGCCTTGAAGCAGACCTGCAGAGGGTATCACAGGTGGAGAGTCCGCTCCTTCAAAGCCCCTTGAGGAGACTCTGCTGCCGCCTCAGGTCATACCTCCCTGCTGTTGTCTATTAGAAGTGAGTAAATCCTTCAGGAGGTCTAACCTGAGCCCTTCTTATGGCAGATTCGGGTGGACACTCACCAGAAACAGAACAAGGACAATTGCTAAGATGGGGGCATTTTGCTGAGTCTTCCCCAGCACCCCCTCCACACTGACTGGTGTGGCCTGAAGTTCTACCTTAAAGACACCTCTGTCTCTGGAACTGAGAGTGAGGGTGCCTGCCAGAGCTGAAGAGAGGAATTGCTTCAACTGCTTGCTCCAGTCTGGCTTCATTCATCTTCTTAGTTTTTTTTTCTGGGATTTGGTGGTGGGGCAGGCAAAGCTTCATTGCCTGAAGAGGTGTGGCTTATCTGACCAGTACTAGTGGCTACAGATAGTATTCTTTTTTTGGTTTGCAAAGTGCCTTTTGCGAAGTGCTCAACTTCTGTGGGCTCCCACATCTGCAGCTTGGGAGCATGGAAGTGGAGGCATGGGTTGCCTTTCTTGTGGTGGAGTGAAACTGGTTAATTAGTTTGAGGGCCAAGGGCAGCACCTTGAGCCAACATCTTTGGGATAAGTTAGAAATATAGAACCAGATTCTGAAACTATGGGCTCCTTTGACAGGAGGGGACCTCCAGAGGTCATCTGGTCCTTCCCGCCACATTCCACGCAGCATCCAAACAGTATCTGATTCTGGATCAAGAGAAAAAGATGATTCTACACTCTTGTCTGTTGGGCCACCACTTCCAATCTCTGCGAGGACCAGGCCTCCATTCCTGTACTTTCCATTGAACATGGAGACTGCAACAGCCTCGATGGTGCATCCCAACTGAACCACCTGCTTCCAGGACTGTAGGGCATCATTCACCACAAGAGGTCTTAGTCCCCAAATTGTCATTACCCTGGAATCACAGGCATTGGACTGTAACTTCTATATGGTAATTACCCCAGTGCAGTCAGTGTGATATCATCTCAGTGGATAATCAGCCCAACACTAACCCACCTGCTAGGCTTCTTGCATGATAAAGGTTGAGGAACAGTAGTCACAGATTAACTGTTGCCTAAGTCTACTTGCTCAGCAGCCCCCTGAGACTCAGCTCAAATGTCACCTCTTCTGAGAAGCCTTCCCTGAGTCCCATCTCCCAAACTCAGGTTAGGTGCCTCTTTGGGCTTCCAAAGTGAAGGCAAAGTTATCTTACTCATTTTTGTATTTTTAGCAGCTGGCATGGTGCCTGGCATAATAGGTGCCCAATAATTATTATAGCAAGAATGAATCAACAGTTGAGTGAATACATGAGTAAATGTAAACTAATAGAATTCCAGAGGCAAGTAGGCCAAGACATCTGTTACCTAGAGGTCTTAAGAAGGAACAAGATACTATCTTCCTGGTCTGGATTAATGTTGGGTTTTGCCAGGCCTAGAAACATGGCTGTTAGTCTCTGACTCCCTTGGAGGCAAGGAAGTGAAGAGTAGTGTCAATGACTCCCTCTAGGAACACAAACTCTCTTTCCTCATCTGTTTTTGAGGCTGCCTGTAGCAGAACAAATGCTGAGGTGCTCAAAACCCTCTGAAATGGGAAATCTAGGGTGGAGTCAATACTCCCCATGGATCATATACTTTTGAAATCCCAGATAAAGGTTTTAGTTATGTTATTGTATTTGAGCCTATGACCACTTGAGAGGTTAGTATCATTATCCTCATTTTATAGAAGAGGGAACTGAAGGTCAGAGAGGTTCAGTAAATCACGCAGTTGACATGTAGCACTACTAGGTTTCAAACCTAGTTTTCTCACTCTAAAGCCCATGTGTTTTCTTCCAAAGCCTGGGGGCCATGGCTCCTGGACCTGGAACTTTCCTCCATCACTAGCACCTGCCTCCACTTGTCCTCTCATAACATTTAGTCAGATGTTTAGAATTCACAAAATAGTTTACTACTGGGTCTGGCATCTTGGTGGACAAACAACCCTAACGAGCCCACTGGTAGGTCTGCTGTCTCCAACAACCAGGACAGGTTGGCATGGTCTTGCTTACACACCAGCTTCCACAGCTACATTTCCAGTTCCCTCTCCTAGCTTCCCATTCCTTCCATCTTAGTCCACAGGCAGGGATATTACTCTCACCTTCTCCTGTCACAGAAGAAATAAAACTTCCTCTCGGCAGCAAAGTTACCTTGGCTTTCATCACAATTCTCAATCTTAAGTTATCAGGTCCGCTGAATTATGAAAACAAGAATTTTCCAAGTAGTTTCTACCTCTTGGACACCCTGCGGAGATGAAATTTTTGATAAGCAGTCTTCATTTTTTCTCGAACTCAAAGTTTTCCTAAATGCCTTGGAGGTAGTTCAAGTCAAATGTACTGACCTGTGTCAGGCTCTGTTTTAAGACTGAAGAGACCAAGGCAGAGAAGACTGACTGGCTCTTGGAGGCCAGAAGTTTGTCTGTGGTTCCTCAATTCATCCATCTGTTTAAATGTTTCCCCACGCCCTGACACATACTTTGATGGTTAATTGGATGTCTTCATAGTAAGAAACCTGACCCATTGATTCAAGATAGGGTCTGTAGTAGTCATATGTTGCTTTGTCTGCTTCTGGTAACAGTACTTTGATTTTTCTTAGAAAAATCTCTGCTCTCTAAGATCTTGCAGTTTGAGAGCAGTTGACCCCACCCCTGGTTCCAGGAGTGGGCATGTAACCCAAGCGAGGCAAAGCAACTCAATTATGGGACTTTGGTCAAATTCTCTTCCAGTGGAATTGAAGTTGGTTGGGTTAACCCTTGGAGTTGCTGGGGGCCATCTTGCCAATGCTGCCTGAGAGTAGAGCCAAAGTAGAAAGTGCAGCTACATGTAGAGAGAAATCAGTCTTGACCACATCCTGAAAGCTCTGTATGCCGCCAGGCCTGATATACTCATGCGTTCAGCTCAAGCCAGGTGTATATGAGTTTTTTAAAATTGCAATGAGAAAAATCCTGACCAATATTGGATCTGAGGCCCATGTTCATTAAAAAAAAAAAGTTGCTCCTTCCAACTAGCCCCAAGGAACAGGAGTGAATTTCTCTTCCTCCTACATCTCTTGTTATATGTTGGCCTTTTTAAACTTCACTTCTACTTCAAAGCTGCCCCCAGAGCTTGGTTTAATCTGATTTTATCAGGATCAGCATGTTATCTTGCGTCCATAATGGAGGAAGGGCAAGCCTCTAGACAGTACTGTCTTGATAGGGTAGGTGAGACCATAGAGGGACCCAGACGCAAAGCAGTGTGCCTTAGGAGCCCTCAGTTGGGCGAGGGGGAGGGACAGGCTACATTAAATCCCAGGAATAGCCCTAAGGACATTAGGTGGCTAAGGCTGAGTGAGGGAGTAGCAGTTGGTTAAGCGTACATCCTGAGAAGTTGTTCACACTGTACCTTCTGATTCCTAAGACTGAGGTACTATCTTCTTTGCCTCAAAACCCTGGTGTATGTGGACTCCTTGCTCCTACCCTTTTGTATCCAAGGTTCCACCGTTCAGAGAATCAGCTGGGGGTGACTTTACCCACAAGAGCAAAGGGACCTGGAATTCAGTAGGTATTCATATCAAATCTAAAGGTCATATTTTAGACAGCTCATACCGTTAGGGGATTTCTCTTGCTATTATTGTAAGGCATTAGACTAACAGAACCCTAGTCTTTGGTGTATTGCAGACAGATATCTCAGTTTCTCCCTCCATCTTTTCTGGTGCTGGGGGCTTCTGACCAGCCCAGTGTTTGAATTGCCATTGCGAGAAGCAGGACTTGTATTAATCAGCTCTGCAATATTTTTCCCCTCTGGCCTCCTCTTTATCTGGAGATTCAGTGCTTAGATGAGAGAGGAACATCCTAACTAGCAAACGCCTGAGGGAGGGAAGCTGAAGAACGTTCCAACCTGGGACTAATGAGGCAGCCATGCCCCTGCAGCTCCTGTGTCCCCTCTGACAGCCTTTTCCAATCAGAATGGGAACCAGTGCCTTTCTAGCTTGGTCATGGCCCAGTCCACAGGTGCCTTCCCAGGTTGGTGCTGCCTTGGCTGGGATCCTTCTGCATTTGAACTGCTCGTGGTGGCCCCCCTCCCTCATGTACTCCAGACAACTGGCTGTCCCCTGGGTTCCCTGCAGCCGTGCTCTATCAGGTTGATTAGATACCCAGCACTATCTGCTTTCACATTAGCACAGAGACACAGTTGATTGGACTGTATTCCTAGCCTGTCTGAGGTTTTCCCCAGCCTCACCTGTCTTAGTCTGGCTCCATCTGGTTATTTTCTTTCCGGCAGGCCCAAGTCACCTTGAACTAGATCATGGGAAGCAGTAAGGTGATATGGAAAAGGCTCTGGGCCTCCTCTGCAGGGCATCTGGCTAGTGTGATAGGGGGCTCATTCATGTCTGCTCATCCCATCCCTGATAGACCAGTAAGAGAGCAGCAGCATGGGTTGCCTGGCCTCTGAGACCATCTGTATCCTGGACTCTAAGCCCTGATGTCATTATCTCAGTGCTTCAAGCTCAGCTCATCCGTTCATTCAACGTAGCTTTAGCACCAATACGTGCCTTTAGTGCTTAGTTGTAGCTGCAGGAAGAGCGATGAAAATCTACGGTGTTATTGATTGTGAAAACTTACACCCATGAAGAACAACATAATAAAAGATGTGAATGATATGAGAATGTCCCAGAGTGGTTGGTGATTTGTTGTTGAGTGGCTCAACAGGGCAGTGCTGTGGGGATTGAGAGGGTGGGAAGATGATGGGGTGCTGGGGTTGTCGGTAAAGTCCATCAGTAGTTCATGCAGATTTAGATGCTTTCAAGGATCTAGACCAGGAGTAAGGGCTGACATTGAGGCCCAGAGATCCTTTCCCGGAAGAATATCAGCACTGAGGTCAGTCTAATTGAAGCCAAAGTTTCTTGCCAGGGGCAGCAGAAGATGAGGAGAACATGTGACTCTTCTTTCTCCAACTTTGGGGAAAATCAAGAACTCTGCTATCAAACAAATAACATTTATTGCTAAAACCTTTTACACAGATTGGGACTGGCCCGGTGGCTCAGGTGGCTGGAGCTCCGTGCTCCTAACGCTGAAGGCTGCCAGTTCGATTCGCACATGGGTCAGTGGGCTCTCAACCACAAGGTTACCAGTTCAACTCCTCGAGTCCTGCAAGGGATGGTGGGTTCCGCCCCCTGCAACTAAGATTGAACACGGCACCTTGAGCTGAGCTGCCGCTGAGCTCCCAGATGGCTCAGTTGGTTGGAGTGCATCCTCTCAACCACAAGGTTGCTGTTTCGACTCCTGCAAGGGATGGTGGGCTGCGCCCCCTGCAACTAACAACAGCAACTGGACCTGGAGCTGAGCTGTGCCCTCCACAACTACAATTGAAAGGACAACAACTTGACTTGGAAAAAGTCCTGGAATACACACTGTTCCCCAATAAAGTCCTGTTCCCCTTCCCCAATAAAATCTTAAAAAGTAATAATAAAACTTTTTATACAGATTAACTTATTTAATTACCAAAACAATGCCACACAATTGGCATTATTATTATTCCCCATTTTTAAAGATAAGGAAGCTGAGGCTTAGAGAGTTTAAGGCCCCAGAGCTGTGTCAGGATCTGAACTTGTGGGTCCTCAAAACACTTGCTTTTCTCACCGTGTCCTGCTGCCTCCCGCACCCCACACATCCCTGACCCCTCTTTCCTGTGGGTCCTGGTGACGCATACTTTTTCTTGGCAGACATTGTGATTTTTAATAATGTGGTAAATGAAGTCATCTCGATGTTGTTGCTGTTGCTGCTTTTGCCATGCCACTGTCCCCATGTTCTTGTCCTTCACAGCTGCTGGAGCAAGAGCTCTGCAGCTAATGCTGCCTGTTGTTTTGGTTTTATAGTCTCCTTTTTAGAAGAGTGTGGACTGGGTTCTCCGAGGGCTGAACCAAGGTCATTTAAGAGATATGCTCAGTTACCTAAAAAAGTCTTTCTTAAACATCAAGAACCCTTGTCCTTATCTCAGTGTGAGTCCTCTGCCTTCCCAGGACTCCCCATGCTCACAGTGCGTGGGGCAGACTTCATCTTCCCTTTTTGTTTGAAGCCTTAAGCCTGATCATCAATCTCAAAGCTTCTTTCTCAGTGCCCTCCTGGCCCTTAGAAATATGACGTATTTGTTATCAGTGTCAGTCTCCCAGAATTCCCAGGTGGCTGTGCAATTAGGCACACACTGTACCTCTTACTGGAAGAGATGTGAAAGGAAGGAACACCAAGGAAAGTGTAAGAAGGCTACTATAATGAACAACTTCTACAAGCCAGGCACAGTGCCTTACATATATTTTAAAGTTTAACCATAGTAGTAGATATCAGTACTATTGGCCTCATTTTGCAGTTGAGAAAACTAACACTCATAGAGGGCAGCGCCAGGATTCCTCTGATTCTGAAGTGTCCTACTGTATCCACCTTGAACTTTCCCTTTTAGGCAATTGAGAATCACTGATGGTGCCAAGGCACTGAGGCTAACGTAGTATTTTAGGAAGATTAACCTGACAGCAGTGAGTGGGATGGATGGGAGAGAAGCAAGGATGGCACGAGCTCAAACGGACAGTTGCCAGAGATGTTGAGAAGCAGAAATTGGCAGCCTTAGGCAGCCGAGTAGACCCAGGCATGAGGAAGAAGCCCTTCCTTCTTTCTGGTCACTTAGGGTCCCACTGGGTGTTAGTGGCCTGTGCCAGGGGTGAGACCCAGCTGTCATTCTGCTCAGGAGCAGAGGCGCACGTGTGGTGAGATGGTGCCTTGCTCTGCTCCTTGGCAGGACTCAGCTATGTTGGCTGCTCTTCCTGGGCAAGGCCCACGCCTTTGAAAGGTCTGTTTATCCAGCCCAGGAGAGTGCCTCATGTGTGCTCAATAAACAGTCATTGGCGGTGGTGAGCTCAAAGAGTCTCTAAAAAGACAGTGAGCAATCATTGTTTATGAGCAACTCCTCTCCTGGGCTGAAGCAGGCAAATGGCTCTAATGAGTCCTCCCTTACTGACGGGCAACCGAGGCTGAGAGGCTATGTGGCTTTCCCAAAGTCGTCTGGAGAGCCAGAGGGCAGAGCTAGGACTCAGTCTGGACTCTGATCTGGAGTCCTGCTGCTTTCCCAGCTCTTCTTTCTTTAGAGTCCGACAAACAAGAGAAACTAATGATAAGCCTTCACAAGAGTGTGGCAGTCTACAATTTACAAAACTGTTTCCTATCCATTATCTCATTTGATCCTCACAACAACCGGGTATTATTGTACTCATTTTACAGATGAAGAAACTGAGGCTCAAAGAATTTAAGGCTGTGGTCAATCCACTGTGAGTGATAGAGCTGGAATTCAAAATGAGGCTTTCTGACTCCCAGGTGCACAGTTCTTTCTAAGAGGCCATGTGAATAAGGAAGCAAACAAAAACTTGAACAGCAAACAGAAGAAATAGCGGGTTTGGGGAAGGGTGGTTAATGCAGCTTAGATGGTGCAAGAGATCTTCACGTCAAACATAATAAAAGCTTATGGGCAACAAAGATTGCTCACTACAGGCACAAACTACCTGGGGAAATAATTTTATCTGCTGAGGAAGTGACCACAGTTCTTCCTAGCGTTAGATGAAGGAAGAGATGACTTCTAGAAAGTCTCCCCACTTCCTACCTGTGGGTCTGGTGAAGAGAAAGAAGCAAGAGATGAGGGAAAACAGACGTCAGCACTTTTTTTTTTAGGTGCCCAATAAATTAGATGATTGGATGGATGGATGGATGGATGGATGGATGGATGGATGGATGGATGAGACTTAGGGAAATTACACATCTAGTCAGGCAACATGCCCCCATGCATGGTGTCATGCAGGGTGTCAGGCGGGGTCTCTGGTCCCGCTCCCCACATAAGAACACAGGACATGGTGAGGCCAAACAGGAACACCCACGGATCCATAGATAGGGGAGTCATACCATTAAATTCTCACCAGCAGCATCCGCCTCTCTGCAATCCACTCTTGCTAGCTCAGCCACCATCTTCTTGCTAGCCCCCATTTTCTGCTAGTATAACCACAGCAGTTATGTTAGTGGCCAATGGCTCACTGGTTACAGCTGACAGCCAACTAGCCACAGCTGATGGCCATGTAATCACAGTTGATGGCCATTTACTACCTGAGCCAGCACCTTTCCACGTGAGGCTGAGAGCCTGGAAACTGCACTCCTGGCTCTGTCCCCACACCTGATCCTATTTACAACTCCTGAAGAACTCTTCTTGTTCCCCTGCCCTCTAGCCCATCCACATTGTCTCATGTTATAAATGACATTCCCAGCCCAGGAGAAAGATATAGGGGTAGCATTGAGAGAGACGTTGGGAAGTAACTTCCCTTTTTCCAGAAAGGTAAAGGAAAGGGTAGAATGGAATATCTCTCTCCACCTGTCCCCTGTTTGACCTTAAGTCTCTGAAGCCCTACTCTGGACTAAGTCTAAACTCTGGGGTTCTAAGCCCAGGGGAACAGCCATCTTCGCACCGGGTGGTATATATGGTTTTGTGGTTTGGGCTTAGAAAGGTGAAGAACCTTGTGGGGACAGCGTCCCAGAGAGCAGCTTCCAGGCTCTCGGCCTCACATGGAAAGGTGCTGGCTCGGGTAGTAGATGGTTATCAGCTGTGGCTAACTGACCATCAGCTGTAACCAGTTAGCCAATTAGCCACTGATATAACCGCTGCGGCTGCACTGGTTGGAGAGTTGAGAGTCGAGTTGGTTGGTGGGCAGGCAGAGAAGTGGACGGCAGGTTGCAGCTGGTGTGACTCCAGCCTCCAGTGAGACTATAGTGCCACCAGTGAGACTATAGTGGTATGACTCCCCTACGTATGGCTCCGTGGGTGTTTCTTTTTGGCCTAGCCACATCCTGCGTTCTTATGTGGGGAGCGGGACTAGAGGCCCCGCAGGCCGCCTCGCATGACAAATGGTGCAGAGAGCAGGGTCTCCCGCATGACAAACCTAGAATGGTCCAAGAAGCCAAGAACTCTCCTGACTCAAGTTCCCTTCTGTGGGGACAGAACCCCAAAAAGCAGTTTCCAGGCTCTCGGCCTCACATAGACAGGTGCTGGCTCAGGTAGTAAATGGCCATCAACTGTGATTGCATGGCCATCAGCTGTGGCTAGTTGGCCGTCAGCTGTAACCAGTGAGCCACTGGCCACTAATATAACTGCTGTGGCTACGCTAGGAGAAGAGAGGAAGAATGGGGGCTAGCAAGAAGATGGTGGCTGGGCTGGCAAGCGTGGATGGCGGTTTGCGGACAGTGTGGATCCAGCCTCCAGTGAGAGTATAGTGCCGCCAGAGAGAATATAGTGGTATGACTCCCCTACCTATGGCTCCGTGGGTGTT
This sequence comes from Rhinolophus sinicus, assembly GCF_057876585.1. NCBI lineage: Eukaryota > Metazoa > Chordata > Mammalia > Chiroptera > Rhinolophidae > Rhinolophus > Rhinolophus sinicus. Next base: position 24,699,681 of record NC_142511.1, read on the forward strand.
CCTTTTTGGCCTCACCATATCCTGCGCTCTTGTACGGGGAGCGGGAGCAGAGACCCCGCAGGCCTCCCTGCACGACAAATGGCGCAGCGAGCAGGGTCTCCCGCACAACACCTTCATTCTGCTGTTCTTTGTCCACATTTCAAAGAAACATTGCAATGGGGCCTGTGGGGACAGAGCCAGGAGTGCAGTTTCCAGGGTCTCTCCCTCACATGGAAAGGTGCTCACTCGGGTAGTAAATGGCCATCAACTGTGATTGGATAGCCATCAGCTGTGGCTAGTTGGCCGTCAGCTGTAACCAGTGAGCCACTGGCCACTAATATAACTGCCATGGCTACGTTAGCAGCAAATGGGGGGCTAGCAAGAAGATAGTGGCTGAGCTAGCAAGAGCGGATTGCAGTTAGCATGGTGGATTGCAGTTAGCAAGTGAGGTTGGTTGGTTGACAGAGAAGCGGACAGTGGGTTGTAGGTCATGTGGATCCTGTTTCCTGAGTCTCCAACCCAGCTGCCAGGGAGACTATAGTGGTATGACTCTCCTATCTATGGCTCCGTGGGTGTTCCTTTTTGGCCTCACCATGTCCTGCGTTCTTATGTGTGGAGCGGGAGCTGAGACCCCGCATGACACCCTGCATGACAGGGCTCCTCTGAAGCCAGAGATGGAAAAGGCCAAAGGGTTGGAGATGGTCCATATAGGGCTGTTTCTTAGCTGCCTGCTCAGAGTCAACTACCACTTACCACCAGTTGAACCAGTAACTTGTCTGAAGGCTGCACAGTGGTCTTATCATACAGAACTCATGGGCCTGGGCATACTGACCCTGGGATCTGGTTCTAACTGTCACTGAGTATGCCTGGTATATAACACAGTACCTGCACATAGTAGGCACTCACTAAATATCTGATTAAAGCGTGAGTAAATTAATGAAATAATTAGCTATGACCTTTCCGGATCTTAGTTTCCGCATTTGTAAAAGGGGGATTATAATACTAGCCCCGTCTCTCACTCCAAGCCATCCTCCAATCCTTAAGAGCAGATGAATGGATAGATGCAAATGGTGTCTATACAACATAATGTTCTGGATCCACATTTGGGACTACACAGTTGACATTTGAATGGCCTGCCTCCTCCTGCCCTATGCACCTGCTCTATATGTCAACCAGAGCTGCTGCTCAGCCACCCCTCCCACACTCCACACCTCTCCAGATCCTCGCTATCCTTTCCCTTAAAACGTGACTGTCCCCTGTCCCATACCTTCAGAGATCTGTGTTCTGTGTTAACATACCAGTAATACTATTTACTCTTTTTGAATTCCTACCATGTGTCAAGGATTTAGAATGTGGACACAAGAATGTACAAACCTATAGAAAGTTTTATAAGGGTTTATTTGCGCCAAACTGAGGACATGCCAGAAGCAAGACCTCAAACGCTCTGGAGAATGGCAGCTTGGCAGTTCTTTTTATGCATTTGGAACCAAAGTAGGGAATGTAAGGAAAATTACATGAAATCCATTTGTAGTAGATTAAGGAGGCAGAGAAAGCAAGGCAGGGACATCTCTATGATTGGATAAAAATTAAAATGAAGACATATACTTTCACATTGGTGGGTACAAGATAGTCAATATTTAACATTTACAGAAATAGGGATGGTATACAGGTAACAAGATCGTGTGCTCCCTTGTTATCCTTGAGGGTGGTTACACCCCCAGCATTCTGAAAAAGAGGTTTATTCTGGCATTTCAAAGGTGTGTTAACCTAGATACACAAGAATAATGAACAGGGCTTGCTCAAGGCCAAGATAAACCTTTTACTAAAGAAGTTATAGGCCTGGGGCGTGACTACTCACCAAGACCTGCCCAGTTAGGAATTTATGATCAGATCACTCTGTGACATTACTTTTGGTCACTGAACTTGTCAGATTTATTACAGAGTCCCTTTTTTGTGCACATAATCTCCTTTAACTCTCACAAGAATCCTCCGTGGGACTCAGAGGTGAAGCCACCTGCTCAAGGTGGTGTACCACTAAGTAGTAGAACCAGGATTCCAAGCAGGTCTCTGATCCTACAGCTGGGGCTCCTGGTGGTTTGTGGCCTACTGGGGTGGGTCATGTGGGGGCGGAGGGAGCATTTACTACAGTGAAGGGAGTGCAACAGTTAGAGACGAAAGATCTGAGTTCAAGTTCAAGCTCTACCACTTGTTAAACTGGGTTTCTCAAGCAAATTACATCAACATTCTAGTTCTCTATCCTGATCTCATAATTGCGAGGATGAAAAGCTATAGTGTGTTCAAACCACGCAGTTAAATGTAAAGTATTCCTCAGATGTTGGATATGATTCTATAAGAGGAGTTCTAGAGGGTTGATTGGTTTAACATAAAGATCTGGCTATTGTGGTGGGGATTACAGACACCACAGCAGGCTGGTGAGATGCTTTGGGGAAAGGGCTCTTTCCAAGTTCCTCAGGTCACATTACGAAGAACCACTGGCTCCATCTATAGTTAGGAAGGGCTCTGTCCTCGGGCTCCCGGAGGGAGGCCCTAATCCATGACACAGTCCTGGCTTGCCTGGTCTCCTGGGCTCCAGAGCCACCTTCTGAATTAACTTGCAGTTCAGTTACCTTTTGAAGAGCTTGCCCACCTCTGGGGGAACAGTCCAGTGTACACTGGAGGTCCCCTCCATGCCTGCTGCCTAAGGAAAGGAATCAGCTTCAGTTATAAACTCATCCCAGCTGAGCCTCTTATGGAAACATTGCCAGACCCTTCAAGACTAGACGCCAGCTCCAGCTCCATTCTAAACCCCTAGCTCTGAGCTAAATATAGTCACAGGAGGGAAGGTGATGTGGATTTGGGGGAAGGGGAGAAGCCAGAGGAAGCTGGGAGAATGGGAGGGGGAGAGAAGAGGGAGAAAGAAAGGAGGCAGAGATGGTCTGAGGGAGAGAGAAATGAAGAAATGGGGAGAAAATACAGAGGCACAGAAATGAGTTTCAGGGAAAGAGACAAAAAACAGCAAGCAGGAGAGACAGAGAGAGCAATCAACTGTCACTGGAATGGCAGTAACTCTTAGCAGTCCTGTTGGTGGTGAAAGGTGCTAGCTGGGTGAAGCACAGGGTGACAACAGAGGTGCCCTCAGGTGGGCCCAGGTCCGGCCACCTGCTGAATGCCCTTGGTAATTGTTTATCTGCTGCAGTGACGATTAGAACAGAGACAGCAATGCTTCTCCAGACTCCTGCCCACCTCTGCACGTCTTCATGAGGAGCCAGGCCTGGTTTTAGCTGAACCCCATAGCGGTGTTTAAGGTAGCCTAGGGTCCCAGCCAGTCTGCCTTGGCCTTGGCTAGGCGGTGGGGCAGTGGTATGTCCTTCAGGTAAGTAGCTGTAGGCTTGAGGATGGCCTGGCTGAGGGAGGGTGGGACTGTGGTTTACGGTAGCCAGAAGGTGCAGCCTCAGAGACTCGGGAGGAATCTGATCCCACAGCTTCAAGCACCAGCTGCCAAGGCCATGGAGGTAAAGCAGGTTGACGCACTGATGTAGAACCAAGTCAGGAGGGTCAGACCCAGCTGAGCTGAACCAGACTCAGCTGGCACTGTGACCTGGCTAGACTGGTAGGGCATGGGGTATCCAGAGGTGAGCTGTTCTGGGAGGAGAGACGGGACTGCTGAAGGCCCAGCACAGGGGAGGAGAAGCAGGAATTGGGGGACTGTCAAAAAATTTGGGGAAATTCACTGCATTTTGGTCTCAAACCTAAAACCATGGTATTAGCATAAGCAACTAGATTTGCTTTTGCAGCAATTACTTTTGGGTCCACAGCTCTGTCCATTGGGGTGTGAGGATGAGGGTCTGATCAAGGCCCCTGCTCTGTGGGGTGAAAGGTGACCTTGGGGCAGCTTGGGTGTGGTTTGCTGCTCTCAGCCCACAGCACTTAGTAGTTGCTCAGCAAACATTCGTGGGTGGCCATGTGGGGCCTGATGATTGAAAGCCTCAGGGGAAGCAGGAGACCAGGACTCCCTCCTCTTCCTCACCCCATTTTATTTTTCTCCCAGATCCTGGGAAGGAGAAATGGGCCAGGAAAGAAGAAGAAAGAGGCGTGTTCGCTTGCTGGCTGGCGAGAGCACAGGAGGAAATAGATAAATGACCTGTCTGCTTTCTCCCAGGCTCCTCGAGAGCAGAACAGTTCCAGTCCCCATGGGAAGATAAGCCATTATTTATGAGCTTGTCTGTAGGGGGCTCAGCGGGGATCTCCGTCTTTGTTCCCTTCCCCCCAGCTGGGGGAAGGGAGGAGAGGAGCTGCTGGTGCCTGAAGCCTCGTGCTTTCTTAAAGGCACAGGCGCTGGAGGGCCTGTATCCAGCCCACACTGCAGCCCTTGGCAGCTTCCAGTGCAAAGGTGAGGGGTGAAAAGCTCAGACCTTCTGCAGGGAGAACCTGCTGACGGCCAAGGATGAGACACCTCCGCCTCTGCCCTGCCCCCCACCCGCTTCCTCGCTTAAGGGAAGGAAGGAGCTTAGGGTTTTCTACACCCGGCATCTTCATGGACAGCTAGTTTATCTGGGCTCTGCTAGTACTGGCCCCAAACAGAGCCAGTAAGATAGAGGGAAGTTCACCTGACCAGTTGGCACAAACCAAGGATTAGGCTGGGAATTTGCGGAATGGGTGGAGGCCTGGGTACGAGAAGAGGGGGCAATAAGCATTTCTGTACCCCAGGCTTGGGGGTTAGGACGCACCTGACTCGAGAGAGAAACAGGGTCCAGGGCCCCAAACAGAAAAGGAGAGAATGAGAGGCCAAGACAGAGAACGGGGTGGTTAGAGGAGCTAGAATGGGAAAGGAAGGGAGAAGAGAAAGTGAAGAATGGCTAACGGCGGAAGTTTAGGATAACGGCGGGGATCCAAGGTATGTAGAGCAAAGAAAAGGAAAGCAAGAGGTGAGGTTGGAGAGCCAGAGAGACAGGCTGATGGGAGAGGCAGAGTGAGGGCAACAAAGCTACTGCAAGACAAGAAAAGAGACAGACCAAGGAGAAAGGAAAAAGGTAGGGGCACAGGGAACAATGGGGGGACAAGAAAGAGAAGGCAGGTGAGGAGAGAAGTGGGACAGGGAAGGTGGGCAGAGGAGGAAACCCATGCCCCCAGCCCTGAGGCCTGGGAGGCTCAGGCCCCAAGGCTATCAGGGAGGGAAGCGTGCAGGTCGGATGGCCAGGGGAGGGAGGACAGCTACCAGCAAAGGAGGGATTGCTGCATTTCCCCCTCTTTCATTTCAATCACTGTCAATAATACATTTCCAAGGAGCCGACTTTGACAGCAATTAAAAAAGTATTTGTGCTCCCAGAGAAATCAAAATGCTTTCCTCCCACCTCCCTATACTCTCTGGGCAACAGTCCCTCGCGATGCTGTCCCTGTTGGTGTGCAGCCCAAACTGGGGACAAGCGAGGGAGGGGATGGCCAGGAGCCAGGGAGGATTCTCCACCCCCTCCCCAGCGGTAGAGTATCAGAACGCTTTATACCAGGCTCCGGTGTGTGGGTGGCTGTGATAGATGGGGGTGCAGAAGCTGGGGTTTTAAATATGGCACAGTCAGAAACTTTTCCTGATTACCAAGCCTTAGCAAGCTGGAGAGGGAGGCTGGCCGCCTCTTCAGCCTGCTGGCTGGAGGTGACCCTCGCCTCTCTTTGCTCAAGTACAAAGAATCTGAGAGGTTGAGCCGTGAGGGCTACTTTCCTGAACTGATTGAAAGTCAGCAAATGTTTACCAAGCATCTGCTCTGTGCCAGGATCACTGATGGCAGTGAGGGTGTCTCAGAAATGAGTAGGAGGGTCTCTGTCTTGCAGGGACAAGGACACATGGAACTATACAAAGAACTGGGATAGCAGGCAGATAGAGCATCCTGTATTGCTAGAGGCTGGGGTGGAGAGGGCGAGAGGGTCAGGTCAGTGGGAGAAGCACTGTCCCACAAAGGGGTGAGCAGGGGAAATGATCATGGCTGCATCTCATCAATGTCCCCACGGCCGGGCTTTGTACTGGGTATTTTATATACATTACCTCTCTTACTTGAACCCTCAAAGCTACTCTACAAGGAGGCAAATACTATAACAGACTAGAAACCAAGAATTAGTGAGGTTACACATCTTGTTGGAGGTGGCAAAGCAAGGGTGAAAGATGCCAGGCTACTTTTCACAATTCTATTCTGCTTCCCCTTGGGAATGTTTCATTCCAGAACTTACTGAGCTATTTCACTTCTAGGAATTTATGCTACAGCTATCCTTGCACATGTGCACAATGTCATTATAAACAGTTTCTCGCTGCAACATTCTTTTTCCTAGCACAAGATTGGAAACGATGTAACGGTCCATTCTAAGGGACTCAGTTCAATAGATTCATAGACCATGGAATACTCTGGAGTCATCAGGAGAAATGAAAAGCACTGTATGTATAAATATGGAATAATTCCCAGAACACACTGTTTAGTTAAAAAAAAATGCAAGCACAGAACAATGTGTATAAGATCCTGTCATTTGTTTTAAAAGGGTTGGAGAAAGAATATTTATACATAATGACTTCTTTTGCATAATGTATATATGGAAGGAGATATAGATAACGTGGGTTGCTTCTGGGAAGAGTAACTACATTTTTGAGGCTCAAGAATGGAGGAAAACTGTTCATGGTATAGTCTTTGGTAACATAGAAGTGTGGGACTTTTTAAATATATTTTCTATTAAAAATAAAGAAATAAGATGAAAAAGAAATGTCCTGGTTTAGGAATGGTGCAGTCTTAATAAGCTGGAAAGTAGAGATGACAGTTTACCAGAAGCAGTATAGTGGAGAGCTTGCTGGTATTGGAGTTAGAAACATATCAATTTGAATCTGCACACTGACACTTACTAGCTTGCTTTGGACAAGTTACTTAAACTTGTTAAGTCTCAGTTGACTCATATGTAAATAGATTCTCGTTCCTTATGGGTTCTTTCAGTAGGGAAGACATGTGATGACACAGACAGGCACTTAGCAAGTGCCTGTCTGTGCTAAGTGCTCAGAACATGGCAGCTGTCACCACGTGGGCCATTGGAGAAACCAAGGCAAGGAGAGTCTGGGTGCTGCTCACTTCTGGGTACTGATGGGTGGGAGGCTGCATGGAGCTGGTCAGATGGCGAGTGCTGACTCAGCAGCAGTGTCCCCTGGACTGGGCAGAGTTGGCGTCCATCAGGACATGCCAGGTACCCCCCCCAAAAAAAAAAAAAAAAAGTCTCCTGCTGTCCAGAAACCCCAAGGGCAACCCCAGCCTTGCACAGACTTGTAGGCCATCTCAGTCTTCTTTCTTGCAAGAAGCTTTCAATTATCCTCAAAGCCCTTTATATCCAGCTCAGAGGCAGCACTGCCTTTCCGGGAGGTTGTGCTTTGTGGGTGCCTACATCAGAGGAAGAAAGAGGTACAGGGGTGTCAGGGCTACCTGGTAGACTGGAGTCCAAACTGAGGGCTCCAGATCCCTTACTCCATCTCTCTAAGTTTCAGTTTCCTCATCTGTAGAATGCAGATACACCTATGAAGATCAAATATATGGTGGAAGCGTTGTGTTAGTATGAAAGCAGGAAAGCTGCATATAGTGTGCTTTTGTTGTCTTTGGATGGTTTCAATACAAACACTATGAAGACTGGCAGATGGGTAGACCAACCCTCAGATCAGGCCCATCAAACCACAACAGGACCAGCCAGGGGCTCAGAGGCACATGACGAAGCTATACTAGCTGCTGCTCCTGCTGCCCAGGGAGGGGGCCGATTCCGTTGGTGGGCAGGTGAGCAGTTGGTGGGAAGAGAAGCTGAGGGGGCAAGGTGCAGAGAATTTTCTGGGGCTTTTCTCCACTCATCCGACAATCAGAAATGGATGTCTGTTTATTGGTTCTACTGGGAGATTCCAAAAAAGATAAGATGTGGATGGTTCCATCCTTGAGAAACTCTCAGGCAGATGTGGAGGCAGAAATCATTTAGTCATTCAACAAACACTTATGAATCAACTTGTGAAAATGGTTGTGAAAGATGCTCTGCTGGAACAGCCATGGTCTCTGCTCTCTAGAAGTTTACAGTGTGGCAGGAAGATAATTCACAGCACGTGAGGCTGTACTTTCACAAGAGGAAATTACCACTGTGCCAATTCATTGTGTGAAAACAGGAATGTGGGAGATGAGCACGCGGGGCCAAGGAGGCTTAGCCAAGAAAGGCTCCCTGAGGAGGGTGGAGCCGAGCCAGTAGGACCAGAACTAGAGGCCACACTGAGAGAAGGTGGGGTAACCCCTGTGCCATGCTGGAGAGCAGGTGTCCTTTCAGGAGAGTGACCTGTAATGAGGAAGGAGAGGGCTGCTGATAGGTGGACCGGGCCCTAGGGTGCGGTGGGTCTCTCTTCCCAACTACCTTCCAGCCAGGTAGCTATGCTGCTGCCGTGTCCATGGCAGGAAATAAGCTGCGTATTATTCTCCCCTCGGTCTCATCCAGGGGTTTCACCCTGCCAACCACCAGAGTAAACAAGAGCCATAAACCTCTGGCAGACGCTGCGGTGAGACAAGGACAGACCTGACCATTGGAGCCACAGGGCCTGGTTGGCTCCTGGCTTACGCTGACCTCAGCCCAGCCTGAGGCACCAGGCATCTGGGTCACCTGCTTTGTGTCTGGGTTAAAACCTGCCCACACTGGAGATGGTGACTCTGCCTCTGTCTGCTGAGCCTTCCTGTCCAGCAGGCCTGGTGGAGTCACATAAGTATTGATTGTCTGCTCAGCCACCTGGGAAGGGAGACAGCAAAGCAGGGCAGGAGGGGAGACCTGTCAGGCAGCCCCGGGTGAATGGAGTCCTGATGCAAAAGCCAGACAGAGGACATTTTTGGCCCAATCCCCACGGAACGGACAGGAATCCTGAAGTGGAGAACACCCTAGAGGGTGTAAATACCAAATTCAGAAGAGTGGTCACCTGGGGGAGGAAGAGGAGCATGGCACCAGGGAAAGCAGGCAGGGTCTGCAGTGGTATTCTGGAGGTTTATTTGTTTAAGCTCAGAAGGGCTGCACGTATGTTCATGATCTGGTTCTTCGAATCTTTCTGTAAGTCTGAATAGTTCGTAATATATTTTTGTTCAGCGACCTTGAAAGCTCATTGAATTCTTCCCCCAGCCTCTAGGCAAGACTTCGACAGTCCATTGGAAACTGGTAACGTTCTCGTCTAAGTTTAAAGCTCTAAAGAGGGAAGACTCAAGCCCCCAGCCAAGCCCAGGCCCGTTCTACTCCCTGCCCTTTGTCCAGCTGGGTCACAGGAAGGCATTACTTCTCTAAGAAGCCGTGCGTCTGTGCGAGGACGGAGAACCTCTGCTCTGGCTGCTGGGCAGTGGCTTCTGTAGCATTCGTCCAGTCACCGCTCAGATTCCTCTCCTCTCACAGATCAGTCTTTTTCTCTTCACCCCCCTCACCACTGGTACCGCTGTGTGAGCTGTCAGCAGGGGAAGAGACATCTGTGGCCTTTTGGGGAAAATGGGCCTTTGGGAGAAAAGCACAAACTCCAGACAACTTTTCAACCGCCCTCTTTTCCTTGTTTATTTCCATCTTCCCAAGACAAATGTTTTATGAAGGACCAGAGACTTGGAGCTGACTAAGAATTTCCATAAGAAAATGTCCCTATCTGTGGGTTGATGGATCCAGAATAGGTAATTGAGAAAGAGGTTGAAACTCCTTCCCATCCCTGTTGGTCACTTAAGCATGACCTTGAAGCAAAGGGACAATTATTTACAGTTTAGAGGGTTCCTATTGGCCTGGTGGAGATTCAAGACCAAGCTATCAAACATCAGAACTCTGGTCATCCTGGCCAGGCTGTAAACTCTGGGGCAGAGATTACTTTGATGATGGTGCGGGGACGTAGCAGGCACTGAGTCCTGCTTGCTGAAATGCTAGGAAGGTGGGCGTGTTCTCAGAGCTGCAGAATAGCTGGGGAAGCTGATACCAATAGCACAGGCTTTGGACAGACCAGGATTTGAACCTTAGCCCTGCCACATGTCAGCTGTGTGACTGAGCTGTGTTACTTCACCTCTCTACTTTGGGGTTTCCTGATCCATACAGAATGGTCCATAATAGGTGCTAAAATCCTAAAATTCCCAGCTTCCATATCAGATGCCCTCCCATCCCCCGTTTTTAAGCCATTGTTTCTCAGTCTAGTTGTAGGGCACAGCTCCCTGGCTCATGCTGGTATTAGGAGCCTTGCACTTCACCAGTCAGCCGCTCACAGCAGCTCTCATCGGCTGCCGGCCACTCATGGTAGCACATATCAGCACACAGCAGCCCGCGACAGCCCGCGACAGCCCGCGACAGCCCGCGACAGCCCGCGACAGCCCGCACAGCCCAGCTCCAGGGAGAGCTGTTGTTCACAGTCTTACCTGTAGAGAGCACCACTCATTGGCCCATGTGGGAATCGAACTGGTGACCTCGGTGTCAGGAGCGCGCTCCAACCACCTGAGCCACCAGGCCGCCCCCTTCTTGAAGCTTCTGATGGACAAGTTCTTATTGTTTTGTCCTTATCTTAGCCTGCGCTTTTGGGTCGTCTGCTTTCTGATTCTGTCATAGCCCCTTTTTTGGTCAGTCTTTGTCTTTCTCTCCCTTTTCTGTTTCTTCCTCTTCTCATTACTTTCCCCAACACCCCTTACCTTTCTTTCTATTATTTTCGACTGCACCTCTCCCTTCCTGCCCTCTTTCCCTCTCCTTTCTCCTTTCTGACCCCCACCCTCCAGGGCATCTGCCTGACTGTCCTCACCTTGCTGGCTCTGTTGCATGTCCCTCTGTTCTATGGCATAAGACGCCTCTCCTCAGAGAGTTCAAGGAAATGAGTGAGAAGCATCTCCTACCTCAGAAACCAGTTGGGGAGCCACAGAGGCCATGCTTATAATTAGACAGTCATTTCCGGGAAAAGCTCTTAACTCTTGGAACCCAAATGGCTCCAGCCTCATGTCATTGCTCCTGTTTCCTAAGGGCCATGGTCTCCATCAGACTTCTCTGCAAACCAACAGCAGGGGTCTCGAAAATCGTCGCATCCACACAGTGGATTCCCTCTCTTGAGTCCACTGCCAAGACAGGCTTACAGGACCCTCGAGGGAGGGGACACTGTTTGGAGAATCGAGAAGCCCTGATCTAAAGGGGGAGTCAGACCTGACGCACATGCAGAAAACAAGTAATAATTAAAAAGCAATCTTTTTCCTGAATGCTGAGGAGCCATATTATTTAGAACAAAACAGATTTATCAGAGAAGACTTTTTGGAGGAGGTGACTATGGGGCAGGGACTGAAAAGAGGTGATGAGAAGACACTCAGGGAAGAACAGTGGTGAGGGGGTGAGGAAGGGTCCCAGGCTGTGCTGTGTGCAGGGACCAAGGGTCTAGTCGGATGGGCTGGAGCCAAGAACCATCGGGATGACAAGATTGGCCGGGAAGAGACACAGGGGACACATGTGTCCCAGAGCAGCCACCCCAACCCAGAGGCCGGGCGCCAGGCTGTGCATCTGTGGGGTGTGAAGTGCACAGGCTGCCTGTGCCCCTCTCTTCCTGGGAAAAATGCAAATAGTGCCAGTTACTCCCCTAGGCCTGCGCCCCAGCTACACTGCTTTCTGGGAGACACCCACTCTGAAGGAGGGAGGGGCAAGGTAGGGCGAGTGGAAGGTGCATTGTGATTTCATAGGACTTCCTGTTATGTGGGGGGGAGTATATAAGTGTCAGGATCTTAAAGTGTGCCTCTCTGATTTTACGAGTGTTATGTGTGTATCTTTGTATCTGAAAAAGATGTGTTTTTGCAAATCTGGGTAAATGGGCGTGTGTGTGAGTGTGTGTGTGTCTGTGAGTGTGTGTGTCTGTGAGTGTGAGTGTGTGAGTGTATGTGAGTGTGAGTGTGTGTGTCTGTGAGTGTGAGTGTGTGAGTGTGAGTGTGTGTGTGAGTGTGTGTGTGAGTGTGTGTCTGTGAGTGTGTGCGTGTGTGTGAGTGTGTCTGTGAGTGTGTGCGTGTGTGTCCGTGAGTGTGAGTGTGTGTGTGAGTGTGTGTCTGTGAGTGTGAGTGTGTGTGAGTGTGTGTCTGTGAGTGTGAGTGTGTGTGTCTGTGAGTGTGAGTGTGTGAGTGTGTGTGTCTGTGAGTGTGAGTGTGTGTGTGTGTGTGTGTGTACAAGTCCCAGGGCCTCTCCTTACTGTTTTATTAACACCCCTTTTGGTCATTCTCAGGCGTTCACTTTCATGGCCTCAAGCTGCATCTAGCCCTCCTGCTGAGCAGGGATGGGATCTGGGCCCTTGGAAGTGGCTGAGCCCAATTGCATTATCCTGCTCTATAATGTCACAAATGGGCTGCAGACAGAACCAGCCCCTGTGGATGAGGAGAAGACTTGCTTTCATCTCTGACAGGTGGTGGATAACTCAGCCTGAGGAAAGGAGGGACAGAAGGATGGGCAGTGGTTTAGGGATTGCTTCACCAAAGCTCATCCAACAGGCATTTTAAAAAACTTTTGTGCTGGGCACTGTATAGAGAGTTGTGACATCTGAAGTTTCCCTGTCCTTTTTTCTGAAGTTTTCCCTTTCCAAAGAAGCTCAGCAGCTGGCACGGGAACGGCCGGGTGTGCAGCTGACCACCCTTCTTGCCTTCCTTCTCTTCATATCCCTCCTTTTTTCCTACCACAGCGGCTCCGGTTGAGTGACGCAAAACAGGAGGGACCCTCAGGTTTCTTCAAGCATGAAGGAAAGGGGGTGGATGGGCCAGCCCCACAGCAAGCTGGGCCCACAAACACCAGCATCCCACACACCTCTCTGACTATCAGAGAAGGCCTTGGTGACTTTCTGGATGAAAAGCAGTCTGGGCAAGAAACTTCTGGCCCTTTGCCTTCAGGGAGCCCGTGGTTCTCTGCAGGTAGTAGCCTCAGAAATCAGGGATCCCAGACCCAGGCTGTTGTCATGAACTTTCCATCTATTCCCTTTGGAAGAGGAGGACTGTGGCCCAGGGCAATGCAAACTGTGGGTTCTCATCGGCAAAGTCAGACAGGGCTGGGGGATGGTCAGTGCACAGGAGCGGTGCTGGCCGGAGAAGCCGGGCTGGGTCCTCACGTCTGCCCACAGCCTTTGCGTTTGCCCCTGTCACTGTCTTATACTTCCTCTGCGGAAGAAGTGTTACCACCTTTACTTGCTATTTCTGGGTCCCTGTGTACGTGCCCTTCTCTCCACCTGTCCACCCTCCCAGACTGGACATTTCCTGAGGGCAGAGTCCCTATCTCCCCAGCATAGAGACCGCTAAGGGCCACCTCCCTTTTCCTTATATCCTGCTTTCATAATGGGGCTGCGCATAATTTTGATTTGTCAGAAAACTTGCTTCCTGCAGGGAGTCCTGGACTGGCAGGAAGGAGAGGCGTGAGTATAGAGCAGCATCATCAGACAGCTTCTTCCTCCAAAAACCTTCAAAGAAACCACCATAACATTTTATGAAGATCTATATGTCCTCCTGTGATGTCTGGGAAACCAGAGGACATAATCACCATTTTCTTCTATCAGAGTCAAGCATTTTAACCAGACACACAAATCTGGGAGTAACAAAGTCAGGGTTCAAATGTCTACCCCTTTTGTCTCCAATCCTCGGCTTGTCCCCCACCCCCACTCCTATTTGGTGGGATTTTAGCAAGTTGGAAAAATAGCATCAATAAGAGGTACTGAAACAGCTCATCAAATGCTCATTGGCAGCTTTACACAGTCAGTTTTCATGCTCACGCCTGCTAATAAATAATTCAGTCTGGCTGTATGGAGACAGGTCAGACAAGGAGCTACGTGCATATAGAAAGTGCCACTGGTCTGACTAAAGCAAGTTTCCAAACACTGTAAAGGGAGATGAAGGAATCAAATAAAAAGAAAAGTGGGCAGTGAGGCTGAGCGGCAGACAGGGTGCGGTGTGGAAAGGTCTACAAGAATGACAGGTGTGCTACAGCCAGAACAGGGAGCCTGAGGATGGACAGGGTACTTCCTGTTGAGCCCCAGAGCCAGATGACAGCAAATTAGCCACTCAGAGCAGCAGCCTGACAGAGGATCAGATCATTGCAAACAAGAGGGCCTGGAAAGAGGAATGGGGACTCTCCAAGGCGGAAACCAAAAGCTTTGGCTGAATAGGGCAAGGAAGGCTGGTAGGGAAGGGGACCCAGGTGTCCTTGGTCACCCAGCCTCTAGCTTCTGAGTAGAGTGCAGAGGGGAGAAGTAAATCAATGCTTAAGGGAACTGGGAGGCGAGGTGGGGAAGAGACAGAGGCAGGCAGGAGACCTCTGGAACCCTGGAAAGAGCAAAGGGAGCGCGCAAGCCAGGTTCTGCAGCCATGTCTTCTGGGCAATGAGCCAAGTCCTGTGCACACTCAAACTGGCGAGGGGAGTCTGCTTTTCACTTCTGGCCAAACCGGGGATGATGGTGGGTGGCTTCTAAGAAGAAGAAGACGCATTTACTGATTATTTCAAAATGTTAACTGCTCCTTCCTACCCTCTCAAGTAATCACCTCCTTCTCCCCCAAACATTAACTTCACTTTGTCTTTCACTGGAATTCAGAATTGGGGAGGGGGGCGGGCAACAGTTGCCTGCACAAAAAAGAACTGGTTACATGCTCAGAATTCCTCTGGGAGGCTGGGTCTTCTTGAGCTGAAGCAATTGTTTAATCACATTCAACTTTCAGCTCACTGTTATTGGTATTTTTAAAATCCATGGCAATACATAAAAGCTTCATCCAAATCAAAGCCTATGTCTGCAGGTGCTAAGAATTCATGTGGGAGAATTCATTCATCCATTAGCAGAAAATGAAGAGCAGGAAAGGGTCAGAGAGGAGGCCAGGGCCTGAGAGCAGATGCCAGGACCCAGGACAGGCATAGGGAGAGTCCCTTGGCATCTTATCGGATGCCTGCCAAGTGGAGCCCTTGGAAATGCAGCCAGAGAAAAGTGAGAATTAGAAGGGCTAGGGGGGCCGGCCTGGTGGCTCAGGCGTTTAGAGCTCCGTGCTCCTAACTCCGAAGGCTGCCGGTTCGATTCCCACATGGGCCAGTGGGCTCTCAACCACAAGGTTGCCAGTTCAATTCCTCGACTCCCGCAAGGGATGGTGGGCAGCACCCCCTGCAACTAAAATTGAACATGGCACCTTAAGCTGAGCTGCCGCTGAGCTCCCGGATGGCTCAGTTGGTTGGAGCGTGCCCTCTCAACCACAAGGTTGCCGGTTCGAGTCCCGCAAGGGATGGTGGGCTGTGCCCCCTGCAACTAGCAACTGCGACTGGACCTGGAGCTGAGCTGCGCCCTCCACAACTAAGATTGAAAGGACAAATTGACTTGGAAAGAAGTCCTGGAAGTACACACTGTTCCCCAATAAAGTCCTGTTCCCCTTCCCCAATAAAATCTTAAAAAAAAAAAAAAGGAAGGGCTAGACATGGTCACATTGTTCATGCCTTATCTCAGCCACGTTCAGGGCAGATGAAACACTCATATTGACACTCAAGGACATCCAAAGGGGTGAGATCATCTGAATTAAAAGCCTAAATGGGGATGAGAGAACTGCAAGGGATATTGCTGCCTTCCCTTCCCAGCATAGGGGGAGATGTGTGGCTCTTTGATTTGAAGCTAGCAGAGTGAAGCAAGGCTCCTACAATCTGAATTTGTATGAATCTTATTACTATCAGTTATGTTGTGAATGATTAATAAGGCATTTAAATTGGAGCTATTGTCTCGTGGAGCCAAGGAGAGAAGAAAGGAAGGAAGATTAATATTTATTGAGTACTGACATATATCAGGCTTTCTGCCTGAAGCTTGCACACACATTACCTTGTGTAGTTTAACCTGGACAGTTGCAATCTAAGATTAACTCCTTGCTTCCCACAGCTTCTCCCTGTTTACTTTTCCTCTATCTGAGCCTTTGGAACTTAGGTCAGCATTCCCTATGAATTCTGTCCCCAGGGGCTGTTTTGGGGTATCTGCATCAAGGGACGAGGTTATCAGGACCTTTTGGCCGGTATTGACTCAAGACTGCAAGCCAGGAATGGAGCAGTTAGCTGGCAACTTGTGGACCAGGCTTGAAGGAAGTGGAGGGGGAGAAGGGGCGGGAAGGGGCGGGAGGAGAGGTCTCAATCAGCACAGTGACCCTTGCAGGCCCTCTGGGAAGGTTGGTGGGCTGGAGTTACAACCTGTGCCCATTTTTCCTCTTCCAACTGGGACCCTGGAATTAAAATTCAGTTCACTCCTCACTCACTTCTCCTGTCGAGGCTTCAGTTCCTCAGGAGCTGTTTGGCTTGGGCCAGTTCTGACCATCTGTAAAGAGCTGTGGAATGTAAGCTCCACGAGGCTGGGACTTTGCCTGTTTTGTACGCAGTTGTGCCTGGAACAGTGCCTGGCACACAGTAGACACTCGAGAAACAGTTGTTGAATGAGTTTCCTTTTTTCCTTTGGAGAGTCATCCTTCCCCAGGAAGCCCAGGTCTTCCTGCCCTTGGACTTGCTCCCAGAAGTGCCAGCAGCGTGGGGAGCAGTTGGAGAAGTGCAGGTCTGGCTGTCCTCACACGGCTTCCTTGGGGTCCTGGCTGCCATCAGGCCCTGGGGCCTGTCCCCTCTTCCTGGTAGGCGCGGGCTCTTCTCAGCAAACTCCAAACATGGCCGCTGGAGGCTTGGTCTCACAGAATGCATGGTCACAGGAGGCAGGGCTGTGCTGGGAAGGCCTCCTGCTGTGTGAAGAGAAGAGGTAGGAGGTGAGACAAGGCTGAAAGGGCTCAAGAAAAGCCTGCGTATCTAGTGGGGGTTTTAAGTTATCACAAACACAGGTTTTGCTTCAACCCCACAGATTCCTTAGAGATGGCTGGGCTGGGGTGTAGGAAGTTTCTGTTCCTGAGGCTTAGTTACCAGTTGCAGAGTGACTACTGTTCCCTCATCCTCCCTGCCTAGGTCATGATTGTGAAGCACCTTGAACATCTAGGAGTCCAAGGATCCTCAGGCGGGAAGAGTCCTCCAGCGTCACCTAGGCCACCCCTCTGCTGCAGGTCCCCTGAGCGCCTCTTGATTTGTCAAGCTGGGCAGGGAAGGTCAGGCTCCTCCAGGGTCACTCAATCTCCCTGTTTCCTTGGCAAAGAATTCCCCTCCCAGCCCCATGTCTCCCCTTTCCAGCCAGGTCAGGACCTGAGAAGGCTACAAGTCCACTCCGCGTGGAGGGGCAAGCACACTCGTGGACTGCTGGAGGCCATGCACTCTACTCTATTCAGAGGGAGTGCGGAAGCCGGGCCCCAGTTTTGGCATGGCATGGCCTGTGGGTCCCAGTGCCAGCACTGTGGCAGAGGCCGAGACTGAGCCAGAGCTGTCCCATCTGCAGATGGCAGGCTACGTTCTCCCCCACAGATAGAGAATGAACCTTCCTGTAGCTGGAAAGGAAACATGGCTGCCATCCTACACAGTCTCCTGGAACCACTGCCTGAGAAGAAGGATGGGTGTAGATTTGCTGCTCCCTGCACACCACCAATTTCATACTAAAATTCAGGGAACTGATCCTGGGTCCTGCAATTTCATGTTCATTATTAGCCTCTTCCACCTTGTCTCCCAGGTCACCCAGCTGATCCAGCTCAGAACTCCAAGTTGGGAAGCTCTCCCTAGGGTCTGGGGGGCTGGATGCTTTCACCACATTAACCATCTGGTCTCTGGAGCAACCCCCCAAGGGGGCTACGAGCTGCTCTCTGCCTGTCTGGGTCTTTGGTTGGGTTCTAGGAGGACAATCATGTCACTTTCATTAGCTTTGGCTCATTGCTGCGCATTAACCTGTTCCTTCTGAAGGCGTCCCTTTCCTTCTTTCTTCTTTTACCCCTCTTCTTGGTGATTGGCAGGGTCTGGAAGGCTGTCCTGCCAACAAACGGCCAAAAGGCAGAGCAGGCACCCGTGGTAATGGCAGCAGCAATGCCAGCAAAAGGACAAGCAATTAAAACAAAGTGATGCATCTTGGGAATGAGTGCAAATTGCTCTCCATTTACAGGAATTGGGGCTGGGCTCCAAACGGCCTCTGCGGGCTGTGCAGCAGATGGGAGTCTGGGCCATTGACCTGTAAGTCATGAGCTTGCTGAGTGCTCCCTGCTGACTCTGGGAGAGGGGCTCTAACTGGCAACATGGGTGGGTGAACCAGGGCGTGGGCAGGGGAGGCCTGGGGCTGCTCAGCTCCCTTTGGACACAGGGAATGCGGGGGAGGAGCTCCTGCAGGCAGTGAGCCTAGAGACCCAGATCGGTCCTGGGCACCCTTATTATTGGAGACCTCCAGAAACAGGCTGGGGCACCTCGCCCTTTGCTGTGCCACCAGGGACTCAGGGATCCACATGGCTATTTAAAGAGCATTTGCGGGGTTTACCAGGCACTGGGGAGTCAGAGATGACTAAGGCAGGGTCTTTCCTCAAGGGACTTACAGTGTAGCTATCAGTGCTCAGCAGGTCAACAGAGGAGAGCAAAGAACAAAAGCACCGTGATGGAGACAAAAAGAGGGCGTTGTGGAGAGGACAGTCCCACTTGGTAGGGATGGATGTGGCCCGGAAAGACACCCAGGTGACTCTTGAGCTGCGTCCCGAAGATGACTAAACATTCTCTAGATGGCTTGAGAATGGAGCAGCAGGGTGAAGTGGGGGAATTAATGTAACCAGAGAGAAAAGCCTAAGGAAAGGACATGTGAAAAAGCCAGTGTGAAAACAGCCTACCATGGCTGAGTTGGAGAGGGGACTGTAAGAAGAGATGGGGCTGGTGTGCGGGGGTCTGGAAATGTCAGACTATGGGGCTAGGACTGACCCTAGAGGCAATGTGGAACCGCTGAAAGCCTTAAAGCAGGGACATGATGACATCATGTTTAAATTTTCAGGCAACTTCCAGCCACTCTGCGTTTTTCAATCGTATCCCACCTAGGAAAGCCTACTACGGGTGTAGTCTAAAAATGAATCTGAAACAGGTATGTCAAACTGTTAGTATCTATTTCAAAAAGGTAGTAAGTACGTAGGTGTATGTCATTTTATTATATGGACTTTTCTTTGAGTTTTAAAATTTCAAAATGAATAATGCATGTTCTTGCATCCAGACAAAAGAATACTGTGCAATGCTGAAGAATGGAGGTGAAATACGTATTCTGTCATGACAAAATGCCTGTGAAATATTTTTAAGTTGCAGAACAGGATGTATAGTATGATACTATTTTTGTAAAAACAATAAATAAATCAATAAAATGAATCTGGAAGGAAACTACCAAACTATGAACAATAGTCAAATTATTTTTGGACATTGGGATTTGGATGCAGAGAGAGAGAAAAGGCAGAATTTCCATTTCCTACTTTATGTCTTTTAGAATTGTTTGAATCTTTACAATGAACCTGTACTATTACAAAACAAAAAAAACCTCCTTTTTTGGCTAACTTTTCATTCTGATGCACTCTCAAACCCTTAGACAAGTTGCAAGAATATTAGAGGAACTCCCATAAACTCTTTACGCAGATTCACCACTGGTTTATGTCTTGCCCCGCAGAACATACATTTTAAAAAAGGATCATTCTGTAATACAGAATTGTACACCAGAAATCTATGTAACTTTACTAAAGCCCAATAAAATTTAATTAAAAAAATTACATGCTGATGACAAGAGAGACAAATTAAATTAAAAAAAACATCATTCATTACCTCCACTTTGCAAAACCCAAGGGCCACTTTTCAGTCTTTACCTTTCTGGATGTCTCTCCTGCTTCTGTCTTCTCCTTCCTTCTGGAATTATCTGTCTCTTGGCCTGTGGCCCTAAAGCTCGTCTGATTGTCCTCTGACTTCCCTGACTTTCTTTTTGCATTCTCCTTCTTAAGGTCCTCCTTTCAGCACCCGAAAAACATTGGAGTTTCTCAGAGTTCCAGTCTGGGCCCACTCTTGGCTATGTATGTTTTCTTTTTAGGAGAGCTCATCTACTTTTATTTACTAAAACTATGATTTACATGCTAATAAAGCCCAAATCGTAACTCCAGCCACCATCTCCCCTTTCAGTTTCAGATGCTCATATTCAAATGCCTGTTAGACACACATGACCGTAAGTGGTCTAAAAGCATTCTAAACGCCACTGTCTCAAACACGCTGTCATGTCCCCTCCTTTCTGCTAACTGTTCCCCTCCTGTGTCTTCCATCTCAGGGAAAGGCACCACTATCTTTCACTTTGACAACTGCAATCAACAGCTAATTGTTCTTCCATACTACAGTCTTCCTCCAGATAATCCCCTTCTCACACTAGAGTCAAAGTGACAACCCTAAAATGCAAATCTTTTGTTGTCATTCCGGAGAAAACCCGTCCATGGCTCGGATCACCTGCAGGTCCCAGCTCACTCCATCTCCCTGCGGGCCACATCAGCCGGCTGATGCCTCCTCGTGTCTGCTCAAGCTCTTTCGCTGGCAGGGACCTCCTTTCCGCTTTCTGTCTTTAGCTAACTCAGCCTTCAACACTGAGCTCAGTGGCTAGAGGTGCCCCTTGATTGTGTTCACACTGCATCCTTTTCTATGTACCTACACAGCTACCAAACAATTTTAAAAATTTCAGTTTTTCTGTGTGTATCCCTCACTGCTCTGTAAACCCTGGGAGGTAAGGTTTTGCATCTCTTTACATACAATTAGGTATCTTTATACCCTTAGTGCTTAGCACAGTGCCCAGCACAGAGTAGGCACTCATAGATGTTTGCTCAACTGAGGTAGGCATTCGCTGCTGACTTACTCACCTCCCTCGGTCCTCTTCTCCGGCTGCAGCAAGATGTTAGCCTCCTCTTTCCCCATCAGTGTTTATGTTCCAGCCGTCGGCTGCAGCCCCTGCTTTACCTTCCTGCTCTCTGTCCCTGTCGCTGTCCCTGGCTTTGCTCCCATGTGCTCTTCTCCTGCTGCTTTCTTCCCTCAGCTTCTCTTTTGCTTCTTCCTTCATTTTAAGCAGCTCTTGCTATCCTTTCATATCTTTCTAGTTGCTGCTCTCCTACACTTCTCCCCTGTGGGGGTCACTCAGGGTAGTCCCAGCCCAATCCTAGCCCAGATGTCTGCAACAGGACTATATGTAATTACTTTCACAATGGGGCCTGATGACTGTAAAGCATTTTCATCTTAACCCACACAATTCCAGATTTACAGCTACTAAGACCTCATGGTTACAGTTGGATGCACACCCCACCAGGTCCCTCTCTGGAGTATGTTTTGGAATATGGACGCTCACAGTCCTTTAGGGAAGGGGGTCACTTGCAGACAGGCTTTTCCCTCTAATACCTGTAAGCATAAGAACCTAGCTGCATTTCTTAGTTCTCCTCGGACCCATCGCCGTAGTAAGGATCCCATTCATCACACACTCAGCCAGGCATTAACGGGTTATGAGGTGATCTCTTACCAGGTGAGGAGCCTTGACGATGCATGTATGCATTCAGTCAGTCACTCATAAACATACTGAGGTGCCATGAATGCCTCCACTGGGGTGGGGACAGGGGATGCAGATAAGAGGTCACGAATGATTGTACCCTCCTCTAAGATCCAAAGGAACTCATGGTCTGGAGAGGAAGACAAAAATTACAATTTTAATAAAATAAGAAGACCTTGGTAGAGGTAGGTACTGGGTGATATGGGAACACAGCACAGGGGTGACATTTGAGGAATGAATGGGAATTGAGGCAGCTGACAAGGGGAACGGTGAAGTGGACATTTGTTATGTGCTTGACTGCCCAGTATCTGAGCACCTTTTCTACTCCACATGCTGATGGGGCTGGATTTTTTTGTCTCTCTGCCACGCCCCACCCCTTCATCCAAAGCAAAGGTGGAGTAAGAGTGGGCCTTGGAACCTGAGCTCAGCCAATCTGATGCCTCCATTGGGACTTTGGAACTCAAGCGAGCGAGAGGAAGGGCAGGGACAGCTGTCAAATCATTTACAGCAATGGGTCTGGAATCGAGTCTCAGCAGCAAGTATCTAGTCAGGGGTAGAGGGGTGGGCAGGGAGAGTAGAGCCAGCAGCAGTGTCTTAACCAGATGCCCTGTCAGTGTACTCTGTCATCTAGCCTCCCTTGCTTCCTGCCTGTGATGGGACTGCTGCTCCAGCCTGCCTTCAACTCTTGAGCCACCAGAATTTTGCCTTCCAGAATATTTATTATCTGCTTAAGTCGGGAGAGCCAGTTTCTGTTGTTTGCAACCAAGTTCCCTGTCTGGTCTAGGCTGGAAGAGCCTTGAGGAAGCTGGGAAGTACAGAGCACAGAGTTTGGGGAAAGGTAAATAGGGTGATGCTGATGGAGTACAGCAGCATGTAAAGTAAAGGAGTTAACAAGAGTGAGAAGAGGGGCAGCCCGGGCCTTGTCAACCAGGCTAAGGAATTTGCAGTTTTCCCCATAGGAGATGAGCAGCTGCGTAAGAGTTTAAGTCAGGGGGCCACTGTGAGACTTGCACTTCAGGAAGATCATGGGAGATCAACGAGGGGATGGATTAGTGCTGGGCCACTGCTGCTACTGAGGGAGATTTAACAAAAGGCACCTCCTCCGGGCAGCCTCTATCCTGTAGGACGCACTGCTTGATGAGTGGAAGGTGACTGGATTTCAGCCACAATTCTTTCAGTCTGTGGGGTACTCTGTGCGGAACACAGGCAGTTCTCAGGGACCTGAATCTTAGCGCACAGCACTACCCCCGACCCTAAGGAGCTTACAGTATTGCCTGACTCTGCTTTCTTCTCCTGACATCACCCTCCCTCCTTCTCTCCTTGTCAGAGAGACTGCCTGTCTCTGTCCCTGATCTTTGAGAAAACAAAGCCACTTTTGTAGTTCATTCTCAAAACACGACCCTTCACCTCAGGAAGAAATTGGCTTTCTGGACAAGGCCTCTACCCCCAGCTGATTGTGGTTCTGTAATTCCTACACCTAGAAGTCTTCCACTGGGTTTTTCCTTAAGTATCTGCTCTTCAATCTACTCAAGCCCTCCAGGAAAACAATGGCCAGGCCTCCTGGCTGATCCGTGGGAAGGTCGGTTGTAACCAGGGAATGCCAATGGATGGAAGGAAGGTTTGGGCCCTTTGCCCTCAACCCCAAGGCCCTCTCACACTGGCAGGGCCTGTTGCATGCAGATGCTGAGCCATGGACACTGGACTCTTCCTGCCAACAGAGCCTCAGAGGTCGTTTGGCCTAAGCTCCTACTCAAAGTGGGAGTTTCCTTTATAGAAGCCCTGTCAGTAAGCATCCAGCCTCTGCCCGAATACCTCCAGTGATAGAGAGCTCACCACTCAGTGCAGCAGCTTGTGCCTTGGCTGGACAGCTCAAATCACTGGAAAACTTCTTTTATGGTGACTGTGCTTTTAGTTCTGGTGTTTTGGAGTTATAGAAAGCTATAACATGGTAACTTTACAACACGTTGCCTTTCACCAGATTTCCCTGCTGGGCAGTATCTCAGTTCACTTTTGGAACATCTGGAGAAACTGAGGCCAGGGTTCCCTTTCACAGAGGGCGATGTATTTAGGTGACATTCTCAAGGTCATGCATCACTCTGATTCCTGTTGTGGAACTCTTGGCTCATCCCCACATATCCCTTTCTCTGCTTGGTGCCTCTTCCTGTTTCCTAGGACTCACCCCCTCAGGCAGCCTCTGGACTTACCATACCTGTGGTGGGAGGGGGCTTTTGCAGGGGGTGGGCTGCTGGGGGCCTCAGAGGAGAGGAGGATGGAGGCATTTGGTGCGCATGGTGCTATTGGGGGCAGGTAAGACGGATTTTTTTCCCTGTTTGTTTTTCATCTTTTCTCCTCCAATTAGGTTCCACTGGTCGATTAGAGCTGTGGGTGTGTGTGGGTGAATCAAGCCTGCATGTCTGTGTGTACGTATGTGTGTGTGTGTGCGCGCGCACACACAGCTGTGTGGGAGGGCATCAGTACAGGAGGCTTCCAGACAGAACAACCTCTCCTTGCCAACCAGCTCAGCTCTGACAGTGCTCTCATTGAATTGGCCTCAGAAAGTTTCCTGGGTTTGACAGGAACAAAATAGAAGCTACAGATAGGCTGTGTGGTTTCCTTGGCAACCCTAAAATGCAGATGGGGGAAGGGACAGTGGTAACCAGAGAGAAAGGGGTGGTTGGCTCCATCCCCAGTTTTATCCCTGCACTTTCCCCTTCAACATAGCTTAGGATAGAAGGCTGAGTGGTCCCAGAGCTCTCCTGGCACAGGGGAGAAAGCATAAGCCGCTGTGAGGGAACAGAGGTGCCTGTCAGGTAAGGGAACACGAGCCGGGCTTCGGAACGGCCTTCCGGCGGAATCTTGTACTCCCTGGTTCTCCTTTCTTACAAAGGTGACTTACCTTCCTCTACCATCCACTTCCCTCACTTTCTTATTCTGGCAGCTTTAAGGACCCCGTGCCCCTTCCCAAACTAACCCAAGGAAAACCAGAGCCCCTCCTTCCTGGTTCTCTGCCCCAGAAGAAGAGGACTGGCTGAGAGGCAAAGAGGGGGTATCTTTCCTGGCCCCCACCCACTGAATTTAGGGATTGCTCCTTTCCTAGAAAGCAGGAGACTGAACCAAGTCGGAGGCAGAAAACTGAGACTGTTCATTAAGAAGAAAAGTCGCTTTTTAGTAGTTAGTAAAAGTGTCTCCCCTACCACCAGTTCCCCTCCCAAGTGAATGTGCTACCAGATCCCGCTCTCTGGCGCCCAGTAAGATGCTCACCAGCAATTCCCAACAGCCCCCGGCCTTTCCTAAACTGTAGGCTTCTGGGTCTAACCAGCCCTGTCCTGGATCCCTGATCCCTTTACTTCAGAATCGTGGAGATTCTGAAGACATTTTCAAAATCAAGGAAACTGATGCTGCCGGAGCCCTGAAATGAAACTGTAGTTGGGGCCGCCCAGGCTGCCCTGGGCACAGGCCAGACACCAGGGAGGAGCTCCTGCTGGACTCTTGGGGCAACCCTTCCTCGTCAAGATGTTAGATGTAGTCAGGGAGCAGGTGGAAGGCAGGAGAAGACAGCCAATTGGCTGTAGAGTCCCTGGGCTCTGTGCTCACAGTCTCCCCTGATGAGTCAGTCTGGGGCTGATGTGGAGGAAGGGGTGCTGGGCTGGGACTAACTGAGGCCAGGATTCCGGGTAGGGCTGGAACCGACCAGCTGGGGGTGGGGGGAAGACAGCCAAGCTCTGGTGGCCATGGTCCCAAACCAAACATTGGGACACACAGTCTGAAAAACACTTGTGGGGTGGGCGGGGACAATGAAGCAGATTTGCAATGGAGCAGATGGCTGCCATGACCATGATCCCTTCCCTTCCTGAGTCTGGCCTTTCCCTTCCCGCTCCATGCCTGCCTGGCCCATCCCTCCCAGGACGTGTTTGCCAAGATTTGCGTGGCTTTCTGTCTCCAGGTAACCAAAGTTCCAGGGCATGGTTCTCCTGCCTCCTCCCTTTGGCTGCCTCTTCCCTCTCAGCTCCCTCAATAGCGCAGCCTCAAGGCCCAGGCCCCATCGCCTCATCCCTGCCCGAGCCTGGGGGAGGGAGGACAGCTGTCCACCTTTTTCTGGCTCCCCGGGGGGCAACAGAGCTAGGAGCCCACCCAGGAGTACAGACTGAGTCCTGAGAGTTGCCAACCCCCTACAGCTCTGAGGATGGGCAAGGCAGCTTCTAGAATATGATAAGTTTAAGATGCTCCAGTAGGTGGCTAAGCACTGCTTACGAGGAGGGCCAAGCGTTTAAGAGGAAGGAATAGAGTATTTAGGAGGAGGGCAAGCCCATCAGGAGGCTGAGGCTTGTCCCTAAGTGGTAGTGTAACTATGTGGCTGCCATTAGAGGGGTCCCCGCACTGGGACCTTGGTCTGGAACATTTTTCCCAAGCATCACATATGCACACACACCCAATTTAAAGGAAATGTTCTTCCCCAGGTTTTTTTAATGTGAGGAACTGGGGACAATGAATAAAAGAGTAAGTTTTCCCCATGGGTGCCATGTTTTGGGGGTTTTCTGGAGGTGGGGAATCCCTATTTTGAGCATTAAGATCTTGGTTTCTATAGGTTTTGACTTCCCTTAACTTTATACCTGCTGGCTCCCTGCTTTCTCAGGCCAGAGAGACCATTGGGTGTTGGCAGACCTGGTTGAGAATGAGACTGGGTTCCTGGAGGTCAGACAGGTGAGGGATCCATAGTGGACAGTTATTGTCTGGCCTCACTCTCACACTGAGCCTCTGAGAAATCTCTCTGGAGGAGGACTGAGTAAATGAAGCCGAAAGATGTGAGCACATGTGGTGGCACAGAGAGGAGGTGGGCAATCCCTAGGCGTGGCCTGGAGCCCACTCTGAGTGGTGCAGAGAGCAGTTCAAATTGGGGTTTGTATATGCCTGGGATGGGCATGAGGGAGTAGAAATTGGAGGGGAGTAATGAATCTCTAACTTCTAAAGATGACCTATTGAGAGGCCCTGCAGACACGAGAGTTCGGGCCATTAAAGTGGATACTAGTCCGGGAACTTTGGGCCACTTGGGGTTTCCAGGGGGAACCCTTCTGCCCAACTCCCTTGTGTTAGTTTCCTGGGACTGACGACTTAATTTCCAACAAACACAGAGCTTAAAACAACAGAGATATGCTGTCTCACAGTTGTGGAGGCCAGAAGTCTGAAGTCAAGGTGTTGGCAGCGTTGGTTCCTCCTAGAGCCTGTGAGGGAGAATCCGTCCCAGGTCTCCCTCCTAGTCTCTGGTGGCTGCTGGCAACCGTTGGTGTTCCTTGGCTTGTAGACACATCACTCCAAGCTCTGCTTCCATCTTCACATGACATCCTCCCTATGTGCCGTCTCTTCTTCTAAGAGTATCAGTCATTGGATGTGGGCCCACCCTAAGTCCAGGATGACCCCATCTGGAAATCCTTACTAATTATATCTGCAAAGGCCTTATTTCCCAATAAAGTCACAACCTGAGGCTCTGGGTGGACAGGAATTTTGTGGAGACACTCCTCAACACGCTACATCTCCTAATTCCACCCTTACACCAGAGCTCGAGAGATGGTAAAAGAACTTCCACAAGTTTGTTCACCACCCTGATTATGGGAGTGTCACAAGGGCAGGGTGATCAGAGGACACATCAGAACCTAACCCCTCTTCCCCCACCTCCTTGTTATTCTGAGCTTCCTAGAAAATAGCAAACCAAAAACTCTTAACCCTTGTCCCCATCTCGGGCAACGATGTTCCTCCTTCATCCCAAAGAGAGGGAGATGTCCAGGATGTTCTCTTGGAAAATAAATTGCACCGTGAACTGCTTCTTGTTGAGTTAGACTGTGCCTTTCTTAAGCCTCCCTGAATCCCCTTTGCAGCAGCTCAACCATGTTTCCCCTTGCTCTGTCCTTGAGGTACATGTGGAATAGACTCCTCCGAATGTAGCGTTCCCCTAATCTCAGGCAGCAGTTATCATGGTGCCTTTCCCTGTTTCAGTGGGGCAGGTTTTTGCCTGGAGAGGGTATGTCAGAGGCGTTCAGATGAAACAATGCAGCTAAATGCACAGAGTTTGAATTTTCTCTGGGAGCCATCTCAGTTGACTGTTTTGTACCCCTCCCACTGCCCTCCCACCCTTGGTTTGGTGACAAGCTGAGCTGTGACTCTCTCCTGGCCTCAAAGCCCTTAGCCATCACCACCCACCACTACTCTGCATACTTGCTCTCTAGTGAAAGAGAACGCTGGGAAGACAAACTGCAAGTAGCATGGCCATCAGTCACCATGATAACCCAGAATCAGCAATGATTACTGTGATGAATTGTTTTGGAGTTCCCATCACAAGTAGAGCCATGCAGAAGGGAAAAGGCAGATTTCCATACCAGCCCCCACTGCAGTCATCGCCCTTCGGCGTGTTAAGGAGAAAAGTGTCCAGCACTAGAGTATTAGGTGTTCTTCCTTAGCACATGAGGGCGGCCCGTGGTCCAGGGGAAGGCGACACTGTAATTCGAGGGTTGAGTAGCTCTCATCAGTTGTAATCTATAAGATTGCCAAGGTTACAGAGCTTGGGGTTCTGGTGGTAAGAGCATATCCTGCTCGGGCAGAGCCCAGCGGTGGGTGAAAACAGGGCAGACTAGAGCAGAGTCTGGGGAGAAGGACATGAAGAGTGAGAGGCCAAGTGTTCATCATAGATCAGTGTCTAAACTGGAATGCGGATCCAGACCATGGCTGCTGTGTGTCTCTTCTAGAGCCATCAATTTCACCAATAAACAAACTGCCATGGTTTTGTGCTTTATACATTATCTAATTTAATCCTTATAACACCCTCTGTGAAGTAAGTGTAATTATGCATATTTTATTAATTGGGGAAAGGAAGCTCAGAGAAGTTAAGTAATTTGTTAAGGTCACACAGTAAGTTGCTGGAGTCTGGATTTGGACTCAGGTTTGTCTTATCTTTAAGTTATTAAGTACTTACAAGCACTTTGCAGTATAACCTGCTTTTATCCTCATTTAAGAGCCAGGCTGAAAAAGCCTGGAGTTGTGAGGTGAAAGCAGGACAGACTGTACAGGTGGGGAGCAGGAACCACCGAGTGAGGGTGGTAGGCAGGTATGCGGATGAAGAGGAGGCTTCCAGTGACTCGTCCCGTGTGCCACTGTGATGAGGCAGGGTGTCTGGTGGAGGCACTGGAATCAGAAGTCGGCAGACTTTGGAAACAAGGTTGGTAAGGAAATATTCGGGAGTTTTTGACTGAGTCAGGGTCTTTCTCATTCATGGAGCTCTCTGCCCAACCTTCTCCCCAAACAGAAGGACCCCTTACTTCACTTAATTAATTTTATTTTTGCCCCTTGGATACACACAGCTAATTATTTTCCTTAAGTCATTGGCCTGTGTTTTATTCTATGTCATTATTTTTACACCCACACTCCTCTTAGTCCCTTCATTGTAGACACTCACTTTATTGCATTAAATATATATCCTTTCAGTCGGCCTTCCATGTGCTGATTGAGATCTATTTGTATTCTTGAAAAAGGACCTGTGATACAATTTTGTGTGCCTGTGTCCGCGATTCACATCATTGGTTTTATGCTCTAAGTCCCATTCTATTTCTTTGTTCACTCAGTGGTAGTTGTTTAAGACCGATGCATGTTGCATAGCATTCCGTCATATGCATGGACCACGTTTCTATCTCTTCAAGGTTGCCCCCAGCTCCCAAGCCCTGGAAACAGCACTGCAACGAGCATCTCATACATGTCTTCTCCTGGACCGGTGGGAGTGTTTCTCTGGAATAGGGATGCTAGGCCATAGGGTGCACAGACTGGGGAGACTCCCTAACCTCTCCTGGCACTTACTCTCTATAACCTATGTTCATGAATATGTCCTCGTTTTTAATTGCTAGTTATATCTTCACTTGTACATGTCTTATCTCTCCTCTCGTGCTTATCTCTCCTCACGCTCTTGAGGTCAGAGACCATGTTTTACTCATTTTCATATTCTTCACAGGTCTTAATATACATCTTATGCATAGTTGGTGCTTAATAAAACATTTCTTAATAGAATGAATTAACATCTCCTTTCCCACTGAGATGTTACTTTCTTGAGAGCAAGATTAACTGTTTCATTCATCTGAATCATGTTCAGAATGGGACCCTCTATAAACTATTTATCTTAAATATCACTGTAGGGCCATCCTTGGATATGATGCATGACCTTGTCAGAGAGGGGAAGATAGCAAAGTTAAGAGTGAACTGGATTGGGAGTTAGCAGACTTGTGTGCCACAGGATAGTTTTCTGACCTTGGACTAGGTAAATTTCTCCTCTGCACCTCAGTTCCCCTCTATGTACAATGGGAGAGGCTTAGTGGCTTCTTACTCCTAGCCTGTATTCAAACACATGATGAGTTGGTTGATGATGTGTGTTATCCGTCGATCTCCCACTTGAGAAGCCTGCCAGAGGAGAAGATAGAGCAAGGGGCAGATGGGGCCAGGAACACAGCTGGGTGAGGTGCCGTTCTTCCCCTTTTGGCTCTCTCCTTTATCCCCATCACCCCGTGCAATTTGGCTTTACCCATGTCTACAACACTTATCACTGAAGACATAGGGGCCCACAGAGGGATTGGGGCTTTCTTGGGAAAATCCAGGATATGAATCAATAGAGAAAGAGAAGACAATGGCTGAAAGAAGATTAAAGGCCTGCAGTAGTAATTGGGGCCACAACTGGAATTCAAGGGATGCCTCACTCATGGGCAACTAGTTGAAGGACAGGGGCAAACTTGTAGCCTATTGTCACCTCTGAAATATGGGCTCCAGGACAGATCCAGGGGATCCTGCCATGGTCTGCCTGGAGATACCTGTTCAAGGAGGGGTTAAGGTTGTTGAGGAGGAAAACCATACAGATTCAGGCTACGCTGGAATATTCAAACGGGACACCGGGGTGAGTGCAGGATTGGGTGTGTTCCCAATCAGGCTGCAAGAAAATCACTACTGGAGAGGTTTGGAAAATAAAACCTGCCTTAGCAGAAAAGGTCAGTAGTTCTGGGAAACTGGGAGATGGTGGCTGGGGGAGAGTACCCCAATGCTGAGGTAACCTATGTGGTTTCAACTGAGAGCTGCTGGGCGCTCAGGTGACCAGGGTTGAAGGTGGACCTTCCCAGGGCTCCAGGAGACCAAGCAGGAAGCCCCAGTCTCCTTAGTACTTCGCCGCATTCTATTGGCCAACACAGTCCAGCTCAGATGCAAGGGGAGTAGCAGTAGAGCCCATTTCTTCATGGGCAGAGTATTCAAGAATTCTTGGTCACGTTTATTCTTTCCATGTGCTGTAATAAGTTTCTCCTGCTCAGCCCTTCCCGTCCCATTCCCTGATTGCCTGCTTCTAACCTGAGTCTGCTGATTCCGTGTATCTGCCCCTCCCTCTGGTCTCTGTCTCTGAGCTCTCTGTCCCAGTACAATCATTACCACCCTCCAGGGCCCACCCCTTTTCCATGCCCCCTCCACCTCGACCCCTCTATTAGCCCCTTTCACAGGGCCTTGTGGAACCTCTTCTATGTGGATTTCATCTTGGATGATACCTCTTCTTTCTCTCTCCACATGGAATGAAACTTTTCCTTTGACAGAACCACATCTTTACTGGCACTTTCCAATGGTAGCTTCCTCTTTGCTTCCTATCACGACTCTCAGACTCTGCACGAAATAGACATAATTGAAATTAAATTATTTCATTAGTCTCTCATACCAAGTGGAGGCTGAGGATAGAGATATAATTAATTAGTTAGTAAATATTTATTGATGGGAATGCCCAGGGCAGTGGGGACCCAACTGCACAGCACATACTCAGTGTGGGGTGTGTGACCAGCAGACATGAACTAAGTAGTAGCTTGCACCAGACAGTAAGCTCCTTGAGGTCAGGGACCAAGTCTTACTTATTTGCGTCATTTGAGCTCAGAACCACGCCCAACAAATGTTACGTGCACGAGTGCATAAATGAATGAATGGTAGCACATTTATCACAGGTATGACACTACTTCTAGAAAGCCAACTTCTCTTAGATTAAGTGGAGTTTACATGAGGTACAAAGTCTCTGGACAGCACTGGAGATTAAGAATTAAGATTCTTCTTTAAAAATCTATCTGGCCATCTGTTTATCCTGGCTTTTCCCCCATCCTGGCTGAAGGCTCAAAATTCTAGGACTTTGTAAAAGACCTCAGCACCTGACTCACAGTCCTCTACCACACCAGGCATACCCTGCTCTCACTCTTGGTAATTCAATCTCTACCTGTAGTTGTTTTATTTCTAACCCCCTGATCTAGCATTCCTTGACCTCAGCCTGCTTTTTTTGTGTGTTATTGCTAGCTCAGCTTTCCAGGCTTACCACTCAAGATGACTTTTTACACCCTATGCTATCAAACTAGGAACCCCTCTTCTCCAACACAATTGTTCAAATTGCGTGAGCACCATCCCTACGAACCCAAATCCCACATACACTTCATAGTTCAGCTCAAATGCTACCCTCTTCGTAAGACTTGTGCTGATTCACCCATCCAGATGTGACTTCTTCTTGCCTGACCATTGTAGAGAATCTCAGGTGTCCTTCTCTTATGGTACTTGTCATAATCTGCTGTCTTAGTCAAATCAGGCTGCTATAACAAAAAGTCCCATAGACTGGGTGGCTTAAGCAACAAATATTTATTTCTCACAGGTCTGGAGGCTGGGGAGTTCAAAAGCAAGGTACCAGCAGATTTGGTATCTGGCGAAGGCCTGCTTCCTGGTTTCTGGATGGTGCTTTCTAGTTGTAACTTCACAGGGCAGATGGGGTCAAGGGAACATTTAGGAGACTCTTTTATAAGGGCACTAATCCGTTCATGAAAGCCCCACCCTCAAGACCTAGTCACCTTCCAAAGACCCCTCTTCTTAGTATCATCATATTGGCGGGTTAGGAATTTAACATGAATTTTATGGGAACACAAACAATCAGTCCCTAACATCTGCCTTCTAGTCGTGATATGTGTGTGTTTGCTCACCTTCTCTACTTTGACATCAGCGCTCATGGACAGGAGGCTGTCCCTCACTCCTCTGCATGTCACACACCTTCACACCAGCACCTAGCACAGAAGAGTTGACATATGTTATTTTGTCTTCACAGCATCCCATCTTTTAAAGACTCCTTCGTCTACTTCTACGTGATCCGAGCAGAGCTGGTAACCACGGTGCCCCACAAAGCCGGACTGCAGATGTAGACTGGCCAATGAGAACCCTCCATCCTGGCCTCCAAGGTGGTACACGTCCCTAGCAGAACCTAACAGAGTCTGCCTTGAGAGTCACTATATGTACACATAAAGACCAGAAGCTGGGGGTATCATGTAAATTGGGGTTCTGGAGCTACATAGAGGAAGCTATCTACAACAGGAGAAAATGAGGCCTACCTCAAAAGAAGCAGAGACAGAAACAGTCATAGATGGCATGTTGGGTGCTGACTTGTGCCAGACCCTATTCCAAGCACACTGTGGATGATATCATTTACAACTCCTGAGGACCTACAAGGCAGATACTATTACATCCACTTTACAATGAGGGAACAAGGGCACTGAGAAGTTAAGCAACTTGTTTAAAGTTTCCAGCTAGTTCAGTGGTAGAGCCAGGATTTGAACCCTGCCTGTGGGACCGCAGAACTATCATTTTATGCTCCCTTAGATATGAGTCAAGATGAACACAGGTGAGAGAGAGATGGCCTTATTCATTTATGAGCAAAAGCAAAAGAGATCTGATGGCATCATTTGAGCTCCTGGATTTAGCTGTGCTGGAGCCAGCTGACTCATGTGCTTTTTAGTTAAATAAGCCAGTGCATTCCCCTTTTTGCTTAGAATAGTTTGTGTTATCAGCCACTTGCACCCTTCTGGGTTCATTGAGGGGCGATGTGTCTTGGAGATAGAAGGAGTCTTCTGGGTTTGCATCCTCACACCACCCTTCACTTGCCACCTAAACTTGGACAAATTACTTGCCTTTTCAGGGCCTTGAAGGTAAATGACCTGGCCTCTCCAACTGAGCGGACTGACTGAAGACGAGATTACATGCAAATGCATTTAACACTCTGCTAACACAATTTAAGTGCTCAGTAATTGTTGGAACTCATCTCTTCCCCTTTCCCTTATGAGGAGTAGCTGTTCAATAAGCATTTATTGAATTGAATTAAATCCTCCAGAGGCTGCAGGATGTTTCCTGAGCTTGAAAGCAGCTGGAGTTGTGGCGTCTCCAATCAGGGGAAGTTCCTCAGCCCAAGGAGTTGCCTAACAGCTCTATTTGGACGTTAAAAAGAAGATTCTGCCCTACTCCCATTTCTCTGGCTTCCAGAGCTTTCCTACCCAGACAACAATGTGTGTCTGCAGTAACCTCAGAGGTAGATGCCTTGGCCCCCTGCATGTCTCTTTTTCCGCCTCCTTATACTTTCCCTCCATATCCACCTGCTAACCAGGTGCTACGTACAGATTAACCTAGATCTTTCTCAGACCTGCTCTCTCCTCCTAATCCCCACTGACCATGCCCTGGCTCAGACCTTCACCACCTTTCTGATGTTTGCCTCAACCTCCTCACCGGCCTCCCTCCCTCCATCTTGCCAGCCCCATGGTGCAGCCAGGAACACCCATGTTCAAGGTGAACAAACCACTCTTCATCTTAAAACGGCCCTTGTCTACAGGGTAAGGGCAAACTTTCAGCAGACACACAGGCTCTCCTAAGCCCCCTCCTGGATCTCTAGGCCTATCTTCTCCCTCCTTCTATGTCATATGCCTCTACGCCACCCTCACACTGTCTTCTACGCCAGAATACCCTGTGCAGCCCCCTCCTGCAGCCCCCTCCCTCTGCTCTTACTCATCCTTTAAGAAGACGCTGATCAATTTTTTGTTGTCTTTTTTTTTTCCTGCAACCTTTCCTGAGTTCCTCCCCACTCCCACCGCGTCTGTACATAATTCTGTCTTCTCATGTATCAATTTATAGTGATTGATCACTGTCTGCATCTGTTTTGAGAACTTTGAGGCCAAGGGTGAGGTCTTATTCATGTTTGTGACCTTTGCACCCAGCGTGGCATCTGGCATCCAGTGAGCTCTCACCTGCAGACACCAGGGATGCAGATGGAGAAAAGGAGAAAGAGGAGCCATTATTCTTCCTGCAGACCACCCCTACCTGAATTTGTGCCCTGTGTGATTCCTTGATCCCTAATTGGAGCCTGCGCTTCTCTTAATGGCAACAGCTCTAGGGTTTAATTGTTGGGGGGAGGGAGACAGTTTCTTACCTTCTACAGTGGGGAAGAAGCACTGGCTATCTTCACTAGTGGTAGAAAAGGATCCTGTGTGGTTGTAGGATTGTTTGGGTAACGGTGTAATTCTCCATGTAGCTTTGCACGTATGTACAGAGTAGGGAAATTTTGGCTACCTTAAAATAGGCCCCATCTCAGTTTTTAAAAGGATAAAGTTACTTCATTATAGCTAAATATAGGCAAAGAGTCTGTCCTGATGCATAACTTAAGCAAATACATGCAAATCACTTGTAGACAGGGGACCTGGTGAGGCCATCACTGCAGTTACATCTCAGCCCCGAGGGCTTTTTCCTCCTTCTGCTGCTGACCTTGAGGCATTACATAACCTCTCAGAATCTGAGGATTCTCCTTGACCTAGTGAGCTAGTGATTCCAGTCAGCCTACCTCACTGCTTCGCGGGGTTGGTGAGAGGACGGGATGGAATGAATGAGAGGGCTGTGCTGGTGAAGGTGCAGCCTGCGCAGCGGGAGGAGACCTGGGAGCAGCGACGGGCAGGGCCCTTCATGGGAGGCCATGCCAGACAGGCCTCTAGCTGCTCTATGGCGATTTCTGGGGTTTCATTCCTTTGTAATTCTCATTTTTTCCCGTCTCAAATCTGTTTCCCATTAAAAAAGAAATGTGTTCTCCTCTTTCCCTTTCTCCCTGAGCCATGCCTGGCCCAGCTCTCAGAACAAAGCTGCATCTGCTCTTGCTTAAGACACCCACTAATTCAAACCAAAGAAGCCAGAGGCAGACTGCACATAGGGCCACCCCTTTTTTTGCCTCCCCTAGCTTGCCCTCACGCCCTCCTTTCTCCCCGGATGGAAAATTTGGCCTCAGACTGCCCTTGTGACTGGAAAAAGCAGGGTCAGTTCATCAAAGCAGAACAGCTTTCTGCTTTCCAAGGGTTATTAAGAAGGTGTGGCTTGGGAAGGGTGTGACCCAGCCTTGGCCAGCCCTAGCCAGAAAGGTGAGGGTGTGCTTCAGCAGGCAGGAAGGCCTGCCAGGAGCAGGGAGAACTATATTAGAAGGTGGTGAGAGATAGGGGGAGGGGAGTGGCTATGGAAGGGAAATATATGGTGGTGAAATGGTCGCTGTCCCAGTTGGGCCAGGCCAGGAGGGAAGACCAAAGGGAAGTGACTTGTTCTATGTCAATTGTCGGTCCAATTGTCTCTTGGAAGATGCTGGGCCAAGCCCACTACTCCCTCCTCCCTTCTCTCCTGCTCTCTGGGTCCAGAGAGGAAGGAAGCTGTGCAGCTATGAGGAGGAGATCCCTGCCTCTGTGGGGGCCAGCTGCTGGGGAGTTCAGTTTTGGTGTCTGAGTAACTGCAGGAGGCTGTCTCTTTCCAATGGACGGTTTCAATAGCACCATAGGAACATCTGGGTGCCATTTTGACTTCCTGAGTTATCCAGTACGATGGTAGGGCTGGGGGTACGGCCTGGAAGTGAACATACGGGTTGGGAGTAGAAAGGAGGCTGGATAGAAGTCAGCTGATTGAGGGCCACAGAGGCACCCTGTAGTTGGGGATGGGGGGGAAGGAGGCACATGTCAAAGCTCAAAGAGCATGATGGGAGGGGTTTACAACACCACAGTGTTCTTGTCCCTGGTTACCTGCCCCAAGCTCCCCCACGTTTCTGTGCTATGTTTAGAGGTCTGAGAGTTTTGGGGGCTTACTCTAGGAAATTCTCGCTCTGTGTGCAGGGAAACAGCAGAAACAACAACACAACCCGGCATGATCAGGGTCCCTAAACACATATCTATCCCTTCTTCCTTTAGTAATAAAACTCAGAATTCTGTGAGGCAGCTGGCTCCTCAGCTTAAGACTACATTCCCCAGCTTTCCTTGCTGCGGTCTTGGGATGAAGTTTAGCCAATGGGATGTGAGTGGAAGGGAATTTGTGCCCCTTCTGCTTAGTACCATAAAGGGAAAGGCCTGTGCTCCTCTTCCCGCTTTCCCCTTCTCTCTGACCAGAATATTGAAATGATGGCAAGACCTGGAGCAGTCATATTAGATCTCGAGATGGAAGCCACATATTGAGGATGGCAGAGTGACAAGACAGGATGAGTCTGGGTTTCCTGAGCGATGAAACTGCCAAATTAAGCCTTGTGCTGCTTGTACTAAGACTGTAACTGAAAGAGAAATATACCCTTCTTGGTTAAACCACTATTATTATGACCTTTGTTACGGCAACTGAACTTTATCTTAACTATACAAATAACACAACCAGCAATTACTGAGATCTTACTATGTGTCTGTCACTGTTTTGAGTGTTTTGTATGTACCATTTAATTTGATCTCCACTACAAGCTTATGAGTTGGTGAGCGACATGTGGTGCTGACTCTAAACACTCCAGATCCATCTCCTCTCTCCTCGTTCTCCTCAACCCAGGCAAGGTCAGGTTGCTGGGGACAAGTCCAGGTACCTATCCTCCACGCCCTCAATGTATCTGCCACATACCAGACATTGCATAATGCACACATGAAGGACCCACTTGGACTGACATAGCTCCACCCACCCCAGTTTCACAGGGGAGTAAGCAGGAGCGGGAGTGGCAGTCACTTCTGGATGGCTGCAGTAGCAGGTTGTCTGCAATGATCTGCATACTGGTTCTACCTGCACCCTTCCTCCCCACTCAGGAAAGGCTACCGCGATGCAAGAAAGTCAAAGTGACATTACTGAGAATGTGGTCTTGAATTTGCTCTAATTAATTTTTTAAAAGGGGAATTCCTCCAAAGTGTTTTGACCATTAACAGTAACAAATCTTTTTTACACCCTTACACAGGTGGGCCTGGCTCTCATGACACCACTGTGGAGAACCACCAGCCTGAGGGACTGCTTAGTTATTGGTCAAGCCGGCTGCTGGCCACCTTTCCCTGCATGGTCTGTAGCACCACAGGGCAAGGACGATGAAGTGCCAGCTCTTCTGTGTGGACAGAACACAGATGTCATTGGAATGGACATTCTTCTGGTTTGCCTCCCAAGCATCCCTTCTGCCTTTTTCTGCTCTTGGCATCTTGCTTTCCCTTCAGGGAAGTGCCTGCTGCTCATTCCATGTGATCGATGTCTGTCTTCTCCAAAGATTAGGCACAGCACCCAAACCTGACTAAAGCGTCTCTGCTGCGAACCCAGTGTTGTGTCTCAGGCAACAAGATGATGGCAGTTAGGACACACTTGTCTTGACCCATGAGTTCCTACCACTCAGAATATTGACCAGGGTTTATGTAATTAGAATAAATTCAAGGTTATCCTTAAATGCTGTCTCTCTTGCACTTCAATACACATTCTTGAAGAGGTGAGAGAATGACACTAGAGTGAACAGGTAGGTAATTCTATGTAAGCTGCATGATGGTGTGTGACCCCAGGTCCTGTCCTTCCCAGGAGCGTTGTCCAAATCCCCCTTTGATTCTGTGAGCTTCCCCACAGTCAGAGCAGCCACACTGCAAAATTCAGGGGGTACCATTCATATGCTGTCTCTGGAGTTGTGCAAAATGGTGGCCTTGCCTACAAGCCCTCCAATACATTCCCTGTTGTTGCTTAAGTTAACCCAAGTCCATGTCTGAGGGTTACAACCCAAGAACCTAAACTACAAAAGCCAGTCCCCCACCCCTAAGTAGCCATTGCTCTTAAACCACCCAGCAACCAGTCCCGCTTCCCTTTTCCTTGAAGTGACCCAGGAATAGGTTGTCAGATTTGTAAATACAAATATAAATAAATAAATAAATAATCAATCAATCAATAGAAATTAAAATACAGGTCACCAAGTTAAATTAAAAAAAACATAGATGAATTAATTTTTTAGTGCAAGTATATCCCATGCAATATTTGGGCACCCTGTATTGTATCTGACAACCCTACCCAGGGAAGAAAAATGATGTCAGATCTTTTGGGGTTGATCTAAAGTCACTCACCTTCCTTTACCTTATTGTGCAGCCCCTTACTTACCCTGACGTGCAAATGGTTCTTTAGAAGTAGGCGTATTATTTACCAGAGAATTGGCTTAAGGGTAGGCAGCTGGTACAAAATGAACCGAAGTGGCTCCCCAGGATTTTCAAACAGGAGGAAAGAATCAAGTGCTCTCAGGTGTTGGGGTTTTGAAAACACTAAACTCAGGACTGATGGCAGATTTCATACACGTGGATAGGATTGGTCCCTGGGGAGAATGAGTTGCATGGCAGAAGCAGAGGGAGAGAGGGAGACAGTTCTGACAGTGTTCAAATTCCTCATTCTGGTTGTTCCTCAGGCCTCCCTGACTTTGCCATGTTTTGATTTTTGACCTTTCTTAGATTCTATGATTAAGTCTTTTTTTTTTTTTTTTTTTTTTTTGCCAAAGAGTTAAAATTAAATTAATACAAGTTGCAACCTTTATTTTATTGTATTAGAGTAAGCTGGTAAATTTCTGTCTTTCCAAGATGTGAGGAGGAACTATGTCTTACTCATATTGGCCTCCCCAGCGTCTAACCCAGCACCTGGCATAGAGTAGGAAAACAATCACGTTTCAAATAAATTAATGAACGACTCCATGGGCTCAGAGATCAGCAGTTTAATGCACATTCGATAGATCTCATTTATTTATTTATTTATTTATTTATTTATTTATTTATTTATTTATTTAAGATTTTATTGGGGAAGGGGAACAGGACTTTATTGGGGAACAGTGGGTACTTCCAGGCCTTTTTTCCAAGTCAAGTTGTTGTCCTTTCAATCTCAGTTGTGGAGGGTGCCGTTCAGCTTCAAGTTGTTGTCCTTTCAGTCTTAGTTGTGGAGGGCGCAGCTCAGCTCCAGGTCCAGTTGCCGTTGTTAGTTGCAGGGGGCGCAGCCCACCATCCCTTGCGGGAGTCGAGGAATCGAACTGGCAACTTGTGGTTGAGAGCCCACTGGCCCATGTGGGAATCGAACCGGTAGCCTTCGGAGTTAGGAGCATGGTGCTCTAACTGCCTGAGCCACGAGGCTGGCCCAGATCTCATTTATTGACAGAAAGACACTGATACCAGGAACCTTTCTTCGCAGCTCACTGAAAAGTCCTAAAACTTAGAGCATCCACCACTCAGAGCTGGTCTATATGGGGGCGGGGGGTAGGCAAGGTTATATGCTGTTGTCCAGGGAGGAGAGTAATGAGCATTTTTGATAAGGATCATGGCTACTGAAACAAACTGGCTTTAAAAGCTAGCCTTTTTGCATTCTGCATTTGTTTCTATTATTTTCTAGACAGATAAGAACAGAATAAGAGCAAGTCCTGTTGGGCCCTCCTAAACAGACCCTGGAAAGGTAGTCCTGGCTCTCCTGTTCCATGCCCCAGATGTCAGGGAAGGCATGCCAGGTGGTGCCATCAGGAACAGTCATGTGGAACTCAGCGCTCAGGCATCCACACTGTTACAGCATGTCCTGCCTGGGCTCTAGCCCTTCAAGCCCCATTACCCTGGTTTAGTACCCTCAAAAGTCTGGAATTTAGTTGCCAGGGTTCTAAGGTCTTGGGTTACACCAGACGCAGGGGCACCTGAAAGCAAACCCCTTGCCTTTTCCTATCAGACTTTCAGGAAAGAGGAGTCAGCTTTCAGCTTTAGTGCCAAGCTGTCTGGAAGGAGGGACCAGCGAGTACCTTGCCTTCCCTAGAGAGCCGTGGCCCAAACTGTGCAAGTAGACAGTTCTTTCTCTTTGCCAGTGGAAGAATGATCTTTTGTCCCCCTCTGCACTCGAAGAATTCTGTCACCCCTAAATTATTTCTGTCAACTGTTTAGATTTTGTAATGGCAGCTCAGAGACCCTAAACTTTCTGGAAGCAGGAGGCAGGTTTGAGGCAGCTATGCTTGGTTTAATAAGCAAATAGAACAGAAACGGTCTATATGCAAGTAGGACTGGGAAAGGGACAGACAAGTTGCCAGTTCCCATCCTTTCTGAAGCCCAGTTGTGTTTCCTGTTTTTCGTTTTATGAAAGCAACCCCCATCCTTTTTGCTAAGTTTGAGTGAATTTTATTTCTTTCAATCAAATGACTATTTACTACAGTGCTTCCAAAATTTTTTCACTGCAGATGGAAACAGTGACATCTGCACAGCACAGTCTTGGACTGTGGTACAAGCACACTTATACCATTCGTGACACCACATCTGTGGGACTTGGATTTGTTAAGACATAAAATAAGGAAGAGGGTTTGTAATCAGTGGACTGACAGTGAAACTATGAATGGGCTATGGAGCTGAGGTGGGATACGGATTCATGCTGAGGTGGATGGGAGTGTGAACACCCTCTCTTTCCAGGACAGGTGACCAGTGGCCTCTGGTACTGTCACCCTCAGGCTCTTAGAACCTTGACATGGTCTGGCTTAGTAAGGTCAAACCTCTGGGGGACTGCACAACTGCAAAACTCTGGACTAACTGATTATGTTAGTTTTTTCTTACAGCCTTGCTTAGAGCAAGGCAAGAAAGGGACAAACTCCAGTCTATGTTCTCCAGGGCAATTGTGTAATCCCTTTGTGGGAGGCCCTTTCTGCTCCGCCAGTGTCAGGAGCTCTGATTCGGCTAGGGGCCGTGTCAAGAGATTATTAGTTCACCTTGCCAAACTGTAACAGGTGAATTCTCTGCCATGCCCCTTCTGAGGCTCATGTTAAATGCTTTGATTAGAAAAGAGAGGAATCTCCTAATTGGAAACTGGCATAACTGAGATGCAGGGAACCTGGACCCCTCTAGAGAGCGTCTCAGTGTGTACCCTGGAAATAAATATCGTGATGCGCTGGACCTTAACAGGCATTCTTGGGGCAGCTGGATGGCTCAGCTGGTTAGAGTGCGAGCTCTCAACGACAAGGTTGTTGGTTTATTTTCCACATGGGATGGTGGGCTGCGACCCCTGCAACTAAAGGTTGAAAATGGCAACTGGACTTGGAGCTGAGCTGCGCCCTCCACAGCTAAATTGAAGGACAACGACTTGGAGTTGATGGGCCCTGGAGAAACACTCTGTCCCCCAATATTCCCCAATAAAATTTATATATATAAAAAAACATTCTTTGACTGAGACAAGTGTATAATGAGATCTGGGTGTCAAACTTGAGAGCAAACACTGAGTTTGATACGCAAACCATTTTTTCCTTCTGAAGTAGAATAAATAAGCAACAAAAGGGAGAGTTAGGTGTAGCCCAAGTTTTTGCTGAGAAATAGAGTCCCTGCAGATGTAGTCACCCCAGACCAACTGCAGTGCTGTTTCTAAACCATCTAGCAGGCTAACTGTTTAAGAAGCAGGCTGACCCAAAACATTTTGGTCACTGGTGTAATCACCAATAGAATTCCTTAAAACAGACAGAAAACCCCAGGTTTCAATGGAAAAACACACTTTTGTGCTTCTTGCAAATGAACATGGCAGAGAGACTCTGCCAACAACTGCTGCACCCTAAAAGTGGAATGCTAGATAGCCTGGAAGCAAAGCATCAATATTTTTGTTTACAATGCAAAATACAATGCCAGACTTTAAAGCTTTTGTGAAGGGAAAATGTGCAAGAAGAACCAAGAAATAGTTAAAGAGAAGAATAATGACAGAAGATCTCAAAACACACCATAACGCCTTCGTATGGTATTAGCATACAAATAAATAAATGAAATAGAATAAATAGTTGAGAAATTCTATATAAGTGGGAGTTTACAAATGATCATGGTGGCATTTCAAATCATTGGGGATGAGGTATTGAGATTATTAAATATTAATTTGAAAATAAAATTAGATTTACTCCTCACACCATATACAAAAATAAGATTCTCTGTGAATTAAGGATCTAAATTTAAGGAGGAAAAAAAATCCAAATTATAAAAGTAGTACAAGAAAATAATATTGTAATAGGGAAAGTTTTTTTTTTTTTTTAAGTAAGCCATAAATACCAGAAGCCATAAAAGGAAAGATGATCATATTTGACAGTATAGAAACATTGAAACTTTTTTTGAAGAAAGACGTCATAAGCAAAATCAAAAGACAAGCAGACCAGAAGAAACTATGTGCCACATGTGGAACAGAGAATACTTACTCTCCGTTATACATAAAAGGTTCTGCAAATCAATGAGACAAGCAACCCAATTATTTAAAAGAGTAATTTATAAAATAATACAAAACTTAGAAACTTATCTAGGCAGCAAACTAAAATCAGACTGATTTACTACTATTTTTTACCCATTACATTGGCTAAAGTTGGAAGGCAAAATAGTATTAATTAATGCTTTTTGCAAATGGGTAATCATATATCATTGGTGGGAGTGGAAATCTAAATTTAGACCAAGTTTTTAGAAGCTCATGTATAGTCTTTATTATATTATAATTCAATTTCTAGGAATTCATCCTATAGAATACTTATCCATGTATAATCATAAATAATAGATGGGTACAAGGATATTTCCTTAGCAGTTTATAAGAGTAAAACCAAAACAGAACTGGGCCATTCCTTATTACATAGTCTTTCTTTGAATAGGGTGCAATTGATTAAATTTACCCTCAACAAATTACAATTTTATCTTTCTGAAGTTACGCCCAATTTATTTTTATTGAAATCTAGGGCATTTCCAAACTCTTCAGTCACACTTTCCAGCAACATCTCAGTTCATTCCCATATTCACTGTATGAGTTTTACTATTTTAACTCTCAGAGGGCAATCTTATTTTCTAGCACCCATATATGAGCAATGATAAAACTGAAAAAATGTGTTATGAATTCAATATATTATTAACTTTCCCTTCTCACTTTTGAGACAAGAGGACTGTTGCTCTTATGGACTCATCATCACAGTGCTGAAGCCAAGGAATCCTGGCTGAAAGGT
Source organism: Rhinolophus sinicus (assembly GCF_057876585.1). Lineage (NCBI taxonomy): Eukaryota > Metazoa > Chordata > Mammalia > Chiroptera > Rhinolophidae > Rhinolophus > Rhinolophus sinicus. The sequence goes on from NC_142511.1 coordinate 24,743,108, forward strand.
ATGGAGGTAGGGGATGCAGGGGAGATTGGAACCATAATGTAGTAAGTTGCTAGCAAATGTCCAGAATCATAAAAAGCAGTGAGTCGCAATCATGGGTGATTTTACTCTGCAGGAGACATTTGGCCATGTCTGGGGACATTTTTGGTTGTCAAAACTAGGAGGCTGTTACTGGCATCTAGTAAGTAGAGGCTGGGGATAACATCCTATAATGTCCAGGACAGCCCCTGACAAGAGGATTATCCAGTCCATAGTGTCAATAAGCCTGAGATTGACTATTGATAGAAAGTGATATAAAGCATCTTACATGAGAAGAATCCAAGATGGCAGAGTATATAGATCCTGTGCTTGCCTCCTCCCATGACCACATTGGAATTACAACTAAATTATAGAACAATCAACCTGGAGAACCATCTGAAGTCTAGCTGAACAGAAGTTTTATAACTAAGGATATAAAGACAAAGCCATGTCAAGACTAGTAGGAGGGGCAGAGACACTGAACGGGCCAGCCCCACACCGGCATGTGGCAGTTGAGCATCCAGAGGGATATCTCAGCAGCAGAGTTTTCCCCTGGAGGTATGAGGGACCATACCCCCACACCAGGCTACCTAGCCTAGAATACTGTTGCTGGGAAGAGAACCCCCCCCAAACACAACATCTGGCTTTGAAAAACAGTGGGAATTTTGACTGTCCAGGTGAGACAGGACAGCTGCAGATGGGATGGCTGCAGAAGACCCAGAGGCCTTCTTAACGGGCCCATGCACAGATTCACTTACTTGCAGGCACTCATTCTGGGCTCTGGCAAAGGGACTGCGACTTGGGAGGCCTCAGAGACCTACAGAGAAAGACTGAGTTGTGTGACTTCAGGAAGATGACTGGAGGGACAGTCACCATTTTCCCTGTGTAGAGTTCTGCTCCTGTGCAGCTGGCAGATGGGCGACACCTTCCCTGTGTTGAGCCCTCCTGCACATGGCCAAATCTGAATCTGCATTGGCCTGGTGAACTCTACTTGCTCCACCCTCATGACTCCCTGGGACCCCACCCCACCAAAATTACGCAATGACAAGCAACCAGCCCTGCCCGTGTTGCACTCTTTCTTGGAAAACTCTCCGGGGTCTGTGGGCCCCAGGCAGTTGGCGGCTGGCCTCGATGTCCCCTGAGACTTTTGCTGAGTAGCTCCAGTCTCAGCACTGGCACCAAACCAGAATGTACATTAATCTGGTGAGCACCAGTCATCCCTGGTGACTCCCTGAGACCCACCTCACCCAACATGCATACTGCCCGAGGCTCGAATCACCAGCTGAGCCTTACAGAAGCTGATAGGCATAAGCAGACCTTGGGGTGTCCTGGGCTTTTTGTGTGCCCGGTACTGGTGGCAGCTGACCTCAGTTTGCAGTGTGGCCACTGCCATGTGCCTACAGGTCCAGCACAGGAAACGACTAACTACAGATCACTTTGTAGCTCCCACCAGGGAGTCCCCAGCTGATCACAGGCAGTGGCTGGCATGGGCCTGCACCAGAGCCCCTCCTAAGAGGTCCCAGAAACAACATTCCTGGAGGTCAGCTTCAGACCACATCAGAGCACCACCTAGTTAGCCCCACAAGCAACACATCCAAAGGGCGGTCTCAACAGGGACCAGAGCCCATTGGGGAGAATTCTGCTTTGCAGGGTAAGCCCCTCACACAACAGCCTGATAGCTATGGACTTGGCCAAAACTTACAGCCAGTCAGACCAAAAGTCAACCCCACCCACTGCCATGCCAATAGCAATCAAGGTTCAACTATAACAGGAGAAAGCTCCAGAAAAAGAACTAAACAAAATGAAGACAAGCAACCTACCAGATACAGAGTTCAAAACACTAGTTATAAGGATGCTAAAGAAACTTAGTGAGAACTTCAACAGAGATTGCAAGCATAAAAAAGGACATAAAAACCACAAAGAAGAACAAGTCAGAAGTGAAGAATACAATAACTGAAATAAGCAATGCGTTAGAAGAAATCATCAGCAGACGAGATGAAGCAGAGGATCAAATCAGTGATTTGGAAGATGGGATAGCAGAAAATATGCAATCAGAAAAGAAAAAAAAAGAAGTTTAAGAGACCTCTGGGACAATATCAAGCATAACATTTGCATCACAGGGTTACCAGAAGGAGAAGAGAGAAAGCAAAAGATTGAGACTCTATTTAAAGAAATAATGACTGAAAAATTTCCTAACCTGGTGAAGGAAATAGACATACGAGTTCAGGAAGCACAGACAGTCCCCAAAAAGATGAGCTCAAACAGGCCCACACCAAGACACATTATAATTAAAATAGCAAAGGGTGAAGACAATGAGACAATCCTAAAAGCAGCAAGAGAAAGACAACTAGTTACTTACAAGAAATCTTTCATAAGATTGTCAGCTGATTTCTCAACAGAAACTTGCAGGCCAGAAGAGATTGGCACAAAATATTCAAAGCGATGAAAAGCAAGGACCTACAAAAGACTACTCTACACAGCAAGACTATCATTTAAAATTGAAGAAGAGATAAATAGCTTCCCAGACAAGAAAAAGCTAAAGGAGTTCCTGACCACTAAACCAGCATTACAAAATATGTTAAAGGAACTTCTTTAAGAAGAAGAAGGGGGTGGGAGAACACAAAAATAAATAAATAAATGGCAATAACTATGTATTTACAAGGTCTGACAAATAAATTTGTGAACTTTTGCAATGATGTTGCTAAACTTTTTTGCTATCAGAGGGATTATTCATTATGAATTTGTACCAACTGGCAAACAGTTAACCAAGTTTACTATTTGGAAGTGCTGAAAAGGCTGCATAAAAAAGTTAGATGACCGGAACTTTTTGCTAACAATTCGTGGCTCTTGCACCAGCTCATGCGGCACTGTCTGTGAGGGAGTTTTTAGCCAGTAAACAAATAACTGTATTGAAATACCCTCCCTACTCACCTTATCTGACCCCCAATGACTTCTTTCTTTACCTGAAGATAAAGGAAACATTGAAAGGAAGACATTTTGATGGCATTCAGGACATCAAGTGTCATACGACAACAGCTCTGATGGCCATTCCAGATAAAGAGTTCCAAAATTGTTTGAAGGGTGGACTCGGCACTGGTGTTGGTGCATCGCTTCCCAAGGGGAGTACTTTGAAAGTGACCATAGGGATATTCAGCAGTGAGGTATGTAGCACTTTTTCTAGGATGAATTCTCAAATTTAATTGTCTGACCACTCATCAATATCACTTTTATTTTTTAATTACTTTTAGGTGTAGAAAACAACATAGTGATTAAACATTTATATACCTCACAAAATGATAACCCCAATAAATATATTACCCATCTGACACTGTACATAATTATTACAATATTATTGACCATATTCCCTATGCTGTACTTTATGTCCCCATGACTATTTTTAAAAAATTATAGTTAACATTCAATATTATTTTATGTTGCTTTCAGGTGTACAGCATAGTGGTTAAACATTTATATTAATTTATGAAGTGATCTTTCCAAATAGTCTAGTAGCCATCTGACACTATACATAGTTTTTACAATACTATTGACTCTATTTTCCATACTGTACATTACATCCCCATGACTTTTTTGTAACTACCTATTTGTACTTCTTAATCCCTTTACCTTTCTCACCCATTCTCCCAACCTGTCTCCCATCTAGTAACCATCAGTTTGTTCTCTGTATCTTTGAGTCTGTTTCTGTTTTTTTTGTTCATTTGTTTTGTTCTTTAGATTCCACATATAAGTGAGATCGTATGGTATTTGTCTTTCTCAGTCTGACTTATTTCACTTAGCATAATATCCTTTAGGTCCATTCCTATTGTCACAAATGGTAACTTTCATTATTTTTTATGACAGAGTAATATTCCATTGTATAAAAATACCACAATTTCTTTATCCAATTTTCTATTGATGGGCACTTCAATTGCTTCCATATCTTGGCTATTGTAAGTAGTGCTGCAATGAACATAGAGATGCATATCTTTTCAAATTAGTGTTTTGGATTTCTTACCAATAATCACTTTAAGTGTAAATGGATTAAATGCTCCAATCAAAAGACATAGGGTAACTGAATGGATGAGAAAAGAAGACCTATACATATGCTGTCTGCAAGAGACCCATTTTATGTTGAAAGACACACAGACTGAAAATAAAGGGATGGAGAAAGAATTTCACATAAATGGAAATGAAGAAAAAGCTGGGGTTCCAATTCTTATATCAGACAAAATAGACTTTAAAACAAAGACTATGATAAGAGACAAAGAAGGACATTACATAATGATAAAGGGATCAATCCAACAAGAGGACATAACCCTAGTAAATATCTATGCACCCAATATAGGAACAACTAAATATATAAACCAAATACTGACTGACATAAAGGGAGAGATTGACAGTAACACAATCATAGTAGGGGACCTCATTGACACCAATGGACAGATATTCCAAACAGAAAATAAACAAGGAAATAGAGGCCTTAAGTGACACATGAGACCAGATGGATTTAATCGATATTTTTAGAGCATTTCACCCCCAAAGCAGCAGAATATACATTCTTTTCAAGTGCACATATAACATTTTCTAAGATAGGCCACATGGTAAGCCATGAAACAAGTCTCAATAAGTTTAAGAAGACTGAAATCACAAATGTTTTCTATGACCACAGTGATGAAAATAGAAATTAGTAACAAGAAAAAAACTGAAAAACACATAAACACATGGTGGATAAATAACATGCTACTAAATAATGCATAGGTCAACAATGAGATGAAAGAAGAAATCTAAAGATACCTTAAGACAAACAAAAATGAAAATACAATGATATGCTGTCTTCTTCTATGGGACATGGTGAAAGCAGTCCTAAGAGGGAAATTAATAGCAGTACAGGCCTACCTCAAGAAGCAAGAAGCAAGAAAAATCACAAATAAACAATCTAACCTTACACTTAAGGGAACTAGAAAAAGAACAGCAAAAAAGGCCAAAGTGAGTTGAAGGGAAGAAATACAATGTTTCCCCGAAAATAAGACCTAGCCAGACAATCAGCTTTAATGCATCTTTTGAAGCAAAAATTAATATAAGACCTGGTATTATATTATATTATATTATATTATATTATATTATATTATATTATATTATATTATATTATATTATATTATATTATAGACCTGGTCTTATATTATACTAAAATAAGACTGGGTCTTATGTTAATTTTTGCTCCAAAAGACGCATTAGAGCTGATTGTCTGGCTAGGTCTTATGTTCGGGAAAACAGCAATAAAGATCAGAGTGAAGGAGATGTCATCAAAATGGCGGCGTGAGGTGAGCGTCTGTAAATCTCCCCTGGAATTCACAACTAATCGAACAACTATAACTCCACAAAGGACTCCCAGCACAGCAGACAGGCAGGACGAAGAGGCCCACTACTGAATTCACCTAAAGATGGGTGAATTGCGCGAGCAGGGGAGGAGGGAAGGGAGAAGTGCGGGGATGGAGCCACGTGGGCGCAGGAGGCAGACCTAGCTCATTGCTCCGAGCTCACTGCATCCCGGAACTACCAGCAGCTGCAGGAGAGGGAAGAACTCGGACTGCTAGGGCTCCGCTTATGGCCCACAGGGGTGAGGGGACAGCATATAACACAGCTGAACCCAATGCTCACGGCAGAGACCTTGGAGAAAAGACTGAGGGAAGAAGGCTGAAAACGGTGGTTTAAGCCCTCACTGCCAAGCAGAGAACAGAGCCTTAGGCACTGAGACTAGCCGACCCCTCCCTAACCTCCCAGAGCTCACCATGCCCCCACCTGCCCAGTGCTAGAAATGGAACAGTAGCAGTGTCAGATCAAAAGAACAGAATAGTTGCTGTTCTGATAACTGTGGACCGCAGACACAGATTTGCAGCCCAACTAGTTCTGGCAAAGGTTAGGGAGCTGTGGAAGCAGGACCGGCTGTGGTGGTGGTCGCCGCCATTGCTCTGGACCACCTCTCACAACTAACCCCGCCCCTGGCCCCACCTATCTGGGTGGATCCCTGCAGGAGAAAACAGAACTGCTGAAACATACGGGCTCTGCATCTGGAGCTGGAAGAGCTTTGGAACATCAAAAGCTCTCCGCATACCCACATGGACACTGCGCCCTGTGACCCAGATGAAAATTAACAGAGGAGAAACCTGTCTCCCAGGAAAACCCCCCCCCCCATTGTGTGAGAGCTGGAATAGTGCAGAGAAAACGTAGCACTACCGTGTGAGAGAGAGAGAGAAAAAAAAAAAAAGGCTGAAGTCAGAGAAAAAATAAAACATTCTACCAACAAGTACTGGAAAACAAAAGAAAGACCTCTTCCTATCAACCTGTTGCAGAAACCACTCTTGTAGATGTCTAGGAGGAGACATAATAAATCAGTAATTGCCATGAATAACCAAGGTAACAAGACAGCTCAGAAAGAAAGTGAAAAGTCTCCAGAAAAGGAACTTAGAGATATGGAAATATGTGACTTAAATGACAAAGAATTCAAGATGGTGGTTCTGAAAAAACTCAACGAGATGCAAGAATACACAGAAAGGCAGTTTAATGAACTCAGAAACACAATCAAAGAACACCATGAGCATTTTACGAAAGAGGTTGAAATTTTTAAAAAGAACCAAATAGAATTTCTGGAGATTAAGAACTCAATAGAAGAAATTAAGAATGAAATAACCAGCTTAGGTAGTACAGTTGACCAGAGGGAGGAAAGAATCAGTGACATCGAAGATAGCAACCTGGAAATGACACAGATGGAAGAAGAAAGAGACTTGAGACTTAAAAGAAATGAGAGAACTCTACAAGAACTTTCTGACTCCATCAGAAAGAGCAATATGAGAATAATGGGCATAACAGAAGGAGAAGAAAGAGAGAAGGGAACAGAGAATATATTCAAACAAATTGTCCATGAGAACTTCCCAAACTCGAGAACTTAAAAGAAATGAAAGAACTCTACAAGAACTTTCTGACTCCATCAGAAAGAGCAATATAAGAATAATGGGCATACCAGAAGGAGAAGAAAGAGAGAAGGGAACGGAGAATATATTCAAACAAATTGTTGATGAGAACTTCCAAAACTTGTGGACAGAACTGGGTCCTAGAATCCAAGAAGCAAATAGAACACCTAATTACCTCAATCCCAACAGGCCTTCTCCAAGGCACATTGTATTGAAGCTGTCTAAAATCAATGACAAAGAAAGAATCCTCAAGGCAGCCAGGGAAAAGAAGACAGTAACCTACAAAGGAAAGCCCATTAGATTATCATCAGATTTTTCAGCAGAAACTCTACAAGCCAGGAGGAAGTGGAACCAAATATTCAAACTATTGAAAGAGAGAAATTATGAGCCAAGAGTAATATATCCAGCAAAGATATCCTTTAGATATGAAGGAGGAATAAAGACCTTTCCAGACATACAGAAGCTGAGGGAGTTTTCTAATACACGACATGCACCACAAGAAATACTAAAGGAGGCTATTCGACCACCATCAACAGGGACAATTTGTGGCAACCAAAACATAAAAAGGGGGAGAGTAAAGGCCTGAACCGGGATATGGGAATGGAGAAAGTAAGCGTGCTGAAGAAAATGGAATACTCTAAATATCAAACTGTCTTTTATATACACTTAAGGGTAACCACTCAAAAAAGTCCAGAACTGAAATATATACTGTAATAAAAGAAGAAACAGTGGGAAACATCATAGAATACCACCACACGCAGAAATAATAGGCAACAATAAAAAGGCAAAGAAACAATGGAGACACAGCCTTACCAGAAAACTAAAGATAGAATGACAGGAAATCCTCACATATCTATAATCACCCTAAATGCAAATGGACTGAACTCACCAATAAAAAGGCACAGAGTAGCAGATTGGATCAAAAAACTAAACCCAACCATATGCTGTCTCCAAGAGACACATCTCAGCTACAAGGACAAGCATAGACTCAAAGTGAAAGGGTGGAAATTGACAATCCAAGCAAATTTTCCAGAGAAAATCAGATGTAGCCATACTGATATCAGATGAAACAGACTTCAGGGTGAAAAAGATAACAAGAGACAAAGATGGACATTTCATAATGGTAAAGGGGACTATACAACAAGAAGACATAACAGTCATCAATATTTATGCCCCCAATCAGGGAGCACCGAAATATACCAAGCAACTACTAACAGAACTAAAGGGAGAAATTGACCAAAATACAATTATACTAGGGGACTTAAATACATCATTGACAGCTATGGATAGATCATCCAAACAGAAAATAAATAATGAAATAGCAGCCCTAAATGACACATTTGATGAAATGGACATAATTGACATATATAGAGCACTTCATCCTAAAACATCAGACTATGCATTCTTTTCTAGTGTACATGGAACATTCTCAAGGATAGATTATATATTGGGACATAAAATCAGCCTCAGCAAATTTAAGAAGATTGAAATCATACCAAGCATATTCTCTGATCACAAGGCTTTGAAATTGGATATCAACTGCAAAAAGCAAGTAGGAAAAAACACAAATACATGGAGATTAAACAACATATTTTAAAGAATGACTGGGTCAAAGAAGAAATTAGAGGAAAGATCAAAAGATACATAGAAACAAATCACAATGAAAATACATCCTCCAAAATTTTTTGGATGCAGCGAAAGCAGTTTTAAGAGGGAAATTTATCTCATTACAGGCCTATCTCAAGAAACAAGAAAACTCCCAAATAAATAACTCATGTTACACCTTGAAGAACTAGAAAAAGAAGAACAAATGAAACCCAAAGTCAGCAGAAGAAAGGAAATAACAAAAATCAGAGCAGAACTAAATGAAATAGAGAACAAAAAGACAATAAAAAAAATTAATGTGACAAAGAGCTGGTTCTTTGAACAGATTAACAAAATTGACAAACTCTTGGCTAGACTCAAAGATAAAAAGAGAGAAGACACTAATTAACAAAATCAGAAATGAAAAAGGGGAAGTTATCACGGACAGCACAGAAATACAAAGGATCACCCAAGAATACTATGAAGGACTATATGCCACCAAATTCAATAACCTAGAAGAAATGGACAAGTTCTTAGAAACATATACCTTCCAAGGCTGAACCATGAAGAACTGGAAAATCTAAACAGACCGATCACCAGTAACGAAATTGAATCAGTCATCCAAAACCTTCCCAAAAGCTAAAGTCCTGGACCAGATGGCTTCACTAGTGAATTCTACCAAACCTTCAAAGAGGATCTAATACCAATCCTGCTCAAACTCTTCCAAAAGATTAAAGAAGAGACAGGACTCCCTAAATCATTTTATGAGGCCAACATTACCCAGATATGAAATCCTGGTAAGGACAATGCAAAAAAAGAAAACTGCAGACCAATATCTCTGATGAATAGAGATGCAAAAATCCTAAACAAAATTCTAGCAAATCGAATACAACAATGCATTAAAAAGATTATTCATCATGACCAAGTGGGGTTCATCCCAGGTGCACAAGGATGGTTCAACATCCGCAAATCCAAATCACATAAACAAAATAAAGGACAAAAATCATATGATTATATCAATTGATGAAGAAAAAGCATTTGACAAGATACAACATCCATTTATGATTAAAACGCTTAATAGAATAGATATAGAAGGAAAATACCTTAACATAATAAAGGCCATATATAACAAACCCTCAGCTAATCTCATAATTAATGGTGAACAACTGAAGCCCTTTGCTCTACGTTCAGGAACATGACAGGGCTGTCCCCTATGACCTCTGCTTTTCAACGTAGTGTTGGAAGTCCTTGCCAGAGCAATCAGGCAAGTGAAAGAAATAAAAGGCATCCAAATTGGGAATGAAGAAGTTAGATTGTCACTCTTTGCAGATGACATGATGGTATATCTATAGAAAACCCTAAAGACTCCACCAAAAAGCTATTACAAACAATCAACAAATACAGTAAAGTTGCTGGCTACAAAATCAACGTACAAAAGTCCATTACTTTCCTATATACTAACAATGAAATCTCAGAAAAAGAAATACAAAAAACAATTCCGTTTGCAATTGCAGCAAAAAAAATAAAATACCTAGGAATAAACTTAACCAAGGATGTGAAGGACCTATATGCTGAAAACTATAAGACATTTTTGAAAGAAATTGAAGAAGACACCAAGAAATGGAAAGACATTCCGTGCTCATGGATTGGAAGAATCAACATAGTTAAAATGGCCATATTACCTAAAGCAATATACAGATTTAATGTAATCCCCATCAAAATCCCAATGGCATTTTTTAGAGAAATAGAACAAAAAATCATCAGATTTGTTTGGAACCACAAAAGACCCCGAATAGCCAAAGCAATCTTAAGAAAAAGAACAATAATGGAGGTATCACACTCCCTGACTTTAGCTTGTACTACAGGGCAACAATAATCAAAACAGCATGGTATTGGCAGAAAAACAGACACATAGACCAATGGAATAGAATTGAGAACTCAGAAATAAAACCACATAAATATGGACAGATAATTTTTGACAAAGAAGCTAAAAACATACAATAGAGGAAAGACAGCCTCTTCAATAAATGGTGCTGGGAGAATTGGATAGCCACGTGCAAAAGAATGAAACTGGACTGCTTTCTGTCACCATGTACCAAAATTAATTCAAAATGGATCAAAGACTTAAGCATAAGACGTGACACAATAAACTGCATAGAAGAAAATAGGTACTAAACTTATGGACCTTGGGTTAAAAGAGCATTTTATGAATTTGACTCCAAAGGCAATGGAAGTAAAAGCTAAAATAAACGAATGGGACTATATGAAACTTAAAAGCTTCTGCATAGCAAAAGAAACCATCGACAAAATAAAGAGTCAACCAACTGAATGGGAAAAGATTTTTGCGAGTAGTGCCTCCGATAAGGAGCTAATATCCAAATATACAAGGAACTCATGCAACTCAACAACAAAAAAAGCAAACAACCCAATTGAAAAATGGGCAGTGGACCCTTCAAGACATTTCTCCAAAGAGGACATACAAATGGCAAATAGACATATGAAAAAATGCTCACCATCACTAATCATCAGAGAAATGCAAATAAAAACCACAATGAGATATCACCTCACCCCAGTCAGAATGGCTATCATCAACAAGAGAAATAGCAACAAGTGTTGGAGAGGCTGTGGAGAAAAAGGAACCCTCATACACTGTTGGTGGGAATGCAGACTGGTGCAGCCGCTATGGAAGGCAGTGTGGAGGTTCCTCAAAAAATTACGAACAGAATTACCATATGACCCAGCAATCCCTCTCTTGAGTATCTACCCAAAAAATCTGAAAACATTTATACATAAAGACACGTGTGCTCCAATGTTCATTGCAGCTTTGTTTACGGTGGCCAAGTCATGGAAACAACCAAAATGTCCTTCGATAGATGAATGGATAAAGAAGTTGTGGTATATATACACAATGGAATACTATTCGGCGGTAAGAAAAGATGATATAGGAACATTTGTGACAACATGGATGGATCTTGAGAGTATAATACTAAGCGAAATAAGTCAGACAGAAAATGCAGAGAACCATATGATTTCACTGACATGTGGTATATAAATCAAAAACAACAAAAGAACAAGACAAACAAGTGAGAAACAAAAACTCATAGACACAGACAATAGTTTAGTGGTTACCAGAGGGTAAGGGGGGTGGGGGGTGGGAGATGAGGGTAAGGGGGATCAAATATATGGTGATGGAAGGAGAACTGACTCTGGGTGGTGAACACACAACGGGATTTATATATGATGTCATACAGAATTGTACACCTGAAATCTATGTAATTTTACTAACAATTGTCATCCCAATAAATTAAAAAAAAAAAAAAAAAAAAGAGAAACAAGAAGGTCCCTCTCCTGGGTGGGCTTGCCTTGGCTGCTCTCTCTTTCTTTCACTCCTTTCTTCAGAGTCACCATCTTCTCCCTGACTCCTCTCCATCTCTACCTGGCACCCCTGCTGATCTCCAGGTAGGCCCCTGTTCAAATCTAGGGTATCCCCTGAGTTCCTGAGGCGAAGAAGAGAGACCATCCCCTGCAACTCTCACACCTGGGACATCACTATCTGCTTTCCCAGCCCACCTTTTTTTGAGGGTCCTGGAGCATCAAGGCAGAATGGGTTTCTCAGAAAGCTCCAGAGGCATCCTGCACTGCCTAGCCTCTGCTTGTCCCCCCCAAGCGCCTCACATTCCCTACCCTGCTCCACGTTCCTCTGTACCCTGTACCTGGAAGACCGACTCTTAACGCTGCACCAAGCAAGCTCCCTAAACCTCCAGCCTCCAGTGAGGTCAGGTGTGGGAAGAGGAGGCCTGGGTGCTCCTCTGGGAGGGCCAGAGCTTTGCCAGGCAGCCCTCCTGTAGCTCCAGCTCCCTCCAGGCTCTAGGGACCACTCTTCCCATGTCTCTTCAGGATGTCTCCCCTCCTTTGCCAGTCCCCTTAACTCTACCCAACGAATGTACACTTCGCCCCTGCTCTCCTTCCCGGTAGGAGTAAATAGCGAGAAAAGACGGCTTCGACTGCAATCTCAAAATAAGGCCTGGTCTGCTTAATTCATGGACATGAACCTGTGTTTGCATCTTAGCTCTGCTACAAGGTAAGTTATTCTTCATGTACTTTACTTTTATCATCTGTAAAATGGGGATGTGACTTCCTCCCAAGGTTGTTATGAGAATTAAACTAAATCATGTGCACACACATAGTACTTATCATTATTTAGCACACAGAGCTTGAAAAACAGAAGTATAATGTGCCCTGAACTCGCTCTTTGAGCCCCCTTTGGGGTCCAGCCAGCAGTTCTGGTGACCAAGGTGTAGGGCTGCTCTGGGGCCTCTGAGAGATTGCAGGACAGTTCCTGGAGCGTGGCTCCCAGACCCTCCTCTCTTTAAAGATTACCTTCCCAGGAGACTTCCCTCTGACGCCACAGGAAGAGCTCAGGAGCAGCAGGTGTGTGTGTGTGTGGGTAATAATTAACAGACTCTTTGTGTTGGGATCCCAAGTGAGGAGGGCAGGACTGAGAGCAGCCTGCCTCTCGATACATTTCTGAGTTTCATGGGAGAAGCTCACTGCGGTCATTATCACACCAAGATCAAGATCACAGTGCTGGCTCCTTTCATTCCTGTCCTGTCCACTGGCTGTGACTCATTCACTATGTCTCGGGTGCATTAGGACCTCCTGGGTCTATGCGGATCCAAATACATCACTTCTTAGGAGTGCGGAGTGGGAACTGAGGCCTGAGGCCTCAGGTGACACAGGGGAGGCCAAGCTGACAGCAGCCCTGGCCTGCACCAAGTCTCCCAGGTACTGCCTGACTCCCAGGACTATCATGTCCCTGCTGCAACTGGAAGCTAGAAGAGCACAAATTAGCTACAGAGAGGAAAAGGAATGGGGAACCTGTGCCAATGAACACCCACCATGTGCTAGGTGCTGTATACCCGCCATCTCATGACAGCGATACCTTCACCCAGGTGCTACCTCCACTTTACAGAGAAGGAAAACATAAGGCTCAGAAGGGTGGTATGTTTTGCTGCATGGCACTTGTGGGGACAGAGCCAGGAGTGCAGTTTCCAGGCTCTCGCCCTCACGTGGAAAGGTGTTGGCTCAGGTAGTAAATGGTCATCAACTGTGATTGGATGGCCATTAACTGTGGCTAGTTGGCCATCAGCTGTAACCAGTGAGCCATTGGCCACTAATACAACTGCCGTGGCTACGCTGGCAGTGGATGGTGGCTGGCAAGTGTGGGTTGCAGTTAGCACAGTGGATTGCAGCTAGCAAGTGAGGTTGGTTGGCAGAGAAGTGGACGGCAGGTTGCGGATCGTGTGGCTTCTGCTTCCTATGTCTCCAACCCAGCCACCAGTGAGACTATAGTGGTATGACTCCCCTACCTATGGCTCCATGGGTGTTCTTTTTTGGCCTCACCATATCCTGAATTCTTATGTGGGGAGTGGGACCAGAGAGCCCGCATGACACCCTGAATGACAAATGGCGCAGCGAGCAGGGTACGGTGCTGGCCAAAGCTCCCGGAAGGGCAGCGGAGCAGTTTGTGCGTATGAACACTCAGTCTCAGGAAGACCAGGAGGAGCAGCTGCCAGAGAGCTGGACCCCCGTGGAGGGGTGGGAAGACATGGACAGTTTCCCAACCAGCATAGGCCGGAGAAAGCTAAGGTTGTGCGGCCCGGTGGGCTGGGAAGTGCTTGCTGAGGCAGCCGGGATGTGGGACTTGTAGTCCCAGCAGGAAACGCTTGCTGAGTCCTCCGTGGGAGATGTGGATGAGGTCAAGGTCATCCCTCACTCCCAGGTTGGGTTGGACTTGGAGCCCTTGCTCTGCAGAGAGGGCACACGTTGTGGGGCCAGTACACAGCCCTGGCGAATGACTGTGGACTATGGGGAATAGCCTTCCATCCCTGATTTGATGGACCACTTGACTGTTTGCTTGGGAACGTACCACCATGCAGTGGAACCAGTGGATGTTTTCTTCCTCTGTCTCAACCGGCTGCCATCGAGAATATGTAAGCACCTTGGCTGTGAGCCACTTGTAATGACAAGTGGGGGAAAAGATGGCAGAGGGACGCAGGCTAGAATGGGGCCAATTAATTAATTTATCAATATCTAATCAATTTATTTAGCAATTTGCAATAGCAAAAGACAAAGGCAATTAATAGAATGTGCTAATGACAGAAAGTAAAGGTGGTTAAGACTAAACTATATACATTGATAACAATGTCATGTCAGAGGAGTACACATATTTACAAGTTTAAGAGATCCCAACACTTGTTTGCTATTGATCAAAAATCATTTGGCTAAATACACAAATAACATCAGTAAGGAGTATCCAAAAGCAGTAATAAGCTCTACAGGATAGTAACTATTACAGTAGATGTCAAAAGCTCACCAAACTGGGTGAGAACAGCACTGGAAAGTCATAAATCAAAACCTTGCCAGGTCTGTAGCTGAGAGAAACTCAGGCGTCTCCCACAGCGCTGCTTGTTAGTTCCCAAGAATGCTGCTGCTGTGGGCGTTGTTGTTAGAAGTCCAGGAGTCTTCTGATGCTGTAAGCTGCAAGCTGCATGTAAGTTTTCAACCTGAAGAATGTTGCTGTTGTTGTCATTGCTGTAGTTGTTAGAAGTTAGGACGTCTTCTGGTCAATTTACATGCAAGTTCCCAAAGATGCTAGAATGATGACAATTCACCAACAAAATTCACCAATGGACAGTCTCTACTGTCCATTGAGGCAAGTTCCAATCTCTTACTCTGAAACAATCCAATTCTGAAAAGCAGTCCTGAAGCAGCAAATCTTCTGACTAGCAATCTCTTAAAACAGCAATCAGTCAATCAATCCACCTGAGGTCTGTTTTATATATCACTTTAGGTGCACCCCAGAGTCAAGTTTCTTGTTCCTGCCGACCCCTCTGGGAATGGCCGGTACCGGGAGGGTCCGGCAGTTACTGATATGAATGCTGTCCATCCGGACAAAGGGCCAATTCATCTGGACAAGCAATATCTATTGTTTTGGGGACCATCAGCCCAAGGTCTTCCAAAGCCTGGCAACGTGCCTGTCACGTCGTCCTGATATAACTTAGCTACTTCTTCACTGCATCTGCTGATGTGGGCGAAACAGACAGAACAAAGAGGGAATTCTCTCAACTCCCGATGAAGAATTTCTTTAACCCTAAGCTAACTATCACCTCACAACATGGACAGAACAACAAACATTATCTCATATCTCTCCTATTTGAGAGAATGAGACCAAATAGAAAACCTGATCTCATGTCTCCCCTGCTCGGGAGAATGAGACCAAAGGGGGAATTTACTCAACCCCTGATCACAGCACAGAAATCACCTCACATACAGGAACAGATAAAAGCTAATAGACAAAAGCTCATGTCAACCAATGAAGGCAAATTTTCTTCAACATCTTCCCTACACCACTATTGTTTCAGCACAGTGCCCTGAGAACCCTGGCTGTGCCCAGAGAGAGTAGCAGTGCCCTGAGAGGCCCTGGCTGTGCCCAGAGAGCCTGGCTGTGTCTAGGATATTGCATTTACCTCCAGGCTCCTCGCACCGGGCCCCTCGCGGAAAAGCTTGTCGCGTAGATTGTGAGGCGAGATCCTGGAGGGGTGGAGAGTGGGGAGAGAGCCAGGAGTGCAGTTTCCAGGCTCTCGGCCTTACGTGGAAAGGTGCTGGCTCAGGTAGTAAATGGCCATCAACTGTGATTGGATGGCCATCAGCTGTGGCTAGTTGGCCGTCAACTGTAACCAGTGAGCCATTGGCCACTAATATAACTGCCATGGCTATGCTAGCAGTGGATGGTGGCTGGCAAGTGCGGATTGCACTTAGCATGGTGGATTGCAGTTGGCAAGTGAGGTTGGTTGACAGAGAAGTGGCTGGTGGGTTGTGGATCATGTGGCTCCTGCTTCCTGTGTCTCCAACCCAGCCACCAGCAGGACTATAGTGATAGGACTCCCCTACTTATGGCTCCGTGGGTGTTCCTTTTTGGCCTCGCCATATCCTGCGTTCTTATGTGGTGAGCGGGAGCTGAGACCCCCGCATGACACTCTGCATGACAGCACTCAACCGATCAGTGGGATTCCAGCCCAAGCTGTGCCATCCTTGGGAGGAATGCATCCTCACCAAGAGCAAGACTGGGTGGTTGGGTGGCTGGGCAGCTGCCTCTGCGGGGATTCCAGAAGGGCAGTGATGGAGGTTGGTGTGCAAAAGCAGGGTGAAGTTTGGCGCGCTGGTCAAGCTGGCCTGCGGTGGTTGGGCCTGAACTCCAGATGCCATGAGCTGGTCACAGGGTGGGGACTGGGAGCTGGGACAACCCACACCGGACACCCTGAGTGGGGAACTGGGCCCAGAGTGTCTGCAGTTTTCTGAAAGATTCAGGGGAAGAGGTGGAGTGAGTAGCCTAGAAAGAGGTGCAGACTAATTTAAATAAAAAATAGGCTGGCTCCAATGCCAGAAGAGACATGGGCTTGGGGTCTGGGCCACTCCCACTCGAGCAGGAGCTCAGGATTAACAGCATTGCCTGCCATCGCACCAGATCCAGGCAACTCTGAGAAGACAGAGAGGAGAGTCTGGGAACTCTCCCGTTGTGAAGAGAAGAGACCCCTCCCACCTTCCCGGGGCACAGGGGAGCCTGGAGGCACTTATGCCTGCATCCTCCATCCAATCCTCTCTTGGAAAGTAGAGGCACTGTGTATCAGAAGAGCACTAGAGCACAGTTCTGTACCTAGGACGAGAACCCACAACAGGATTTTTACACATTTCCTGTACAGACACTCAGCAAGTGTGCCGGGGGCACTGCCCATCCTGGCCCCTCCGATACAAGAGGGCCATTATGAGGCCTAGGAAGGACCGAGAATTCACCAGTGTCAACCACAATGGCCTGCAATCATTTTTAACTGTTAACACCTAATCCACTTAATATTTCTGATAGAACTGAAAAATGTTCACATTACGCATCCATTTGTTTGTAGGTGTATGAAATTCATAATGTTAAATATTTTTGACTTACTGTATTTTCACTTGACTTGTATTGGCCACTCCCCCCTCTGCACTTGCTGAAGGGGCTGCACATGGCTATGACTTGCACAAACTCAGCCGAGAAGACAGGATGGCATTCTGGGCAGTGGAAGCACTCCAGGCACCAGACGGCAGCAGGACCCTGGGACCACAAGAGCCCTCTGGACAGCAATGGACAAGGGCTTCAGCGACCAGGGTAGCCTTACCCTCAGCACACCAAAGGAGGAGAGCGCATGGAGGGCACACCAGGAGCCAGAGCTCTGGGCCCAGCCCAGGACCATTACCCAACCCCAGAACCCAGGCATGTGTCTCTTGCACCACACAGTTTTCATTCTCCTCGGTTCAAGTACATGATGGCCCTAAAGCTTATCGAGGGCCCTCAGTGCATGCACAGAGTGGGGTTGGACTGTGCAGGACTGACATCTGTGAACATCTAGAAGATTCTGCCACCACTGGCCTGTGAAATGGGGTTTTCCTCACTTACAAAGCCCATCAGAGCTGAGTCCGATCCCACCTCTGCCCCTTCCTAGCTGAGTGACCAAGTCACCTGGATTCTCTGAGCTTCCGTTTCCTGTGTAAAGTGGGTTTAATACTGTGCCACTGGAAAGGTTGATGAGAGGACTAAAGGAAATAATATCGGCAAAGCTCCTGATACGATGCCTAACACATAGTAGGCAGAGGATCAACAAATGCTCACTCACTCTTGCTCTCACCCCTAACCCCAGAGAAACAGTCAGCGTGTCATGGCCGTCCTCTGAGGCTGCTCCTGCCTCTGCAGACACCATGCCCTATTCAGTTCACCCCTCGGCACCAGCTGGGAGCGGTGTGTGGTGAGGAATCTGGATGACCGAGAGAGAAGGACGGAAGAGAAGGCACTCTGGTTAGGGGAGTGGGTGGTGGTGTCACCAGCAGAGCCCATGCCAGCCATGCTCTAGCTGGAAAAATCTGGCAATCAGCGTCTGTAGAGGGAAGCCCAGGGTGGTGCCATGGCCCTTCCGTGTCCCACTTCCCTCCAGCAGGCTGAGGCAGATGTTTCTGGGTTACATGCTCTGTGAGACTCTGGAACACTGGGGGCCTCCTCTTCCGCTTGAAAAGGTACCAGTGCCCAGCTCTGCACCTGTCCTAGGGTCCTCAGAGGCTTGTTTTACCAATGAATGATAGCTGCAAATCCCTGACTAAAATGCTGGAGTGGGGAGAGTAAATAGCCATGGGCCACTGAGCCTCTACTAAGTGCAATAATCACCATTAAGGGAAAGAGGGGGGTTAGTGTGGCTGATGATGTGAATTGGCCTCCATCCCCATCTACATCAGTGTGCCCTCACCTGGAGCACAGCAGGAGGACAGGGGCTGCCAGCCAAAGCAGGCAGCCTGGCTTTACCCTGCTCCCAGCCTCTGTGAGCTTGGCAGCCCCCAACACCCACTCCTTTCAGGAATCTGAATAAAAGTTTGTGCCTGGACAGGAGGAGACAAAGGGGATCTTAAGGGGAAGGAGAGGAAAAGAGAGAGGGTGTGGAGAGCTCCACACTGGGACAGAGGGCCAGGACTACTCCCAGGGCTGAGCCTGCAGTTCGATGTTCAGGCTTCAAGAACTTTTTGCTCCATGAGCTCCACGGGGCCCATAATTTACTGAATCTCATTTAATTGAACAATGCATAGTACCTACTATGTGCCAAACATTGCTTTAAGCATTTTGCAAATATAAACTCACTTAACAGTTTCATAACAATCCACAAGGTAGATATTATCCTCACTTTGCAGATGAGGAAACTGAGTCACAGAGCTGGTTAAATAATTTGCCCACAGTGGCAGATCCAGGACTTGAACTAGGTGGCTCACCTTTATACTGTGTGTGCACTTAACCCCTTTTCCACGGAGCTTCCGAAACCCCTGTGCCTGGCAGGTAGTGGCTATTCCCTAAACAGCTGGTGGCTATGTAGAGCACTAGGCAGCGTGGCTCATATCGCCTCACACTCTCGCTCCTCACCCCTCCCAATTACAACACGTAGCGCTACCCGCCCATCTATTGGCGAGCGTGAATGAGGCCCTGGCCTGTGGGAGAGCACCCCTTCGTCCCTTCTCCTCAATTCTGGCTAAGTCATGAGCACTAACCATGCCCTCCTCATGGCTATGGGGCCATGACAGCAATCCAGAAGCCCCCTTCCTGCCCCTGCCCCCGCCCCCACCCCCGACTGTTTCTCTGGTGACTTACGTGCCGGCTATTCCACACGTCTTACCTGCTTTCAAAAGCCTAAAGTTAAGTTACCTGGAAGCCACCATCTTCCAAAGGAGGAGTTTTCTTGGGGATGAGACAATACAGAGGGGTTCGTTGGAAATGGCTATGCCCACCTGATCCACCTGAGACCCAGCCACCTCCTCCGCAAAGGACCCAGCCCCAACCTGCAAACTCAGGGCACGTAAGACATCAGTTTGTATTGTCTCAGTTTAACTGGTTCCCCTAGGACTGCAGCTCCCCGGTTCAGATTAATATTGAGGACAAAGTGAGTCAGGGGCCAGGTCGCTCTTGTTTGTCTTTGTGTCTTGCACCCAGCGCAGTGCGTGGTGCGTACACACTTGTCTCATGATACAAGCGAACAAATTAATGCATGAATGTTCTCCTCTGTCTCATCCTCAATCTCATAGTCTAGACCAGAAAAGTTCTATTTGGGTTTTAGAAAAGATAATTTTTAAATGTCTTTTTAGTCTTCAATGTATTTTATTCTGTGTATGTTTTTATTCTGAAAATATCCATAACACAAAATTTACCATTTTAACCATTTGAAGTGTCTAGTTCAGTGGCATTAAGCACATTCACATTGTTGTGCAGCCACCACCATCCAGCATCATAATTTTTTTCACCTTCCCAAACTGTAGTTCTGTTCCCATTAAATAATAATTCTCCATTCTCCCCTCCCCCAGACCCTGCAACCTCCATTTGACTTTCTGTCTCTCTGAATTTGACTCCTCTAGGTTCCTTGTAATTGCCAAAGTTTGGGCTCTGTCATAATGTAGTTAACTAATCTCTTAGGACCGAGCATACAGAGTGTTTCCAATCTTCCCCTAGCATCAGCAATGTAGCAACATATGTATCTGTGCAACAAACTTTTTGTTGTGTTGTTAGGATTATTCCCTTGGGTTTGATTGTCAGAATCAAGAATTACTGGGGGAAAAAATAGCTTAAACATTTGTAGGTTTTTTTATACATATTATCAGTTAGCTAGCCTAAGGAATTTTAGCAGTATATGTTACATCTAAAACAACGTATAAATGTGCCCATTTCTCGGTATTCTTACTACCATTGAATATTTTTTAAATGCCTTGCTAATTTGTTACACAAAAATCTATTCATCCCTGTTAGACAAAAAATAGTTTGTGGCAACTGGAGCTTAGTGGAAAGAGGGCTGAACTTGAAGTCAGATCTATTTTTGGAAGGTGAGTATAAAGCAAATCGTATGCTGAACTGAAAGAAAAACAAATAGGTACCACGTTTTTCACATATTTAGGTTCTACGTGGGGCTGGAAGAATGGAAAGCAAGGGTAGGAAAAGAGACCAACATGTGTATACTGGGCTCTGCTTTGGGAGCTGGAGAGTCAAAGTCAGTACGTCAGTCCCTCAATCTAGTCACAATTGATTAGACTTTGTGAACAAGTGCACCTTACAGATGAGAAAACTGAGGGTAAGAGCTAGCTGTTAACTTTTGCAAGGTTATACAAGTCTTTGGTAATAACATGAACCAAACTGTATAGACTGCTAGCTACATGCTAGGCGCTGTGTTAAGCGTTTCTATAGGGCTCCTCACTTACTCATCATCTCCCCAAGTCCCATTGAAGCTGGTCCCATTGGGTCCAGCCTTACAGGTTTACCAAGAGCACAGGACCGGGCTGCACACTCGGCAGCCTGACCCCAGGCCTCCTGCAGGTCCTCGTCATCTCTCGCAGCACAGTACCTCCTTCCCGATGACACAGCTCCTCTCAAGCCTCCCTTCCTTTCGTCTCTGGCATTTCCTCTTCTTAGAACACACTTCCCGGTCACCCAAGTTTGGCTAACTATCCATGGAAATCAGCTCAGAATCAGTCCTGACCCCCAGCACCCCCACCCAGCCCCCAGTGGGTTTAGATGTCGCTCTTATGTTTTGTAAGGGAATGTACCTATCTGATCGTACTATAAGTGCTTATACATCTGTCTCCCCAGCTAGGTGTCCTTAAGATCACAGGGTGTGTTTTTTCTCTCCATATTCCTCTACCTGAACATACCCGGCACACAGTAGGTCTCAGTCAGTGTTTAGTAAATGAATACATTCTCTGCCATTCAAATCCAGATTTGGCCCACTCCAGAGTCTGAGACTGAGGAAATGCCAGTAGAGGTGAATGGAGCAGGGCTGCAGGAAGAACAGTGCTGGTGCCCTGGCTTCTCCTGAGACAACTTTGCAATCTTCTGGGCCAGCCACATATTTCCATTCTTTGCACCTTCACTGGAGACTTACAGACCTCCTCATAAAGAACTTTGGGGTGCTCAGGAGGGAGGCACTATGGAAATAGAAACTTCAGCCCGGTGGGAGGGCAGTAATTAAATTTCTCTGCTAACAAGCTCATCCCGGAACAGCGTCTGCTCCAGACTGGTCCTCTGGGATTAGAAACCTGGATGTTTTCTTTTTCTTCAGCCAGATCCAGTGGCTTACTGGAAATGCTGGAGGCCCAGGAAGCTGCTGGCACATAGGAGAAAAGAAAGCAGGGTGGGGGAGGGGGGGTGTGCTCCATGCCTAGAGCCTGGGACTGACAGGTTCTCCAGGGAGGCCGGGAAGCCCCCAGGACCACAGGCTACCGGGCAAGGGCTATAAAGATTGCAGTCTCTCCTCAGAAATAGGCCTGCCTTCCTACCACACCCAGCACAGCAGCACTTACAGGAACTCCAGCAAACCAGGCGTAGCAAAAAAAAATTGAAGTGACTTCCTTCTTCACATTCCAATCATCAGTACGGGAAAATCAGAATTTTTTGGAGATCCTTGCTCTTAATTTATCTTGTTTAATTTTCTGTTACATGGGATTGCGAGGGCAGTTGAGAAAGCACCATAATATTTTTTAAGGCTTAGGACCTCCTAAATGTATTTCTCTAGCCCTTGCAGGCCCACCTATCCCCGGTCTTTGGTTTCAGGAGGAATAGATCAAGGAAGAGTTTGTGAAGGAGTGTGAAGAGAGAAGCCCTGCGAATCCAAATGAAGTGAAGCCCCTGTGAGCCTTAGTTTGCGTCTCTTACTTGGCCTGAGATGGTGCCATATGCTCCCTTCCGGGACTAAACCTCCATGCCTGGAGCCCCTAAGGGCGAGTGTGGGGACAGCTGCCCTTTGCCCAGCCACAGCCTCGTGGGCTGATGGCACCAGTCATCCTTCTATGAGCCACATCTCCCACTTCCTGGCATTCCTTCTGTAGAGAGGAAAGTCACCAGAGTGGGAGGGAGGAAGGTCAGGAGGAGGGTGGGATGGGAGTGGCGGACTGAGCTCTGCCTTGCAAGATTAGTCTTTCAGCTCTGGAGTGTTTAAAGATCAGGATGAAAAATTAAAAAGTAAGAAACCAAACCAGCAAGCCAATTGCTCTAAAGAAGCTTTCCTGAAAGAAAAGGGGAGGAATCAATATTTAATTTGGATTTCATTGATTTGTAATTTGGGTCCCATGCTCAGCACTCAATTTTGTTCAGGTTCTCAGTGAGAGATTGTTATAGAGTTGCTGGTGATGGATACTGAATGCCTAAGGGAAAGGCGACGCATGACAGGAGTCAGAGAAACAGGGGCTTTCCTCCTGAGTCTACCTTCCCCATCTGCTCCCCTCTCTAGCTCCAGCACCTCCCTTCTATGATGGCTTGGGGACACCAGGTTGAGTGGGACATGGGAGCCTCTAAAAGCTAGGAGGAATATGAAGAGAACATATACACATATGGTGTGTTCCCCTGCCTCTGAGTAGAGTGTTATCTAATTCCTCCTGAAAAGAGTTGTTTTCACTTACACGCACATACCACCACCACCACCACCACCAACACTACCACTACCACCACCATCATCTTTATCAAAAAGGCCCTAATTTTAATGCAACACCAAAAAAACAAAGAATACAATAAAAAAACGAGCAGAGGATCTGAATAGACATTTCTCCAAAGAGGACATACATATGGCCAATAGACATACGAAAAGATGCTCAACATCACTAATCATCAGAGAAAAGCAAATTACAATGCCATATCACCTCCCACCTGTCAGAATGGCTATCATCAACAAACAATAAGTATTGTAGAAGATGTGAAGAAAAGGGAACCCTTGTGCACTCTTGGTGGGATTGCAAATTGGTGCAGCCACTATGGAAAACACTATGGAGGTTCCTCAAAAGATTAAAAATAGTGCTACCTTATACCCAGCAATTCCACTTCGTGGTATTTATTCAAAGAAATCCAAAACACTAATTCAAAAAGATATATGCACCCTATGCTTATTGCTGTCCTGTTTGCAATAGCCAAGATATAGAAGCAACTGAAGTGCCCATCAATAAACGATTGGATAAAGAAATTGTGGTACATTTATAAAATGGAGTATTACTCAACCATATGAAAGAATGAAATCTTTCATATAGTCCCATTCGTTTATTTTAGCTTTTACTTCCATTGCCTTTGGAGTCAAGTTCATAAAATGCTCTTTGAACCCAAGGTCCATAAGTTTAGTACCTATGTTTTCTTCTATGCAGTTTATTGTGTCACGTCTTATGCTTAAGTCTTTGATCCATTTTGAATTAACTTTGGTACATGGTGACAAATAGCAGTCCAGTTTCATTCTTTTGCACATGGCTATCCAATTCTCCCAGCACCATTTATTGAAGAGGCTGTCTTTGCTCCATTGTATGTTTTTAGCTTCTTTGTCAAAAATTATCTGTCCATATTTATGTGGTTTTATTTCTGAGTTCTCAATTCTATTCCATTGGTCTATGTGTCTGTTTTTCTGCCAATACCATGCTGTTTTGATTATTGTAGCCCTGTAGTACAAGCCAAAGTCAGGAAGTGTGATACCTCCATTATTGTTCTTTTTTCTTAAGATTGCTTTGGCTATTCGGGGTCTTTTGTGGTTCCAAACAAATCTGATGATTTTTTGTTCTATTTCTTTAAAATATGCCATTGGGATTTTGATGGGGATTGCATTGAATCTGTATGTTGCTTTGGGTAATATGGCCATTTTAACTATGTTGATTCTTCCAATCCATGAGCACGGAATGTCTTTCCATTTCTTGGTGTCTTCTTCAATTTCTTTCAAAAATGTCTTATAGTTTTCAGCATATAGGTTTTTCATATCCTTGGTTAAGTTTATTCCTAGGTATTTTATTCTTTTTACTGCAATTGCAAAAGGAATTGTTTTTTGTATTTCTTTTTCTGAGATTTCATTGTTAGTATATAGGAAGGCAATGGACTTTTGTGCGTTGATTTTGTAGCCAGCAACTTTACTGTATTCGTTGATTGTTTCTAATAGCTTTTTGGTGGAGTCTTTAGGGTTTTCTATATATAGCATCGTGTCATCTGCAAAGAGTGATAATTTAACTTCTTCATTCCCAATTTGGATGCCTTTTATTTCTTTCTCTTGCCTGATTGCTCTGGCAAAAAGCTTCTGCACAGCAAAAGAAACCATTGACAAAACAAAGAGGCCACCAACTGAATGGGAGAAGATTTTTGCAAACAGTGCCTCTGATAAGGGGCTAATATCCAGAATATACAAGGAACTCATGCAACTCAACAACAAAAAAACAAACAACCCAATTGAAAAATGGGCAGAGGACTTGAAGAGACATTTCTCCAAAGAGGACATACAAATGGCAAATAGACATATGAAAAAATGCTCAACATCACTAATTATCAGAGAAATGCAAATCAAAACCACAATGAGATATCACCTCACCCCAGTCAGAATGGCTATCATCAACAAGACAAATAGTAACAAATGTTGGAGAGGCTGTGGAGAAAAAGGAACCCTCATACACTGTTGGTGGGAATGCAGACTGGGGCAGCCGCTATGGAAGGCAGTGTGGAGGTTCCTCAAAGAATTACGAATAGAATTGCCATATGACCCAGCAATCCCTCTCCTGGGTATCTACCCAAAAAATCTGAAAACATTTATCCACATAAAGACACGTGTGCTCCAATGTTCATTGCAGCTTTGTTTACGGTGGCCAAGACATGGAAACAACCAAAATGTCCTTCGATAGATGAATGGATAAAGAAGTTGTGGTATATATACACAATGGAATACTATTCGGCAGTAAGAAAAGATGATATAGGAACATTTGTGACAACATGGATGGATCTTGAGAGAGTAATGCTGAGCGAAACAAGTCAGACAGAAAAAGCAGAGAACCATGTGATTTCACTGATATGTGGTATATAAACCAAAAACAACAAAAGAACAAGACAAACAAATGAGAAACAGAAACTCATAGACACAGACAATAGTTTAGTGGTTGCCAGAGGGTAAGGGGGGTGGGGGTGGGGGGTGGGAGATGAGGGTAAGGGGGATTGAATATATGGTGATGGAAGAACTGACTCTGGGTGATGAACACACAATGGGATTTATAGATGATGTAATACAGAATTGTACACCTGAAAACAGTAATTTTACTAACATTTGTCACCCCAATAAATTTAATAAAAAAAAAAAAAAAAAGAAAGAATGAAATCTTACCATTTGCAACAACATGGATGGACCTAGAGGATATTATGCTGAGTGAAATAAGTCAGACTGAGAAAGAAATATCATATGATCTCACTTATATGTGGAATCTAAAGGACAAAATAAATGAACAAACAAAGCAGAAACAGACTTACAGATACAGAGAACAAACTGATGGTTATTAGACGGGAGGTCGGTTGGGGGCTGAGTGAGAAAGGTGAAGGGATTAAGAAGTACAGATTGGTAGTTACAGGAGAGTCATGGGGATGTAAAGTGAGTACGGGGAATATAGTCAATAATATTGCAAAACCACGTATAGTGTCCAGATGGATACAGGACTTATTGAGGGTATCACTTCATAAATTATACAAATGCCTAACCACTATGCTGTATACCTGAAACTAATATAAAATAATATTGAATGTCAACTATAATTTAAAAAATAGTCACAGGGATATACAGTACAGCATAGGGAATATAGTCAATAATGTTGTACAGTGTCAGATGGGTAGTAGACTTACTGGGATTATCACTTTGTGAGATATATAAATGGCTAATCACTATGTTGTTTTGTACACCTGAAGCTAATAATTTTTTTTAAAAAAGTGAATCAAAAGAAAAAAAAATGCCCTAATTTTTAGAGTTGCAAACTCAAGTATCTGGGGATGAAAAATCATATCTGTAATCTACTCTAAAATACTTCATGAAAAGACCAAAATATCTTAGAAGAGAATCCTCAAGACTTCACACAGTCTCTTCCTTTTGATTCCTCAGGCCTTCTAACTTAATCAATCTTTCCAACGTTTAGCTTAAATCCATGAGGCTGCAAGTGAAGCATGCGCCACTAACATTGGTTGGCATGGAAATTGGCTGCTAACCTGCTGCCCCACTCCCACCCCCAGGTGCCCAAACAGACAAGGGTGCAGTGACTATGTGCTTGAAGAAAAGTTTTGTATCAGCACGTCGGTGCTGCCAAGCTCTCAATCAGTCAGACCTCATGGCACAGCTGCCCTGCTGAGCTGCTTGTGTGTGTGTGTGTGGGGGCGGGGGGGGGGGGGGACAGGAATGGAAGAGAAATGAAGAAGTAAGATTTCTGGTTCTCTCCACCATCATGCAGTCTAGGTGAGGACATATAGTCGAGCAGCTAAACCTTCAAGTCAGCAATAAATGGCATAAGCCACGCTAGAAGGTCAAATTGTGATAAAAATCATCATCAAAAATACACAAAATTCTCTTCTAGCCTTTCAGAACTTGTTACTATTTCCAGTGTTCTTTTATATCTATTACCCTAGTTGGTTCTTGTTCAGAATACTATGAAAATAATTAGAATTGGAATTATTTTACAGTTGAAGACACTGAGGCCAAGAAGTTGTGTAAATGAGCAGCATAGGAGGACGCCGGCCACTCCCCATACTGCTGTTTGTTCCAAGGTCTTGCTGCCTGAGTGGGTTGCTGCACAGGCCACAGAAAACCTGATTCTTTGAGCAGGACAGCCTCTACGCCATCTTCTCCAGCTTTTCTCCTGTCTCAGCCCAGCAGCACATCCAGCCAATGTCCACCTATTCTGCCCTGTCGGAACTTCACTGAAAGCTCCCAGGGGTCTTCTGCCTCTGAGCCCTTCCGTCATGTTGGGATTTGGGGTGTAGATTTGTAAGGAGTGTGTGGTGTGGTGACAAGAGTCTGGATTCTGAAGACCTAGTTTCCAGTCTGGCTCCACATAGGCATGTCCATCTGGCTGTTCCACTGGGAAGCCTAAGGAGGACTTTTGATCCCACTGGTTCCTGTGTTCTTCTCACTTCCTCTTCCCAGCCTCTGGAATGTGCCAGAGACTCAGTCTGCTTCCTTTTCCCCTGAAAAGCTGCCGCCACCCACGCCTCTCCTGAGGTTCTCCTTTTCCCGTGAAGTCAGATGCTGTCTCCCCAGTTTGTTTCCTTGCTGCCCCCAAAATATGCAGATAGGTGATTTTTTCCTTATTAGGATTTTACTACTCATCTCTCAGAGGAATGGATGGGAGATAAAATTATCAAGTAAGGAGAAGTGACAGTTTCCAAAGTCTGTTGGCATCTACACAGTCTTGGCCTTTCCTGTCTAGAGCTCTTTTCTGAGATTGTAAAAAACCCCACAAAGAACGATAGGGGCCCCACTTGCTTCCATCCTCTGACTGCAATACCCCAAGTGGTCTATGTGATGGTTACCGCCTCCCCACCATCCCTACATGTTAGCAAAGGCCGTACTGATTCCTTCCTCCTGGGGATCCCTCCCCTCAGCAGTTGGGCCTGAAAAAGCAGTTACGGCAGAATATCCTGCCCCTCTGGGGGACACTGGCTCATTAACTCTGTCCAAACCAAAATTTATTCTCTCCCAGGATTTCTACAAGAGCTACTGTGGCCTTGGCCATGGCTCTTTACCTTTCTAAACCCCAGGTTCCTCACCGGTGAAATGGGACCAAAAATACCTCCTTCCCAATGTTGAGATAATGGATTTGAAAGTACCTTATATATTACAAAGGGCAATTCTATTGTGAGCTATTTATTGTAGCTAAGTTAAAAAGAAAATCAATGCCTCTCATTAATAGCTATAATTTCTTGAGTGCCAACTAGGTGCTGCTTACTATATTTAGTGCTTTAAATACATTCTTTCTGATACAAAAGCGGTAAGGAAGGCATTGGCTCCATTTTATAAATAAGTTGTCAAAAACATTCAACTAAGTGATAAAGCTGAAATTTGAACCTAAGTACGTTGCACAGTTTGTATTTTTTTTTACCCCAAGCAGCTTTATAGATAAACCCTTATCCCACATACATGATTCTGTTGCTGTGTTGATCACATTGCGTTTGTAATTTGCTTGTCTCTAGGTTTCTCCCCTAGGGGACTATGAACTTGTGAAGGGTTGAGACTATACATCCTGGTCCTGTCCCTGTGGTGGTCAAAGAGTAGGCATTCACTAAGTGTTTATTGATTGATTATATAAGATGGCTATTCACCCAATCTCATTTCCTCTTCAGCATCTTAAGAGGCCCAGGATGGGTGTGGGAAGGCGGGGGGCTGAAGAATGAGGTAGGTAAGCTCTCTGCCATTCTCTGCCTAGGGGGCTGTACATCCAGGAACTGTCCCCAGAAACCTGCCTCTTCCCAAAGTTCTAAGAGTTCATACATATTCATAATGGGAGAAAATGCTGAAAAGAGGTATTTATTTTGTTTATTAAACTGACGTCTCAGCAAATTTATAGCAGCATATAAATAAGTCTGTTTCCTCCTGTGTTTCATAGTCTGAGAGTTGAATTGATTGTGCCTCCTTGCGTGGCAGGGGGAGGGTGCAAGGAGATCTGGGCCATCACCAGACCAGAGTTAGCCTGGAGCAACTCCCAGGACAAAGGCAGGCTCTGCCAAAGGGAGAGGATGCCCCCTGGGGTTTTGGAGGCTCAATAAATAACACCCCTCTTTTCTCTACTCAAATAAAAATAAACTAATGAGAGATAGACCCAGTAATTACAAAGTGGAGATAGGAAATAACTATTTTAACAAAATGTTCAGATGTGCTTGCTAATATCCCCTCTCCCAGTACTGAATTTATTCCTTGTTAAGAATCACTCAAAATTATAAAAAACTTGAAATACTGCAAACAGATGAGTGCTTGTTCTCTCAATGTTATACTGAACGATGATCTAACAGACCCACCAAGACAGGTTTAATTCTCTGGGAGAAATGAGTCTTTGCTTGACTTCTATTGACTATGTAGTTTCATTAACATTACATGTTAATTGAAGATGAAAGTGATTTCTGTTTGATAGAGAAGATAATTACAAAGGCTATAGGTTTATTCCAGTGTAGGATATTAGCCAGTTTTGCACCTAACAATAAACTTATTTCAGCATTCCTTTCCTGACTAACTATAAATCTCTTCACCAAATGCACTTAAGGACCAGCTTTAGCCTTTCCTTGTTAATGAGTTAAACAGATCTTTGACATATTCATTCCATATTTGTATGGAAGTAGTGTTTTTAACTTTTTTGAAAATTATACTTTGAGCCACTTCCACCCCCAAACAGCAAGCCTGTTCTGAAGAGCCAGATCGTGTTCTCCTAAGCTCACTACAGAGTAGACAGAGCAGTTCAGAGTGCAGATCACAAGACAGAATCTGGGAGGGTCTCACCACTTATACTGAGTTCCTGCTTCTAAATCACTAATCTGGTAAGTCGCTCCCTTACTCCTCAGGTGGAGTGAGCGAGGGCTGGGGCAAGAGACCAGGAGTGTTACCCTAGAGTGTTATCCTTTCTCACAGAAACAGGAAGAGTGTAGAATGTGACCCCACCTAACTAGGCCCACATGAGAAACAGCCACAAGCCCAAAGGAAACCAGCCACTTGGCTGGTGGCCTGTGGAGGAGGACGGGCAATGAACTCTTTCCAATGAGGTCACTAGGGCCACAGCTGCAAGGTCTTGACCAATGGCTATTAAGACTCCATTTGCCTAGAAGTTGGGCCTTCTGTGACCCAGAGCTGGGCGGGCCCAGGGCACCAGGAGTAGCTAGAGGTTTCAGAAAGAAAGCAGAGAGATTCTTGGAGCATTGTCACCACCTTGAGGACCCTAACTATATAACCTTCCCTCTGGTGTTACCTAGGTTAACTTCAGGTCCTGGAAACTCTCAGCATGCTGGGGAATCAGCCCAGGCACATCTCAGATGATTGTGGTCTTTCATTCAGACCTGAGAGAAGAGTGCATTTCAACATTAATCAATGAAGGAGGGGAAAATAACATTAATTTAGGAAGTTTCATGTACCAGGTACTGCGTAGATGCTTTTGTGTATGTTATAGGTTGTAATTCTAATGACAGCCCTGTGAGTAAGAACTTACTATCTGTTAGATAAAATAAAACTGAAAGGCTAGGTGACTTGTTCAATGCCACAGAGCTAATTAACAGAGGATCAGAATTTAGGTGTGTGGCCCTAAAGCCTGTGTCCTTAACATGATGCTGCCCCATTTGAGCAAGTAATGCCACATCTCTGGGGTCTGCAGATCCAGGCCTCATGCATGTCTACTGTGAAAACTCAGACGAGGTTTCTCTGTCATGAGGTTCACCACCTCTGACCACTCCTACCACTTCCATGGAGAATGTCAAGTCAAATGTGCATCCAGAAGCTCAGTTTCTATTGCAGCGTCAGCTGAAGTTGACTTTGCTTCTTGCTCTGACTGGTTCTCATACGAGCTAGCTGCAGTCACAGATAATTAATGATTGGAGCAGACTGAAGTTAAGACGGCCACTTAAGAAACCACAGGCCAGGCTGTTCACCTCTTTAGCAGCTGCGGGATCTTAGGTGATGTCTCCCTGTTCTCCCTGTTCTTGGCTGATGGGTCAAACCCTGGTGAAAAGCCACTTTTAGGCCATTCTACCCTCCACAGCCAAGTAAGTGTTTCCACTTCCCAGCCAAGAGCCTGTGAATCATATTCTAGCCATGGAGAAAATGTATATATAGGAACAGTGTATCTTTTTTCTCCTCCCCTCAACTCCAACCCAGGAGGGGCCAGAAAGAGAGGCAGAGAGAGGATTGATGAATAGAGAGGGAAGGTTAGCATCACCCAGGCCCTGTCCCAGACAGCCCACCTGGAGAAGGCCCAGACAGACAAGAGGTTGTAACTTAAGTTGGAAGCTTTGCTTATTACATTATCTTCTAAGTTGGGACAGTTTGACAATTTAACATGATTCAAAAGACTTACTACCTAAGAGTGATCAGAGTCACAAGGCCGTGTGAGTTTCTGAGCAGGAGCCGAGCAGGACATTTCCCAGCTGAGTAAATTTTAAAGGGGAGTGGGAAACATAATAAAGACACTTTATAATTTTAGCCATCAAGTCCTGTGTGTACAATATCTAAGAAGCACTTCACAGAGGCCAAATGTGATCTGCAGGCCACTTCCAGCCTGTGCCTTAATGGCTCCCTGCATAAACTGCTCACCCCATCCTCTTGTCCTGTCAGAGTTCAATCCTTCCATCAAGAGTCAGTCTTTTCCCATTTTTCTAAAAAGGACATACAGATGGCAAACAGACATATGAAGAAATGCTCAACCTCACTAACCATCAGAGAAATGCAAATCAAAACCACAATGAGATGTCACCTCACCCCAGTCAAAATGGCTATCATCAATAAATCAACAAACAACAAGTGCTGGCGTGGATGCGGAGAAAAGGGAACGCTGGTGCACTGTTGGTGGGAATGCAGATTGGTGCAGCCACTATGGAAATCAGTATGGAGGTATCTCAAAAATCTGAAAATGGAACTACCTTATGATCCAGCAGTTCCACTCCTAGGTATCTATCTGGAGAAATCCAAAACTCCAATTCAAAAATCTTTATGCACTCCTATGTTTATTGCAGCATTATACACAATAGCCAAGACATGGAAACAACTGAAATGCCCATTGGTAGATGACTGGATTAAGAAACTGTGGTACATTTATACAACGGAGTATTACGCAGCCATAAAGAAGAAAGAAATCTTACCATTTGCAACAACATGGATGGACCTAGAGAACATTATGTTAAGTGAAATAAGTCAGACAGAGAAAGACAAATACCATATGATCTCACTTATATGTGGAATCTAAAGACAAGAATAAGTGAATGAACTAATCAGAAACAGTTTTGGAGACATAGAGGAAAACCTGAGGGTTGCTAGATGGGGGGGTGGGGATAAGGGGGAAGGTGAGGGGATTAGAAAACAGTCGGGAACCACAAGATGGCCACGGGGTTTTGAAAATTAATTTGGGGAATGTAATCAATAATGTTGTAAAGATTTTGTAGGGTATCTGATGGATACCTGTCTCGTTAGGGAGACCACCTCAGGGAAGATGTAGATGCCTGATCACTGCACTGTACACCTGAAGCTGAACAATAATGAATGCCAACTATAATTTTATATATATATACATATATATATCTATCTATATGTATATATATGTATGTATATGGTTACAGGAAGCAGAGTACAGCATTAGGAATAGAGACAGTGGAAATGTAATGGTTGTGTGCGATGTGGGATAGTGGATGGGGGGAGGGGGGTTGACACAGTGTGAGGGATATAAATGATAAATGTCTAAGTATTGTTTTGTCTTGTGCACCTGAAACTAATAAAATTTAAAAAAAAAAAAAAGAAGAGTCAGTCTTTTCCTTGTCCATAGATGTTTGGCAACCAGTGACTGGCTGAATCTTTTTCATATCAGTCCCCCAAACCCACAGCATAGTTCCAGACAAAGAATAAGCCCTGTTATGGGCTGAATCATGTCCCTGCCCCAATTCGTATGTTGAAGTCCTAAATGACCACACCTCAGAATATGATTGCATTTGCAGATAGGATCTTTAAAGAAGTAATTAAGTTAAAATAAAGTCCTAAGTGTGGGCCCTAATCAAACATGACTGGTGTCCTTCTAAGAAAAAAAAAAATTGGGCTGGCCCAGTGGCTCAGGTGGCTGGAGCACCGGGCTCCTAATGCCAAGGTTGCCGGTTCGATTCCTACATGCGCCAGCCGCGATCGGGAGCTGCTGCCAGCTGCCGTGTGCTGCTGCGAGCTACTGTGTGCCACCACGAGCGGCCGGCAGCCAGCGTGAGTGGCCAGCAGCCATCGTGAGCTGCTGTGGGCTGCTATGAGCGGTTGTGAGTGGCCAGTCGCCAGCGTGAGTGGCTGGCAGCCAGCATGAACAGCTGGCAGCTGATGAGAGCTGCCATGAGCTGCTGTGAGCAGCCAACCAACGACTGGTGACCCACTGCCTCAGCTGGGGGGAGTGCAAGACTCATAATACCAGCATGGGCCAGGGAGCTGTGTCCTACACAACTAGACTGAGAAACAACAGCTTGAACTGGAGTGGGGGCGGGGGTGGGGGGAGGCGAACCAAGAGGGGGAAAAGCAGAAACAAAAACCCAGTGTCTGAAAAAAAAGAAAGAAAAAAGTATTAGGACACAGACACAGAGGAAAGACCACATGAACCAGCTCAAAATGGTCCTATCCTGTTTAA
Organism: Rhinolophus sinicus; assembly: GCF_057876585.1. Classification (NCBI taxonomy): domain Eukaryota; kingdom Metazoa; phylum Chordata; class Mammalia; order Chiroptera; family Rhinolophidae; genus Rhinolophus; species Rhinolophus sinicus. The sequence continues at coordinate 24,777,370 of NC_142511.1, forward strand.
TGAGATACTGAGTTGTTTTTCAGAGACAACAGACCAAAACCACAAGTCATGCAGCTGAAGCACATGCAGAGGAGAGAACTTTGACCTCCAGCTGCACTTACACCCAAAGTCTTGCCCCCCGCCCCCAAGGAACCAAAGGACCAGGACATAACTTGAACACGGAAACCTGTTCAGAAGCAAAGGGTCCTTTGTCCAGGAAGATCCTGTGCTGACAACGCTTACCATAAATGGCCAAGCTCTAAGGCCCTACAATTAAAACTTGCCCCACCAGCACTTCCACATACATGTACCTCCACATACCCTGCAGAACTCACCCCGAACCTTGGACTGGGGAGTTCGGGCTTTTAGCATTAGCTTCCCCTTCTCCTGGGTGGTGCCATTCACAATAAAATAGCCAATCTTTCTCCACTGCAATTCTTGGGGTTTAGCTTTTGGCTCAGCTAGGGCTGGGTGGACGGACTCTTTCTGTTCTGTAACATGAAGACATGGGGAGAAGACAGCCAAAGAGAGAAGCCTCAGAAGAAACCAATCTTGCCAACACCTTGATCTCCGACTTCTAGCTTCCAGAACTGTGGAAAAATAAATTTCTGTTGTTTAAGCCACCCAGTCTGTGGTATTTCGTTATGGCAGCCCTAGCAGATTAATACAGTGCCCTCCATCAATATTTGCTGAATTGTTTTTGATTAATAAAAACTTAAAGTATCATTTTTAATGTCTTCCTGACACTTCATTATATGGATATTTCATATTTTATTTAACCATCTCCTGTTGTTGCACTCTTGATTGCTTCCAAATGTTCTCTGCTGTAAAGAATAGCTCTATGAACACTATTGTTCAAAGAGCGTTTGGTGTTCTGCTGAATTATTTCCTTAAGCATAAATTTTCATGAGCAGGATTACTTGTCAAAGACATGAACATGTTTATGGCTCTCAAGAACTGTACCAATTTGGAACAATATCAACGTTGAATGAGTGCAACCATTTCCTGAAAGCCTTACCAGGCTGGAATTTATCACCTTTAAGTCACTGCACTCTGAGCCAGGGACGCTGCTTTTTCCCACCTCTTAGCGATGGGTGCTGCACTTCTGGGGCCCTCCCAGCCCCGTCGCCAACACAATCTACCTGACAAAGTTCTCATACACTTCTAAATCCTGATGGAAATTTTCTTTCTCCAGGAAAGCTGTCCAGATTTCTTTTGCATGGCTCTGGTCTTTCCTTACTTGCCTTTCCTTACACACTAATCTCTTTGAACAGAGTAAGCCCCAGCTTGCTAGGCAATTGTGTGCAGTTGAGTTGTGGGGGATGAGAGGCCTTAAGAGGAAGATTTTGGAATCCTTGCTGATAAGGGCACCTTAGGCTGAAATGTTGAGATAAGTAAATGCAATCAGATTGTACCAAAGCTGGTCAAGAGAATCACTGCAGTTGCAGAGGCTTTTGAGATGTTGGGGTAGGGGCTAGGGGTGGCCACGGGACAGCTGGTTCCGAATGACTGGCATGAAGGGTGCCATTGAGGAGTGATGACAATTGGATCCCTGCCAGGCGGGCAGGGACCGGAGAACGAAGGGTACACTGTGCTAATAAATTCAGATTTTCACTAGAAGGAGAGAGGAAACATTAAAGGATTCAAAGCAGTTAAGTGATCTGGTTGGATTTGGCATTTTGTTTATCTGGCAGCCATGTGGGGGTGAATTAGCAAGGGCAGATACCAGAATCAAAGAGGTCAGTTAGGTTGCATTCCTCCAGGGAAGAGATGCCCAGGGCCTGAACTAAGGATCCTCAGTGCTTTCATGGTGCTTGTGCCGTTTCCTCAATGAATCTGGAGGGGAGGACCCCTGGGGATAAGACTGTTTTCTCTTCCTTATGTCTCTCCCAAGATGGTAGCACCAAGCTTGGCTCATCTAATCTTTTGTGAATGTGCAGAGCTCTCTCCCAGGCACTGGGCTGGGGTAGGGAAGATCCAGGGGGAGACGCAGCCACAGGCCCCTGTTTTCAGGGAGCTTCCACTCTGTGTGAGACATCTAGAAACCACAGAATACTATCATTCAAAAGGACCTTAGAGATCATCTAGTCACCCCTTCCCCCATTTCACAAATGGTGAAATTGAGGATTGGAGGAAGAAAGTGACACAAGATGAATCCAGTTCTCCTGGCTCCTGGTCAAGGGCAGGAGACACTTCATAGCATTTTTCATGAACAGCACATGGTTCCTGCTTTGGGGAAACTTCCTGCCAAGCATAGAATGCCCCACATGTCACCAGTTGTGAGGGTGGAATGCACGACATCAACACTGTAGCATAGACAAATACAGTACAGCTGCAGAAAGCACAAGAGTAGGGCATGGACAGGAATTGAACGCCTACTGTGAGCCAGGCACTGTAATTGTGACTTTCACCAAATGCACACACAGTCATCACCGTTCCTATATGAGTTGATATGATTATTCATTCCCTTGTAAAAGATGAGAAAACTGCACCTCAGGCTGGTAGAGTCAGAGCCCTGCTTCAACCCAGGTCTAGCCTCCTCCAAAGTATGCTCTCACCGAGGTACTGAATTGCCTCCACTAAAGAGACACAGAGTTTTGGGGTGACAGGATTTTGTGTGATGACATGATAAGTTCATGTAGTATGGCAGCAGAAACATGGAACTAGGAATGGGCTTATAGCTCAGCTCGATCCCTTGCCACGTAGTACATGTGGGACTTTGGGAAATTATTTAAACCTGCTCAGGCTCAATTTTCTGTAAAGTGAAGTTAAATATGCCCCACTCACCTGACAGGGTGGTTGAGAGGCCCAACCAAGGTAACATGTCAGAAATCTGTTTGTAAACTGTGAAGAAAGTTGTGCCAGTGACATGGAGCCTGAGACTCGGAGCATTTCCCAAGGATTGGTGGCCATGACACTACAGGGATGGGGTACAGTTACATTGACAGGGAGGCTATGCTGAAGGCTCCGAGCATGATTGACAGAGTCAGAGCCTGTGATTCTTGGCTCCATTTTTAATGCAGTTAAGTTCCCCTATAAACTAAAGCATTTGCCAAATGAGCAACTTCCACGGCAGCATTTGCTGCTTGTTGTATAAACCTCTGAAGGCCAGAAGTGGCTTCTCCATCAGATGCAGAGATCATGGCCTGTGCCTGGCTCAGCAGTCTCAGAACTCCCGAAAGGAAGGCAAGCTGCCACATGGAGTAGCAGTGGAGAGCTTGGGAGTCTGGAGGTGGATCCTGGCTCTCCTATTTGCTGGTCACGTGATTTGAGAAGTCACCTTTCCTCCTTGGACTCCAATTTCCTCATCTGTAAAATGGTAGAATACTAGAAGCCCTCTCACTCAATGGGATTGGGACTAGTGTTAAGTAGGTTATATTAAAAAGTCAGTGAGAGCAAGAAATCATGAAAACCATACACAGTTACTTTAAGCATTTAGTTTCAAGTGCATGTGTAAGTCAATCTGTTGATGTAAGTAAGTCCAAGCCTTTTGGTTTGCTGGTTGAAGACGGTTTTCTTGCATGAACCACACTAGCAATGCTTATCAATGATTTCTTCAAAATGGAGAAAGAGTTTAAAATCTCTCAAATAGAAATATGACTATAAAATTCTTTCAAATGTTCATGACTTCATTCCCAATATTTTACCATTATCTCCCCCACACCTTGTTTAATGACAAATTTTGAGGGACTCACTTTTACAAGTATTTCCAAAGTCCTCAACCCAGTTGTATTAGTTAAGGAAACACTATTGGCTCTAATGATCAAACCCCAAAATGTATAATGACTCAACAACAATAGAAGTTTACTTCTTGTTTACATAAGGGCCAAACCAGTTGTTCCTAATTAGGGAGTGGCTCTCCTCCAAACATGATTCAAGGATGCAGGCTCCTTCGCTTCTGGCTCTGAAATCTTCAGTATGTGGTTTCCAACGTTACTTTTTTGGGCTGAATCAAGTGAGAGGCATGGGAAAGAGTGAGGTGCACATACTGCTTGGTACCCTAGCCTGGAAGTGATGCATGTCACTTTTGCTCACATTCCCTTGACAAGAAGTAAAAATATGGCCCCATCCTATAAAAAGGGGTCTAGGAAACATAGTCCAGCTGTGTACCAGTTAGATGAGAAGGGTTTGTGAGGGCTAGGCAGTCTCTGCCATGTCAGCTATCACAGAAACAATGCCCTTTGTCTTTGGATTCATATTTCATTGATTTTTGTCAGTGCCAAGATTGAGAAACTCTTATTTATGTAATATGTGACTAAATTACATAATTATAATAAGAAGAAAATTAAGGTCAGGTAACAAAAGGAATTTGGTAAGCACAGCTCTGTTGATGGAGCAAAAGAGCACAAGTGTTCTAGACAGTGGCCAGCCTTGAGCAGGTGCCATGGGCAGCACTCATCTCGTTTTACAAAGGAAATGAAGAACATCGGTTAACTGGGTTAGTGAGTTGATTTAGTGCAAGTATACTAAGCGACTTGCTACTGTTCCTGCTTCAGATTGTTGGGAATGTTAATGAGATAATCCAAGTAAGATGCTTAAAAAAATTTTTTTTCAGTTACAGTTGGTATTTAATATTATTTTATATTAGTTTCAGGTATATAGCATAGTGATTAGACATTCATACAATTTGTTCAGTGGTTCCCCCCAATTAGTCTAGTACCAACCTGGCACTACACATAGTGTTGCGACATTATTGACTTTATTCTCTATGCTGTACTTTACATCCCCTGACTATTTTATAACTACCAATTTGTATTTCTTAATTCCTTCACCCTTTTTTTTCTTTTTAATTTATTTTTTAAATTTACTGGGGTGACAATTGTTAGTAAAATTACATAGATTTCAGGTGTACAATTCTGTATGACATCATATATAACTCCCATTGTGCGTTCACCACCCAGAGTCAGTTCTCCTTCCATCACCATATATTTGATCCCCCTTACCCTCATCTCCCACCCCCCACCCCCCTTACCCTCTGGTAACCACTAAACTATTGTCTGTTTCTATGAGTTTTAGTTTCTCACTTGTTTGTCTTGGTCTTTTGCTGTTTTTGGTTTATATACCACATGTCAGTGAAATCATATGGTTCTCTGCTTTTTCTGTCTGACTTATTTCGCTCAGCATTACACTCTCAAGATCCATCCATGTTGTCACAAATGTTCCTATATCATCTTTTCTTACCGCCGAATAGTATTCCATTGTGTATATATACCACAACTTCTTTATCCATTCATCTATCAAAGGACATTTTGGTTGTTTCCATGTCTTGGCCACTGTAAACATGCTGCAATGAACATTGGAGCACACGTGTCTTTATCTCTAAATGTTTTCAGATTTTTTGGGTAGATACCCAGAAGAGGGATTGCTGGGTCATATGATAATTCTATTCGTAATTTTTTGAGGAACCTCCACACTGCCTTCCATAAAGGCTGCTCCAGTCTGCATTCCCACCAACAGTGTATGAGGGTTCCTTTTTCTCCACAGCCTCTCCAACACTTGTTACTATTTGTCTTGTTGATGATAGCCATTCTGACTGGGGTGAGGTGATATCTCATTGTGGTTTTTGTTTGCATTTCTCTGATCATAGTGATGTTGAGCATTTTTTCATATGTCTATTTGCCATTTGTATGTCCTCTTTGGAGAAATGTCTCTTCAGGTCGTCTGCCCATTTTTCAATTGGGTTGTTTGTTTTGTTGTTGTTGAGTTTCATGAGGTCCTTGTATATTTTGGATACTAGCCCCTTATCGGAGACACTGCTCGCAAAAATCTTCTCCCATTCAGTTGGTTGCCTCTTTATTTTGTCGATGGTTTCTTTTGCTGTGCAGAAGCATTTAAGTTTCATATAGTCCCATTCGTTTATTTTAGCTTTTACTTCCATTCCCTTTGGAGTCAAATTCATAAAATGCTCTTTGAACCCAAGGTCCATAAGTTTAGTACCTATATTTTCTTCTATGCAGTTTATTGTGTCACGTCTTATGCTTAAGTCTTTAATCCATTTTGAATTAATTTTGGTACATGGTGACAGATAGCAGTCCAGTTTCATTCTTTTGCACGTGGCTATCCAATTCTCCCAGCACCATTTATTGAAGAGGCTGTCTTTCCTCCATTGTATGTTTTTAGCTTCTGTGTCAAAAATTATCTGTCCATATTTATGTGGTTTTATTTCTGAGTTCTCAATTCTATTCCATTGGTCTATGGGTCTGTTTTTCTGCCAATACCATGCTGTTTTGATTATTGTTGCCCTGTAGTACAAGCTAAAGTCAGTGAGTGTGATACCTCCAGTATTGTTCTTTTTTCTTAAGATTGCTTTGGCTATTCGGGGTCTTTTGTGGTTCCAAACAAATCTGATGATTTTTTGTTCTATTTCTTTAAAACATGCCATTGGGATTTTGATGGGGATTGCATTAAATCTGTATATTGCTTTTGGTAATATAGCCATTTTAACTATGTTGATTCTTCCAATCCATGAGCACTGAATGTCTTTCCATTTCTTGGTGTCTTCTTCAACTTCTTTCAGAAATGTCTTATAGTTTTCAGCATATAGGTCCTTCACATCCTTGGTTAAGTTTATTCCTAGGTGTTTTATTCTTTTTGCTGCAATTGCAAAATGAATTGTTTTTCGTGTTTCTTTTTCTGAGATTTCATCGTTAGTATATAGGAAGGCAATGGACTTTTGTACGTTGATTTTGTAGCCGACCACTTTACTGTATTCGTGGATTGTTTCTAATAGCTTTTTGGTGGAGTCTTTAGGGTTTTCTATAGATATAGCATCATGTCATCTACAAAGAGTGACAATTTAACTTCTTCATTCCCAATTTGGATGCCTTTTATTTCTTTCACTTGCCTGATTGCTCAGGCGAGGACTTCCAACACTACATTGAAAAGCAGAGGTCATAGGGGACAGCCCTGTCGTGTTCCTGAACATAGAGCAAAGGGCTTCAAGTTTTCTCCATTAATTACGATATTAGCTGAGGGCTTGTCATATATGGTCTTTATTATGTTAAGGTATTTTCCTTCTATACCTACTTTATTAAGTGTTTTAGTCATAAATGGTTGTTGTATCTTGTCAAATGCTTTTTCTGCATCAATTGATATAATCATATGATTTTTACGCTTTATTTTGTTTATGTGATGTATCACATTGATGGATTTGCGGATGTTGAACCATCCTTGTGCCCCGGGGATGAACCCCACTTGGTCGTGATGAATAATCTTTTTAATGCATTGTTGTATTCGATTTGCTAGAATTTTGTTTAGGATTTTTGCATCTGTATTCATCAGAGATATTTGTCTGTAGTTTTCTTTTTTTGTGTCATCCTTACCAGGTTTTGGTATCAGGGTAATGTTGGCTTCATAAAATGAGTTAGGGAGTCCTGTCTCTTCTTCAATTTTTTTGAAGAGTTTGAGCAGGATTGGTATTAGATCCTCTTTGAAGGTTTGGTAGAATTCTCTAGTGAAGCCATCTGGTCCAGGACTTTTGCTTTTGGGAAGGTTTTGGATGACTGATTCAATTTCGTTACTGGTGATCGGTCTGTTTAGATTTTCCAGTTCTTCATGGTTCAGCCTTGGAAGGTATATGTTTCTAAGAACTTGTCCATTTCTTCTAGGTTATTGAATTTGGTGGCATATAGTCCTTCATAGTATTCTTGGATGATCCTTTGTATTTCTGTGGTGCCTGTGATAACTTCCCCTTTTTCGTTTCTGATTTTGTTAATTAGTGTCTTCTCTCTTTTTATCTTAGTGAGTCTAGCCAAGGGTTTGTCAATTTTGTTAATCTGTTCAAAGAACCAGCTGTTTGTCACATTAATTTTTCTATTGTCTTTTTGTTCTCTATTTCATTTAGTTCTGCTCTGATTTTTGTTATTTCCTTTCTTCTGCTGACCTTGGGTTTCACTTGTTTTTCTTTTTCTAGTTCTTTAAGGTGTAACATGACGTTATTTATTTGGGAGTTTTCTTGTTTTTGAGATAGGCCTGTAATGAGATAAATTTCCCTCTTAAAACTGCTTTCGCTGCATCCCAAAAATTTTGGTAGGATGTATTTTCATTGTGATTTGTTTCTATGTATCTTTTGATCTTTCCTCTAATTACTTCTTTGACCCAGTCGTTCTTTAAAAGTATGTTGTTTAATCTCCATGTATTTGTGGTTTTTCCTGCTTGCTTTTTGCAGTTGATATCCAATTTCAAAGCCTTGTGATCAGAGAATATGCTTGGTATGATTTCAATCTTCTTAAATTTGCTGAGGCTGATTTTATGTCCCAATATATAATCTATCCTTGAGAATGTTCCATGTACACTAGAAAAGAATTCATAGTCTGATGTTTTAGGATGAATTGCTCTATATATGTCAATTATGTCCATTTCATCAAATGTGTCATTTAGGGCTGCTATTTCATTATTTATTTTCTGTTTGGATGATCTATCCATAGCTGTCAATGATGTATTTAAGTCCCCTAGTACAATTGTATTTTGGTCAATTTCTCCCTTTAGTTCTGTTAGTAGTTGCTTGGTATATTTCGGTGCTCCCTGATTGGGGGCATAAATATTGATGATTGTTATGTCTTCTTGTTGTATAGTCCCCTTTACCATTATGAAATGTCCATCTTTGTCTCTTGTTATCTTTTTCACCCTGAAGTCTGTTTCATCTGATATCAGTATGGCTACACCTGATTTTCTCTGGAAAATTTGCTTGGATTGTCAATTTCCACCCTTTCACTTTGAGTCTATGCTTGTCCTTGTAGCTGAGATGTGTCTCTTGGAGACAACATATGGTTGGTTTAGTTTTTTGATCCAATCTGCTACTCTGTGCCTTTTTATTGGTGAGTTCAGTCCATTTGCATTTAGGGTGATGATTGATATGTGAGGATTTCCTGTCATTCTATCTTTAGTTTTCTGGTAAGGCTGTGTCTCCATTGTTTCTTTGCCTTTTTGTTGTTGCCTATTATTTCTGCGTGTGGTGGTATTCTGTGATGTTTCCCGCTGTTTCTTCTTTTATTACAGTATATATTTCAGTTCTGGATTTTTTTGAGTGGTTACCCTTAAGTTTATATAAAAGACAGTTTGATATTTAGAGTATTCCATTTTCTTCAGCACGCTTACTTTCTCTATTCTCATATCCCGGTTCAGGCCTTTACTCTCCCCCTTTTTATGTTTTGGTTGCCACAAATTGTCCCTGTTGATGGTGGTCGAATAGCCTCCTTTAGTATTTCTTGTGGTGCATGTCGTGTATTAGAAAACTCCCTCAGCTTCTGTATGTCTGGAAAGGTCTTTATTCCTCCTTCATATCTAAAGGATATCTTTGCTGGATATATTATTCTTGGCTCATAATTTCTCTCTTTCAATAGTTTGAATATTTGGTTCCACTTCCTCCTGGCTTGTAGAGTTTCTGCTGAAAAATCTGATGATAATCTAATGGACTTTCCTTTGTAGGTTACTGTCTTCTTTTCCCTGGCTGCCTTGAGGATTCTTTCTTTGTCATTGATTTTAGACAGCTTCAATACAGTGTGCCTTGGAGAAGGCCTGTTGGGATTGAGGTAATTAGGTGTTCTATTTGCTTCTTGGATTCGAGGATCCAGTTCTGTCCTTGAGTTTGGAAGTTCTCATCAACAATTTGTTTGAATATATTCTCCGTTCCCTTCTCTCTTTCTTCTCCTTCTGGTATGCCCATTATTCTTATATTGCTCTTTCTGATGGAGTCAGAAAGTTCTTGTAGAGTTCTTTCATTTCTTTTAAGTCTCAAGTCTCTTTCTTCTTCCATCTGTGTCATTTCCAGGTTGCTATCTTCGATGTCACTGATTCTTTCCTCCCTCTGGTCAACTCTACTACCTAAGCTGGTTATTTCATTCTTAATTTCTTCTATTGAGTTCTTAATCTCCAGAAATTCTATTTGGTTCTTTTTAAAAATTTCAATCTCTTTCGTAAAATGCTCATGGTGTTCTTTGATTGTGTTTCTGAGTTCATTAAAATGCCTTTCTGTGTTTTCTTGCATCTCATTGAGTTTTTTCAGAACTGCAATCTTGAATTCTCTGTCATTTAAGTCACATATTTCCATATCTCTAAGTTCCTTTTCTGGAGACTTTTCACTTTCTTTCTGAGCTGTCTTGTTGCCTTGGTTATTCATGGCAATTACTGATTTACTATTTCTCTTCCTAGACATCTACCGGAGTGGATTCTGCAGCAGGTTGATAGGAAGAGGTCTTTCTTTTGTTTTCCAGTACTTGTTGGTAGAATGTTTTATTTTTTCTCTGACTTCAGCCTTTTTTTTTTTTTTTCCTCTCTCTCACACGGTAGTGCTATGTTTCCTCTGCACTATTCCAGCTTCTCACACAATGGGGGGATTCCCTGGGAGATGGGCTTCTCCACTGTTAATAGTTTGCCTAGGTCACAGGGCGCAGTGTCCGTGTGGGTATGCGGAGAGCTTTTGAAGTTCCAAAGCTCTTCCTGCACCAGATCCAGAGCCCGTACGTTTCAGCAGTTCTGTTTACTCCTGCAGGGATCCTCCCAGATAGTTGGGGACAGGGGCGGGGTGAGTTGTGAGAGGTGACCCAGAGCAATGGTGTTGACCACCACCACAGCCGGTCCTGCTTCCACAGGCTCCCTCCCCTTTACCGGAACTAGTTGGGGTTGAATCTGTGTGTGCAGTCCATAGTTCTCAGAACAGCAAATATTCTTTTGATCTGACACTGCTATTTTTCCGTTTCTAGCACCGGGCAGGTGGGGGGCGGGGCGAGCTCTGGGAGGGTAGGGAGGGGGCGGCTAGTCTCAGTGCCTAAGGCTCTGTTCTCTGCTTGGCAGTGAGGGCTTAAATCACCGTTTTCAGCCTTCTTCCCTCAGTCTTTTCTCCGAGGTCTCTGCCGTGAGCGTTGGGTTCAGCCGTGTTATATGCTGTCCCCTCAGCCCTATGGGCCATAAGGGGAGCCCTAGCAGTCCGAGTTCTTCCCTCTCCCGCAGCTGCGGTAGTTCCGGGAAGCAGCGAGCTCGGAGCACTGAGCTAGGTCTGCGTCCTGCGCCCGCGCGGCTCTGTCTCCGCACTGCTCCCTTTCCTCCTCCCCCCGCTCGCGTGAATGTCCCACCTGTAGGTGAATTCAGTAGTGGGCCTCTTCGTCTTGCCTGTCTGCTGTGCAGGGAGTCCTTTGTGGAGTTATTGTTGTTCGATTAGTTGTAAATTCCAGGGGAGCTTTACAGAGGCTCACCTCACGCCTCCATTTAGATGATTTTTTTCTTGCCTTCAGGACACACTCTCATTGTCACCAGACTGTTGTTCTTTCTACAAATATGTGTTGTGCCCTGACTGTGTGCAAGGCTTTTTCCTTCCATGCAGAAGCTTGTTTTAAGCAGCTGTTTCTGTGGGCAGTGCCCTCCACAGGCTGCTGTGTGTGTGAGTGAGAAGGGGCAGTGTCAAGTCACATGCTGCCTCCTCCACACAGTCTTCCAGCTGACCGCAGCCTAAGGTACCTCCCCTCCTGAGCTCCTGTGTCTCCCACCTGGAAGGAAGGGAGCCACAAGGCATGGAATGTTCAGCTCAGAGATGCTTCTGTAATGTTGACTGCTCATGCTCACCCCCAAAAATACAGAGACAATTCCATTACCAATAATGCAGTCATTTTCTGTTGGGCAGGCAAGACTAGGCATGCCAGCTGTTCCAGCCCCAGAACCCCCTCCTCCAGTGCCCAGCATCTTATCACATTAGCTGCTTGCAAGGGGGGCTCCCATGACTTTCTGTTTCTTTGATCCTCCTTCACCTAGCAGCTGATGGGGTGGGAGGACTGGGGTAAACTGCTGGCATCCTTGCTGTCCTGTGTGTGCATGGAAGGGATACAGCGCAACCCAGAGGCCTGGACAAATGGAATGCAAGGGCTGAAGGAAAAGTAGGCTGAAGCTCGACCCATCTCAGCCATGGGTGGCCCAGCCTGCCAGGCAGCTCCGGTGGCAGGTTCAGCACTTGGAGAGGCTGTCTGCAGTTCCTTTCTACCTTGGTGCCTAGGATGGAGTCCTGACTGGATTGATCCCAGGAGTGTGTTTTCTTTCTCTGCTGGCTGCTGGCCCCAGCACCTACTGTGCCTGAAGGAGTGAGGTTGAATGGGAGCCTGAACCTATGCCAGGAGAGTCCAGGGCTGGGCTTGTTTCTGGGGCACTGGGGCAGTGAACAGGCCTTGCCTCCTGGGTAAGCCACTCTTCAGTGTACCCCAAGAGCTTTCCATATTTATGGGCCTGAAGAGAGGGAAGAGACGATCCTTTCAACATTTGATGTTTCACCTTTCTACACCAGACTCTCAGCTGTCCCCAACCTTTCTGTATCATTTGTGTCATAGAACTTAGGATCTGGTTGGAGAGGCAGACAGGTGAATGGACATGGCTGAGAGAGGGACCCCGGTCCCTGCTGCCCGCATCCAGCCCCTGAGCATCTCTCATGTTTCTGAGCTGCTTTGTCATCATATGTCTCTCCCTGCTCAGCCCCATTGGCCTCTGTGGCCCTGAGCAGCTCTTGCCTGCTCATCCATCATCCTTGCTACAGGCACCAGAGTACATCTCGCAGAGAAACCTCCTGGCCCTGGGTCTCCAAGAAGAAGGACTCAGCTGTCAGAGAAGAGAGCGGTTTTCACAGGGGTCAGAGCGTCAGGCCCTCCAGGATTGATCAGCTGTGAATTATGGACGTCACATCCCAGTCGGTCCTGGTGCTCCACAGCCAGAGAGGGTGTCCCTGCCTTCCTTCCCTGAGTCGGCCTCTTCTCTCTGCGATCTCTTCGGTGTGCATTTATTGCACATTATTCCTTATTGATATTACTTGTTGGTTGTTTTTTTTTTTAATGAGTAGGGATTTTGTGCACAGCCTCCCACATTAGTTTGGGAGTTCTGAGCAAGAGGGCTGTGCCTTTTCCATCCGCTGGAGCTCACTAGAAGGCTGGACTGCCAACTGGTGCTCAGTATGTGGAGGTGACAGTGACTGAGGTGGGTGGCGGAACGAAGAGTGAGCTGCTCGCCTCCTGAAAGACCTGGAGATGAGGGCAGAGGAAGTAGTGAGCCCAGACTGCTGGCAAAGATGGCTCCAGGGCCCTGTGCTATGAGTGAGGCCTGACCCAACTCCTTCCTTCTTTACTCTCCACCCCTTCCTGTGTTCTGGGTCACTGGTCTCTCCCATTGCTGCTCTCACCTTCTGCTTGCCGTCCATGTGGCATTCCCCAGGCCTGTGCTCTCCCTGCCCCATCTCTGCTTTCTCACTGCCCATGTGCAGGTGTGCTCACCTTTCTCTTCTTCTAGATTCAGCTACCCCTCTGCTGAAGAGCCCCACACCAGGAAACTGCTGCAAGCTCTTACCTGTACGGGCCCCTTGGACGCCTCCTCCACTTCTTCTGTCCAACCCCTATCTTCTTTCTTCTAATTCACTGGGCATCAGCAACCTAACCAGTCCCATACTCCAGACTCCAGGCTTGTCTCTTTCAAAACCACCTTTCCCAGAACTTCTGAAATACCAACCTGACCCTCTGATTCCCATGTGAAACCCCGCAGAGGACCATTCACTGCCTCTGCTCCCTCTGCTCACACCCCCCTCCAGCCTTACCCACACATGAACTTCACACAGAGGTCACTTGGTGGTGGCGAACCTGGGCCCAGAGCCTTTTCTCCTGCTGCCTTTATCCGTCCAGCTGCCCTTCCGCTCAATGTCTCCTGCTCCCGAGTCATCGCCTCTGCCTACGTACAACTGCTTCCTTGATCTCTGCCCACCTTGAAAAGCTGCCTCAACAGAGAAGGCTTAATGCTCTGTGCCACCTCTGTCACCACAGATACTGCTTTGCATTTTAATGGTTTATTCATATATCTGTACCCCCTTTCCCCTCCTGCACCTGGGTCCCTGGCACATACAAGAAATGACTCCAAATTACTGAATGAGTGAAATGAACTGAATGAAGGAGTGATTTGGACTCGATGGGTCCGGTGTACAAAGGCTTACAGGTGAGGGTTAAGAGGATGGGGGACTCAGAAGCAGGTCAGAGGAGCAGTGGTTGAGGACAATGAGAAAATCAGTGCCAGATTCAGCCACAGGGAAGGGGTGGGGGTGGCGCTTTGAATATACAAAACACCCTGCTCCTGTCAGCGCCTTCTCAAAGTGAGGAAAATAAACCTGTTTTCCTTATGACAAAGCCTGATTTAGTGATAAGCCCTCTCAGCTTCCCAGGAGATGGCAGTGGCTCTTGATGGATGGGGTGGAGGCAGAGGTGGGGTGGTGGAGAGAAACAGAGAGAGAAGGGAGGAAAGACAGGAGGCGGGGGAGGAGAGGAGAAGAAAGCTCTTGCTCTGTGAGCAGATTACTAATGTGGAAGGCTCAGCAGGTTCTGTGGGGAAGCATTTTACTGTGCATGAGAAAGCAGGCAGCCTGTAAAGCAGCCGTCCAAGGCTTCTGTAGCCCAGGTTGAGGGAAAGAGCCCAGAAGGAAATGTCTCTGCTTGGCCCTGAATCAGCAGGGTGAGAAAGGCCTGAACTCTTGTCTCTCCAGGGTCACAGGTCACCCCAGGCCCTCTCTAGAAGGGAAGGGGCTCTTCTACTCTCCAGGGGGATGTTTCCCCCACTGAGATCACAGACTCCTTCCTTGGGGAGATGTTGACATGGTTACTGGGTCCTTTATTTCTACTTTGCTGGGGACTGCAGTCAGCCCAGTCCTAGCATCAAAAGATGGCAGCTTCTGGAAGCTTCTGGGAGTCCTGTCGCTATGGGAGGGGTAGTTCCTAGGAGGTGGCTGAGCCTGAGCTGCGTGCAGGTATCAAAAGTGAGTGGGCATGCCCCTGTAACTACCCTCCCTCGGCGCTAAGGTGACCTGTACCGCCCTTCCTCGGATAGGTGGACGCTGGCATGCTCTGAGGATCAGTAGCTGGTCTCTAAAACATCTCTGTTAAGAAAAGAAAAAGACATGTGGCATCTTGGAATCCCAGACTGTTTGCACTTTGTTGATCATCTAATCCAATCTTCTCATGGCCAGAGGAAGGGAACAGACAAGACAAGTAGCTTGCCTGAGGCCACACAGCAGGTGAGTGCCTGAGCAGGGACCCTTTTTACCTGTGTTCCAATCTCAACAGTGTACTCAGCACAGGGGCCTCTGCTTCTCCTGAGGCCTCTCAAGCTAGAAACATGTCCAGAAGGAACCAACATCTAACTTTAAAAGCTTTGAGACTTAGTGAAGCTCTTAACGCAAAGTCTTCGTCAGGGGATGACCAAAGGGAAATTACAGCACATGAAACCCAATCAGACTTCCTTAAAATACTCTGCTTCTAGTGGCACAGCTCCCCACAGCTGCTCATGTCCCCCTCCCTCTTAAGCTCCAGCCCTATAGGATTTCCTGCTCTCAGCCCCTTATTTCCTCCCCCAGCTCCTGGCATCTTTTCTTCCTCCACTGCATTTCCCCATTTCCACATATTACCCCACCCACGCCTGGTAACCAAGCAGCAGACCCTTCTTCCTTAAAGGTTATACTGGCTCTGGTCACTGTCACCCTCCAGCTTATGACTCACACTTCCTTCTCCTCCTTCCTAAAACCTACAGGCTCTCATGCTGAGGCCCACTGTCTCTGACCCCACCTCACACCCACTTTGGCTGTTCTCACAGCCTCCCCTCCACTCCTTAAACTTGCGATTCTCATTTCTGCTCAGGGGTCATCACTCCTCCTCTTCTCTCTGCCTGGAAAGTGTTCTCCTCACATTTTGCATGGCTGCTGCCTTCTTGTCATGAAGATCGCAGTGCAGCTGTCACCACCTCTGGGAAGCCTTCTTTGACTACCTTTCCTAATGTCGCTGAGCCTCCACCACCAGTCTCTGCTACATTGCCTCGTTTTGTTGTGTTCTAACATCTGTCTGAATTATATTATTTATCTGGTATTGTTTTCTGTTTATTCCATTAGTGCCTGTCTCCCCCACTGAGAGCAGGGACCTTTTCTGTCTTTATTTATTATGATGCCCCTGTTGCTTGACATGTAAGGAGTTATTATTCAAAGAATCAGTGAGGGACATGGGAGATGGTTAAGACTGAGGCAAAGCCTGGATCCATGTGAATCTCTTTAGAGACGGGGTGTTGCCGACTCAGGCATGCCTCCCTGCCCTGCTCAGATAACAGGCTGAGGATCCACATAAGACTGGGGATCTCTGGGTTAAGAATCAGGGGATCCCTGTCTGGCTCCATGAAGGAGGAGCTGTGCTGTCTGCTCGGTCAGGGCCAGCTGCTCAGTCTCTGCCTTGTTCATTATGGCTCCTTCGCAGGCTGTCCTTGAGGTGACCTGGAAAACTTCACACACCCACAAACCAGACCTCACCCTGGGCATGGGGTGGTGGGCACTTGCTGGGTGATGGCAGCACACACACACACACACACACACACACACACTTTTTTTCCCCATTCCTCTTCCAGTATTCCAGGCAGGAGATAAGTGAGCAGCTCCTGGGTTCCAAGAAGGACAGAGGCAGTACGCTGGCACAGTGCCATTGCCCTGAGCTGCAGTGTGCAAGAATGGGGCAGGGCAGAGAGGCAGAGTTAGGCCAGGCCACTTTTCCAAGAGTTCTGTCCCATTAGCAAGAGACTATAGCACCAGAAACTCCCTGGGGATCTCAAAACTGGCCTGGAACACCCCTTGTTGGGATTCTGTTTACCAACAAGTGGGAACGAACCTATTGTACCCAGGGTGAAAGAGGCGGAAAGAAATTGGTGAATAGAAGCTTGAAAGCCAAGAAGTTGGGCTCAGAGACAATAGCTAGGAAGGGGAGGAAGTGTGTGGGAAGGGAGATCTAGGGTGGAAAGGCTGGGAGAAGAAATCCAGGTGTGGGGAGCCACCATTTGAGGACGTTAGGAGAGGGAAGGAGCAAAAAAGGGGCCACTTTGGTGAGGTTTCTATAGTGGCTGGACTCCCCCCTCACCCAATGCATGGAGCTGCCCAGCATGGTGTTCATGGGGTGATTCTATGTGCAAGGCTCCTATAGGAAGTGAGAAGTGGTACGTGATTCATCCAGTGCATCAGACTCTCAGCACCAATCCAAAAGGGTGGAAGGCTTTGCAGTCAGGCCAAGTCTGAATTTTCATTCTGTCTCTTACTTGCTGCATGACCTTGGACAAAGAACTTAACCTGAGTTCTATAAAATTGGGGCAGTGCTCATCTCAATGAGTTACTACAGGAATTAAATATGATAATGTACGCAATGCAAAGGGCTAGCACAAGGCCTGGCACAGTGTCCTGCAAATGGTGGCTTCATAGCTTTCTGCAGCCTGGACCTCTGGTTCTTACTTCAAGCCAGGGAAATCACTTTCTGCACTAGCTGGAGGCCTGCCTGGATGTGGGGGCTTTAACCGAAGGACCTTGAGGAATCTTGGGGCCTTCAGAGTATTGAATGTCTGCCGGCTTCCCATCTTCCTCTACCTTCCCATAATCTCTGCAGGGATGATGTCCTGATCTGCTGACTTTAAAAAGAACCCTATTTTCAGACTGACTTGTTGAAAGGCAAAGCATCTACATTGGTAAGCTGATTTTAACCCAAGTATATAAATGATACGAAAGACTTGAATCTCTGAAAACTACATTTTTTTCTCTCTCTGCTGCAGGGTGCTTTAGCTCGAAACATCTGTGTAACTGCTCAACACCTTCCGACTTCACAGAGCATTTCCACCTTGGGGTCTGTTTGCATCTTTCTGGCCTGGCATTTTCCACAATTACACAGACCCCAAGACCTCAGGCACTCAGCGGTCCCACTTCCCACAGCCCCCTCCTCCAGCACTTTCCCCAAAGGCCAGAGGCTCGCCTGCCATCCTGTCTGTGTCCCAGGACATGGCTCCATGGGGATTTCTTAGGGCCTCCAGAGAGGTGCTGCTGCCTTAGTGGCTGGGCTCTAGGAGCCTGTCCTGGCATGGAGGGGTCTGTCTGGGGGAGGCAGCACCTGTCTTGAGACTGCACTTCAATGGGGTATGTCGATCACGGGTAATATGTGATTCAAGAGTCGTTGCCTTTCCTGTCAAGATGGGTCAGGATGGGTGTCCCTGTCGCAGGTTCCTGGGCCCAAGTGGGAAGAGACCTTGGATTGGTCCCTCTTCTGCAGGGACTAGAGGGGTCTCAGGAAAGCCTGCAGCTCAGCCAGCTTTAGGTCAAGGTGCAGTTTATTTGGAATCAGAAACCTGAGTTAGGAGACTAGATATGCTCTGTGTATCTGTACGCTCCGTCCTTGCCTCCATTGGTCCCCCTTCACCACTGGGCATCTCTCTGTCCATGTTGGTCTGTGCTCCAGGGAACAGTGGGGAGGGTCTGTCTTTGTTCTTAGATTAGAAATGGAATGGGGATGGGCATGGAAATGATTCCAGCCACAGAATTAGGCTGTGGGAGCTCCAAGGGGAAGATGGACAAAACGAAGCACTGACACGACTTGCCACAGTCACGCAGTGGGTCAGGGCTCTGGACTCGCACTCAGTGCTTGCTCCCTTGCACCACCGTGCCTTTGCAGGTGGCCACAGCATGAAAGCCTTGGGCTTCCGCCTATGTATGAACCGTGTGTTAGACACACACCGGAGACCAGGATTCCGGAAGACAGGCTAGGACCAGCGGTGCCAGGAGAAGGTTAACAGCTATCTGCTCTAGTGCCTGGAGACAGAGGGATTACAGGGGGAGGAGAGAAGGGAGAGCGGATGTAGCGTGTTCTGTGGGCACATTCAGGAGCGTGTGCACATGTGTGTCCAGGGTCACAGGTCTGGCTACTCCTAAGACATGAAGACATGAAGAAGGCCTGAGTTCGGGGAATGTATTGCAGTGGCTCAGGAAGGAGGTGGTCCCTGCTGCTTTTTCACCCCTGCAGGAGAAGGAATACATGGGAGCACTGGGGAAAAGCCACATCCTCCCTCCAGATGGAGACGCTCTGTCAAGCTGGCAGAACCACAGGAGGGAGGCGTGCGAGATGGTGAGGTGGCAGTTGCTGGGGATGTGAAGCCAGCCCAGTCGCAGAGACAGAGAGATGACCTTGAAAGGAGAGGCAAAATAAGCTGGTGTCTAGTGTGGGGGTGAGGGGGGGGGCAGGCGAGGAGGAGGAGGGAGCTGAGAGGGATCCAGGCCGTGGAGGGAGGGCAGAGCTGAGTCTGCCTCCTGTCTGTCTGCCTCCCTCCTTCTCGCTGAAGCAGGAAGGACACAGATATGGGCATGTGGGCGCTGGGCTGCACGTGCCTGCGGGGATGGCGGCAGAGATGGGGGGCAGTGTGTCCTTGGGTTCTGGGGTTTTCCTGAGCCGAGATCCACAGAAGCCACCATCACCTCATTGTCTCGTGTACTCGGTCAGAATGCAGGTCTGAGGAGCTCTTTTCTCCAGCCTGAGAGATGGTCCTCACTCCTTGCTTTTCAGAGAGCTGTTGGTTGGGGCATAGAGGATGGGGCAAGTAATCCATTGCTCCCTCAGCAGGGGGTGGGGTTTCCCATTTCTCCTGCAGGAATTACCCCCAAAATGATGGCTGTCCCTCTCCTCCTCCAGTCTGTTTTTCTGTATATTAAACAGTTGTCTTTCTCTTGAATGAATCACTTAGCCTCTATGTTCTGTCTCTAAAGTAGGGATAATAATATCTTCCTCACAGAATCGTGGGGATTATAAAGTCCATCCCATATGTAAGGAGGTCTGTGAAGCGCACCTTACAGCAGAAGGCTAAGAGAGTTGTACTCAGGGAGGAAGCTAAAGAGGCGAGGAAGCAGGAAGGAAGCCTCGGCAAGGGCAGGGTGAGAAAGCACCTTGGCTCCTGAAGGGATTTAGCTCCAGCCCCTCGTCAGCTCTTCCCACCTTCCCAGCCTCCTCTGGTCCTGGTCCTGGGTCTTGCTATGGAGTTGGGATGGGCAGTCACTGCAAACTCATGCTGGTCTCTTCCTCCCATGACACTCACAGAACAGTTCAGGGCGACTTGCCAGGAGGTGGAACCATCCCGAAGGCCAAGTGCTACAGAGTTGGGAGTGCTCCTTCCCTCAGGGCTGGAGGATAGCCACCAGGGAACAACCCTGGAGCAAGGGCCCTTCCAAGGTTGCAAAAGTCACCAAAATTGCCAAGGTGGAGGGCAGGAGGACCTGGATGAGCGAGGCTGGGAGAGTCGGGGTGTCAGCAGTAAGGTACCGGCAGTGTCTGACGGGACCCCGAGGTCCCCTTCTCTCTGCTCTCCCTTTTTTTCTCAGGGCTGGCTCACATCTTTACCATTCTGCAGGACAGAGGACCTCACTCTGGATAAAGAGGTGCTCTCTGCTGCGCTGGCCAGGTCCCCAACCTGGACTCCTTTAGGTAGGTTCCTGAGAAGTAAGAGCCCCAACTCTTCCATGTCAAGATGTGACAGCTGCTGGGAGCCAAGCTGATTTCTCTCCCCACCTCCCTCTCTGGAGAAGCCAAAGGACAGATGTTGTCTTTAGAATTTCTTCAGTGAGGCCTCCTTTCCATTCCTCAGGCTTCCCTAGCCAAGGAGGGAAATGAGGAGACAGCTGCACAGGCAGCTGGCCCTTGGGGAAATCCCACCCAGCGGAGCAGCCAGGGCCTTGGGAAGAAAACTGTCGGGAGCTTTCTTTCTTTGACTGGCCTGGAAAGAAGGGCCTACATTGAAGCGCAGTGTAAGAACAGGACTATGGACCTGTGCTCTGAACAGGACTTCGGACCTGGGTTTGAATCTTGGTTCTGTCACTTACCAGCTGTGTTAATTTGGGTCTCTTCCCTTTCATAAGTCTGTTCCTCACCTGCAGTATGGAGAGAAACATCCCTACTATCTAGGGCTCTTGTTGGGGTTAAATGAGTTGATTTGAATACAAGCTTCTATTACAGGGTCTGGCAAATTCCAAGAGTCCAGGAATTGTTAGTCCCGTTCTCCCACAGTAGAGCAGGGGTCAGATGGCTTTCTGTACTCTACACAGATTAACCTAGGGTATGGGGGTGTGATGTGGCTTCTAGCCCCCAGGAGCCTCAGTTCTGGAGAATTCCCTTTCTGTTGTTTTTCACTGGATTATTTCAGGGCAGGGTTTCTTGCTGTCAGGGATATTGAGGCTTTCAGCTATTGTGTGTCTAGGCCTTGCTGTAATCTAAGAAAGCAAGATATGGAAGAGAACAGGACTAGTGGATATGAGCGAGAGAGAGAGAGAGAGAGAGAGAGAGAGAGAGAGCGCGCTCCTGGTGTAACAAGCTCCTTGGAAGATAGGCAGAGGGAGAGAACAGGCCAGAACTCCACTGTCCTGAAAGACAAGGAGCTACTGCTCCCTGCCTTCCCAGTCTCCCTTGGGCCAGGGATCCTGGAATCCTTGGATCTCTAGGAGAGAGGGTGGGCACCACAGCAACCACACAAGGGCACTTCTTACCATCTTTGCGACTTCCCACTCCCAGGTTGCAGTCTGTGTGCTGAGTCTTGGTTCAAGCCTCAGTCAGCCGTCAGCCGTCAGCCATGTGAGAGCTGGGGGAAGTGCTTAATCTTCTCTAGCTCTTGATTTCTTCTTTTGAGGAATGTGACTAATCCCTGACTTGTTTGCTTACAAGACTATCCTCAGGATCCAAAGTGCACAGAGAGGTGCCAGACAGAGCAGGGGAGGCAGATGAGTGGGTGCCCTCCGGTGTGAGCGAGACACACCTGTCTGTCCAGACTCAGAAACCACCTGGGACCTTAGTGGTTGCCTTGGCAACCGAGGTCCTGGCTGACTCCTACTCCTTTAGGTTTCAGCTTAGACATCGATTCCTCGAGATGTTCTGGACCCCTAGACTGGGTCCCCTCTTGTAAGCTCTCATGGCATTCTGCATATTCCTTCTGTAGCATTTATCATGAGTATAGTAGTGTGGTTATTTGTGTCATTGTTTAACACGTGTCTTCTACACCAGACTCTAAGCTCCATGTCTGTTGCTCATTGTCTTATCACCAGCATTTAACACACTGCCTGGCACATGTCGGAGTCCGCAATAAAATCCTTGCCGAATGAGGAAATGAATTGCCTACCTCAGTCAACACCTGACATCAAGCGCTCATCTATTACATCTCCCTTGCTCAACATCCCCTTATAAGAAGCCAGAGAAGGGTGACATCTCCCCTCCCATTATAATTCAATGGCTAGAGCAGTTGCCCTTCATCCCATCCTCCCAGCACAGCAGGCCCCGCCCAGGATCCAAGAAGGTTGCACGTAACTGCTCTACCATTTATTTATCTTTGCGCAAGGCTGCCCTCTGGTGGTTAAACATGGAAGAGAGCGCACGGGAAGAACGGAAACCCGGGTGTCCTGGAACCGGCTGGCAGAGCCCTGCTCAGAGGCTGGTCAGTGAACCAGAAACAGGTAAGCACTACAAGGAGGGCATCCAGATGAAGAGTCATGTCAGTTCCCCATTCTTATGACTGAATCCCTCCAAATCTAACAGGAAGCCGTGGCCTAGGGAGAACAAGAAATTTAAGAAAGCCCCACAGAAACCCCACCCTTCCCTAGCCCCAGACCCCCCCACCCCCAGTGAGGGTGTGTGTGTGTGTGTGTGTGTGTGTGTGTGTGTGTGTGTGTGTGTTTCTGGGGCTAGGGGAACGGTTAGTTTAAATAGCTATTTTTTCTCCTCAGTGGAGTGCTGGCAAATGCTTAACAACCAGCTCTTTTTAAAAAAATCCTTTTTCTTGTAGTGCAGGTCGTATGTTAGAAAATTCCCTCAGCTTCCATATGTTTGGAAAGATCTTTATTCCTCCTTCATATCTAAAGGATATCTTTGCTGGATACATTATTCTTGGTTCATAATTTTTTGGAAAGAGAACTGACTCTGGGTGGTGAACACAATGTGATTTATAGATGATGTAATACAGAATTGTACACCTGAAACCTATGTAACTTTACTAACAATTGTCACCCCAATAAATTTAATTTAAAAAAAATCTGAAAATCCCAATGTGTAGCATTTACTGATTTCCATCGTATAAATATTTCCACCATGGCCCCTTCCAACTACCCACGTGATGTCGCTGCAAGCAGCCTTGGGATGAGCTAAGCAGTGGCAGCACGTCATTATATAGCTTTCCACCCTACAGAACCCATGGGCATAAAGCAGTTCAAAAACATGGTTAATAGTAAAATAATTGGGAAATGAGGAGTTTGAGTATTTATTACATTTGTTTTCAACATAATATATTTCATTGCATATATTTATTTTTTAATAATGGCTGTGTTCAATACTTGGCTTGTAAAATTCTGGGATATTTAATAATTGGTTCTCCAAGCACAGTAGTAAGAGCCGGCTCCCACACACCACTGCTTCTTCCCCTTCTTCCTCCTCTCCCTCCTCCTCCTCTTCCTCTCCTGTGACTTCCCTGGCATTCTGTGTGTGCAGGAGGGATGGGGAACATGGGAAAGAGCTTTGCTGCAGACACTGCTATTCTCTGAACCAGGGGCCATAAGGTGTTAAGGAAAGAGGATGAAAAAAAAATGCAAATTTGGCTTCTAAAGTACATTTCAGAGTGTCTGTGTTGCTGGGGTGGTGGGGGTTGGGCGGGTTGGTGGTTTCTGCAACTAGATCATGAGGCTGATTAACCCCTAGAAAAAAAGGCATTTGGAGATGGGGGCTGGGCCCTATGGCCCCGGAAGCTGTGCCTTTGGTGGTCTTCTGAGGGCTCTAACCTGGGAGGACAGGAAAGGGTGAGCTAGGAGGAGCAGCCTGCGGGGAGCTGTGGTAGGCAGAAGGAGGTGCTGGGGAAGAGGCCCAGGCCGAGGGGTTGCTGTGAGGGCGGATGTCGTGTGCTCCTTGGTGACACGCAAGTTGTCTCTGTGCACGGTCTCCATCACATTGTTCTGGAAAGAGCACACCAACAGCTGCACTGAAGGCTGAATTAGCTATCCACACCAGCTCTACTCCCCTGTACAACGGGAGAAACCAAGGTACCCAAGGTCAAAACCACTCAACAAGGGGTGAGGAAAGGAGACTCATGGAGGATGGATGGAGAAAGAGGGATGAAGAAAAGAGGAAGAGACAGTGGGTAAGGGAAAGGGGCAGAGGCTGTGGAAGGAGAGGAAGTATTTTCAAAAGAGAAGGGAGGAAAATCAAACGGAGGCTAAGGACAACGACCTGGATAAGACTGACCCATCTGTGCCTCTAATAAGTTCTCCGTTGAGAAGACCCCACTGCTGCCTAAGAATGTTCCCTGCATCTGACCTCTAGCCTCTGTGCTCTGTGCAATGCTCTTGGAGACACCGCTCACCTGCAGGTGTAGTGAGTGCAGGCTCAGGGGCGGGGCCCAGGCACGGAATCCATTAGGTTGTCATCCAGGTAGAGGAACTGCAGCTTCTCCAAGGCCTAGGGCGGGGGAGGAGGGAGAGTGCGGGGGAGGGGACAGGGGAGGCAAAGGGCATGGGAGGCTGGCGGGGGCTGGTGGGCCCTGGCAGAGAGGGGTGCCTGATGTGACCCCATTCACTCACTCAGGGCCTCCTGAGCCTCAGCTGTGTGCCAGGTCCATGATGGGTGCAGCAGGGTGTGCCCAGTATCTTAGGAGCTTGCCGTGCTCACTGCCATTGGGTGCAGAAGGAAAGCTGCTGCCATTGGGGGAGTGTGCAGGAGCTGTCAGCTGTTAATGACAGGTGGGGAAGAGTGGCAGAGGGGGAGAGAGGGAAGACAAGGCGACATCTCAGCCCAGCCTCAGCCTCTGCTATCAGAAGGGATTTACCCAAGTAAATAGTCTCCAAATGCTAAATCTGGAGCGGCGATGGAGAGCATGTTCAGAAAATATCCAGACCAGCAGAATGAGAGCCACAGGCACACATGAGGCGAACTGAGTATGCGTGTGTGACAGAGTTGGGTATCAATGTTGTCTGCACGCCTCTTCATTTCTTCACAGGAACTGACCCCTGGAATCTTCCTAGCCTTGGGGAGTCGGCAGCTGCAGGGGGCCACACTAATGCCATATGTTAGCCCTTCCTATCAAAACTGGCCAACCAATGTCCATGCAGATGGTCTCTTTTGAGAATTTCTTAATAGAAAAACAATAATTAGTCAGTTAGTGGTGGAATTTGGAAATAAAAGGAGTTGTAGAGTTAGGGTGGAAGCCAGCACTACTGCGAGTCATGTGTAAGCCACAGTCTCAGGGGAGCAGAAGCTGTGTGTGCCAAGGGTGCTGGTGTGCAGAGAGGTGAACAGAGCAGATGTACAACAGGAAGCCAAGAGACCATGAGTCCCCAAGACAGAGACGGAGAGTCATAAACCTTGGTTTCTGACACTGTCCACCCCCATGCCCAGTAACAGGCCCCAGAGGCCTGAGTGTTCTCTCATGGAGGTTCTTGGGTGTCATGTTATAAACACAGTTTTCCTGAGTCAGATCAGCTTCTTGCAACAAAAAGAACCTTTAATAAAACAAATTTTAAAAATGGGTTTGATTTTCAGACCCTAGAACAGTGTTGGAGCAGGGATACCCCATGAGGGCAAGGTGTGTGTGTGTAGTCGCAGGCATGGGTGGCAGGTAGTCGATGGTGGACTGAAGGCCCTGGTTTACCCTGAAGGCCCCAGCCTGTATCCCCGAGCTCTGGAGCTGATCTAGGTGGATGTCCAGGACCTCGATGCCCATACGCAGCCGGGGCAAAGCTGTCAGCTGGTTCCCTGGCAGAATCAGGTCCTGCAGAGCAGACAGCAGATGCAGGGCATCGTCATCGATGGAGGAGATAAAATTTCTGGAGAGGTCAGTCCTTTTCAGTTTCACCGAGTGGTGTGAGGGAGAGCAGAGGGACACAGGACACACCATCTTTTCCTGTCCTTGTGGGAGCTGCCATACCCTGCTCCCACCCTCTCAAGATAACTGGTGCCAGTTGTCCATTTGCACCAGGTCCACACCAGAAGAAATAATGTTATAAACCAGGACTTCCTGGAAAAGCCCTCAGATTCTGCGACACCTTTCCCTGGAGTTCTGTCCTATGTGGTGGTTGTCCATCTTGGATCGTTTTGGAAGAAACCTTTCAAGGGCAAGACACAACAGGCCAGAAATCAATTCCTGGATCCATTCCACCTCCATCCGCCACCACTAATTTACACAAAAGGCCCCTGAAGCCCAGAAGGCGGTGGTAACTAGTGGTGGAATCTGGATTGGAGCCCAAATGTCCTATCTTAGGCAGGTATAGGCAGAAAGCAGCAGAGCAAACGGACAAACAACAACCACTTGAACAGCGTCAGTGCCATGCAGAGTAGATTTAACATGATCTTGTCTAGAGGCCAAGCACAGAGCTACAGTTGCTGGGACAACCCAAAAAAGTAGGCTTAATCATAGCTTCCGCTTTCCAGCTTCCCAGCTTTGGGGAGAACAAATGAGAACAGGTCACTTCTGCATCTAAAATCTTTAAGGAACGGAATTAGAGAGACTTGGGGCTATATCCATTTGATGCCTAGAGTGACTGAAAGCTGACAGGGAAAGGCTAACACAGATGGGGCACTGTGTGTGGTGACTGTTCACATGGCTGAGTGGAGAGGGAGACGACCCCAGGGATTCCCTCTGCCACCCGCCCACCCTCCTCTCTTGCCATCCTTACATACTCAGCCCTTTGAAGTCTCCAGCCCAGATATGGCGGATGCCGTTGAAACAGTGTGGGGACAGAGCCCCAGGGAGCAGTTTCCAGGCTCTCGGCCTCACGTGGAAAGGTGCTGGCTCAGGTAGTAGACGGCCATCTGCTGTGGCTAGGTAGCCATCAGCTGTTACCGGTTAGCCATTGGCCACTGATATAACTGCAGTGGCCACGCTAGGGGGTGGTTGGATGGCAGAGAAGCGGATGGCCTGATTGCGGCTAGCAAGTGGGGTTAGCAAGCGTGGATGGCGGATTGCGGATCGTGTGGATCCTAGCTCCTGTGTTTCACCCGGCTGCCAGCGAGATGGGTCCAGGAAGATCCCTCATTGGGGTACTGGCGGATGTTTGCTTTTGTGTCTCGACCAGCCGCCATCAAAAATATAGTGGTAAGACTCCCCTATCTATGGCTCCATTGTTCTTTTTTGGCCTCACCATGTCCTGCGTTCTTATGTGGGGAGCGGGAGATGAGACCCTGCATGACAAGCAGGCATACAGGTAGGCAGTTGTCTGGGGAAGACAGGGAATGCTCTTTAGGTCAGCATTATCACAGTACACAGAAGAACCAAGGTACACACAGACCAGACAGGTGGGCAGGCCTGGCCCAGGGGGAAGACAGAACAAAGGGAGACTCCCCTGGTCAGATCTCCTTCAGCCTCTGGGACCAATTGCCGTCTCCTCAGGGAGTGCCTGAGCCAGGGCTTACTGTGTCCTCTTGGGTTGCTGCCCACCACTGACTGTCACAGTGCACCCAAGCAGTGTTGTTGGCAGCTCCCTGCCTCACGCTCAGTCTTTGACTTGAGAGAAGCAGATCCACCTCAGTTACTACCCAGCCCAAACCTATTAGTGCGCTCATCAGACCCTGGTCCTATGTAGCTTTTCCAGGGCCTATGTAAGTGTTTCTAGGACATCCATCAGTCTCCTTTCCATAGGCTTCCTTTCTGGTCCCACAAGGTACTATGAAGATGAAATAGAGCCAGAATTAAATGGAAGGGTCAATGGTTGCTGGCTCTGCAGATGCCTTGTGGGCAAGAAGTTAGACACGTTCTGTATGGCTCCCAGAAGCATAATAGAGCCAAAGTGGAGTGGATGATGACTGCCCAGAATCCATTTCCCTTTCTTACACAGCCAGCACCCCAGTTTTCCATTGGGAAGCAGCCCCCCCGCTGTTCTCAGTCCATGGCCAGTGGTCATGAGATTTAGGCCAGACCATTGAACTCAGGCTGGCTTTAAAACGTTGAGGAGACCTAACAGTGTAGGCAGTTTCCATCCCTTGCTATTACAAGGGACAGCGATTACTGGAGACCATTGCTAGTCCAAGTCCAGAGGGACTCTGTCAGCAGTGACACAACCCCAAGATTAAGAGGTAGCTCTTCTCACCAGCAGTGACAGCTGTATACGTGTTGCAGAGAGGACCCCAGCACCCTTCTTGTTCCAAGGCCTTGAATGGCAGGTCCAATTGAGGCCCTATGGTCCCTTTGAGGCTGGTATTTTATAGCTCTGGGAGGTCATGGGTTCCTGGCTGAGGTCCCAATAACCTAGACCCACCCAACACAAACATTTCAAGATGAGGACAGGAACTGAGGACAAGCAAGCTGGGAATTGACTGCATCCTTCCCCCACTTCAGTTCTGACCCCCAACAGAATGCCAGCCCCTTACTGCCAGATATGTCAGTATCCCAGGCTCCAGGAGGGCACCAGGGAGGGGAAAGGAGCTGCTCAGAAGGGAATTAAAAGCTGAAAAGCAATATGACTGCTTCACGTGCCCCAGGCTGGATGAAGTTATTTACTTTTCTCTATAGGCTTTGAATTTTCTCTAATCTAATTATTAGTCAGCCCCCTCCCCCAGTGACGCTGTTCCATCAGACAGGGCGGGTTTGCTGGGCATAGCAGAGTTCTGACACTTCCTGGCTTCCCATCCAATTTGTGGATTCAGGCAGAAGCATTAGGGATAGCCAACTCTCCCTTTGATTTGTTTTCTTTTTTCTGTTATTCCCGTGGCTGTTTCCTTTCCTCTACCTCACCCTCCACTCCCTAGCCCTGACTGTACTCCACTTTGGTACCCCTGGTGTTGGGTCATGCTTGTGTGGCCTATGACCCATAGCTATTGACCTGTGACTGTACACTTGCTGTGGCTGGTTGGGGAAGCCAGCAGGCCCCGCATAGAGGCCTGTCACTGTGGGGTTGGAAGAGGGTGTCCTTAGAGCCATGGTGCTCTGAGTGGAGCTGACCCCGTTTGGAGGAGCCAGGCTGGTCCCTTTAACCTGGAGATGTAGCACACAGTGTAAGTCAGCTTTCGCTTGTGAGGGACTTAACTTGGGACTCTGGGAACTCAGTGACCAATTTCAAACTTGCTAAGAGTCACTGTGGAGAAGGAGGGAGGGACAGCAGAAGGAGTGAACAAGGAAGGGAACTTCTGAGCATTTGGTCCAATAGCTTCATTTCATAGATAAGGAAACTGAGGTCCAGAGATGGGAGGGACTGGGCCCAACGAGCCAGCTGGTGGTCAAGCTGGTGGCAGAGCTGGAATCCGCAGTTCCAGGTTTTCCTCCTAGAGCTCTTCCCCTTGCTCCGCACTGACCCAGCCACACGTCAAGCAAGTGCAGACTTCAGAGCAGCCTTTGCAAAGGCCAGGAGGGGGTGAGAAAGAACTTCAGACTGAAGAGGGTTGTGTTGTGGCATTTCTTTTTCTAGGGAGAATATGTGGCTATCACTGATGTCCCAGTGAGATATGTTTATGGTGTTCCTGGAAGGCAGGGGGAGGGATGTGTGACTTCTAAGGGAAGTCCCACCAACTTTGCTACAAATGGACAAAGAAATTGAAGATTTGTTGTCCTGTTTCTTCGTATTATCTGAGGGACAAGTTCCTATGGAGGGACAACAGTTTCTACCCCCAGAGAAAGAGATGAGGGCTTGAGACACTTGCACTACAGAGCACGAGAGGGACCAGGCCCCTGCCCAGTCTCTTGCAGGGGTGCAGCCGCTGTGCTGTGTGTGCTCACCTCGGGGACCTGGTCCCCCCAGTCAGTGAGCTCCTCACAGTTGCTCAGGTCAATGACCTCATGATAGTTGTCCATGTTGAGGGCATAATTTCCCAGATGCAGAACTACGTTAGAACCTCCTTCCCTGTGTAACTGCTCTTCCCTCCTCTTCTTTTTCTTCTTTGGGGGAAAAGCTGGCCCTGCCTCTTGCAGTAGCAGGGCCAGCAGGCTCAGGGAAGCTGGGAAATTCATGGGGTCCTGGGGGGTGGGGTGGGATAAGAATGGGATGGAATCACTTGGCAGCCAGTCCTGGAGAGTGAGTAGAAGGAAGGGCAGCCATCTGAGGAAGCAGGATCTCTTGAGCTTTGTGTGAATGGCTCCCAAACGCAGTGCACTTCCCACCAGGACACTTGCAGACTCTTACTCGTGTAGCTTCATCACACTCAGTGCCTTCAGGACATGTGCAAGCCTCCCACAGGTGGGGGCTATGTTTAGTGGGTGTCTCCTGCCGCCCCCTGCTTCAGTCTCTACCTGCTTACCCACACCCTGATCCTCACACAGGCACATGCAGACACAGGCTCATTTACTCGTCTCCACAAGAACACACGCATGTCCCCTTGACGACACAGCTCTCATCTCATCACAGACAAACGCATGTCCCCTTGATGACACAGCTCTCATCTCATCACAGACACACGCATGTCCCCTTGACGACACAGCTCTCATCTCATCACAGACACACGCATGTCCCCTTGACGACACAGCTCTCATCTCATCACAGACACACGCATGTCCCCTTGACGACACAGCTCTCATCTCCACAGGGATACGCACGTGTCCCCTTGACTACAGACCTTTCTAAGTGGGCACACACTCACGTATTATACGTATATTCTCTATTATACAACCACACATTCAGAGTACAACTATTAGTCACTAAACTAGATTTAGAGAAACTCCAACATCCAGGAATCTTGTGGTTTTTAAAAAGATTATTCATTCATGCATTTGCTCAACAAACATTTATGGGGTATCGGACTTGTCTTTGGGGGTATAGAAATGAATAAGATAAGCCTAGTTTCAGAAACACCTGATCTATTTAGGGGATCTGGGCTTACAAGTTGACATACAATGTAAAAAAGAATATTAGTATATAAAATATACTTATAAATGCAGCTCTTTAGAAACAAATGATTACAGAAACAAAAGACCTTTTTGTGTGTGGTTGTGGGAGTGTCTACACACCCGGAAAGTTCCGTCAATACCTGTGGACACGTGTGTGTGTGCACAGGTAGTCACGTACGTATGTGATGTGCACTGTGTACGAATGTTTGCATAGGTTCATCCACGGACGCGCAGATGGGTCCAGGAATGCGTGTCAGGTGCACTGAGGTACCAGCATATCCCTGACCATGCAGCTCTCCTCAAAGCCCGCTGCATGAGTTTCTAGTAGATTCTCCCCCTTTCTCAGTGTTAGCAGGGCAAGCCCCCAGCAGTAGCAAGAGGTGTCTCTTCACTTTACCTCCCACACCTGACTCCAAACCACATTATATAATTTAAAAAAAACAACATCTTTAAGGAAAGTCCTAAGACATTGCTGCCCACCAGCCTGCTCCGATATCTGGCCCAGAGGCCTACACTCTCTTCTTCCTCCCACCCATTCCCCACCCCAGCCCTCACTCTTTCTCCATTTGCATGCCAATGTGCCTATAGTTTCAAACCTGGAACTTGATCCTTTTGTGTACTCTTCTGGTTCCAAAGGAATCTCACAGCATCCAGATAGGTTTGGACTCTGATGAAAATGTTGTGTGCAGTGGGGCCTGGAGGGACAGCTGCCGGGGAGGGGAGGGAGCTGGCCAGGCAGGTGTGTGGCCAGTCAGACTTCTCTTCTTCCCGGTGTCCAGCTGTTTCCCTGTGACTTCTTCAGGGGGTCCTCATCCCATTCCTTTGCTTAGTGCCAGGGGATTCTCTCTCCCTCCACCACCTCCACTCCCACCCCTTACTTATACCCCTCCCCACCTCCCACCCTCATCTCTCCCTCTTTGTCTGCTGGCCCACTCACTTTGAGGAAGTAGGCAGTCCACATCCTGAGGGGAGTGCCACCCCTTAGATTCTGTACTACTCTCAGAGAAGGCAGCAGCAGTGGGGTGTGTGGAGGGTGGGGGCTTGCATTCCCAGCTTTTTTCTCCAGCCAGAGTGATGATGCTTTGACTTCATAGATGGAACCCAAAGATTAAAAGCTGCTGAGAGTGGAGGCACTCTGACCACCACTCACCACCTGGAGCCCCAATAACTGAACAAAAATCACCAGCAGGAGGATCTAAAGGCAAGCAATTCAAAGAGAAGATGAATGGAGATGGGATAGGATTTGAAAACCAACTTCAAGTTCTCCAGTGATGATGGTGAGGATGACACAGGACATGCACTGCTGACGTTGAGCCCTGGAGAGGATTCCTGATGACAAACACCAGGAGGCATTGTGTGGGGGGTCTCAGGGGACTGAGAAGAATCCCCCCAAGATGTATTTATGGGGAGAGACTCTGCTTTGCTTGTGCCACAGGCTTTCCAGGGGCAGGCCTTGCTGAAGGTGGCGTGGGGTTGGGGGGTAGAAGATGTGTCTCCCCAGGATTCTGTCAGTTTGCCTGTCTGCCAGCTTTTTCAGTAATGCTCCTCCTTACTCCCTCCTGCTGACCAGACACTGAATCCCAGCTGCAGGGCCCCCTAAGAATCATTTAATCCAAACCCCTTATTGTACAGATGGGGAAACCAGACCCAGTGAGGTGAGGTGGCTTACCCAAAGTCACACAGAGCCAAGACCAGCTCCTAGATTTCCTGACTGTCAGGCTAGAGAGTTCTCTTTTGTTCATATGACCATGCCTGGGGGTCCTGAGACCATGTGTCTTGGTGCCGGACAACAGATGGCCTTGGCAGAGCTCATCTCTGCCCTGATATACCAGGTGAAGGGGCAGATCTAATAGCCTGGCCCAAAGGGCAGTGCTTGACCTGCAGTATTCCCGGGTACCAGCTGTTGTGGAGGAGGCTTCCACCAGGCCAAGAACCTGGTCACCAGAGCAACACATGTTCCTATGCCCCTGGCAGACCCCCATCTGGGGAGAGACACTAATCGGGGCTCTGCTGGGGGGAGGAAGAGAGATCGCTGGAGCCAGGACAGTGCCCTGTAAGCAGATGGCAGATTTGGCTGCTGTCCTCCTTTGTTTTCTCTCTATAGCTAGAGGCCCTCCACCCTGCAGTCACCCAGGGCCTCTCCTCTTCCCACCCACACCATTTATTCCCTGGGAGGAATGCAGACTCAGCTGTTCGTTCATTCTGCCTGCCGCCTGCGCTCACTCTCTCTCCCTCCTTTCTCGGTGACACTCCTGCTCTCAGTCGCCATGCTCCCTGCCATGCAATCGGTCCACCCCCAGCACACAGCCAGCCTCCCTGCACGTGCACAGACTACTTCCCTTCCCCACTTCCCACCACCACCCCGTACCGCACCCGAGAGGAATCTCTTAGAAACTGGCCTCTCCCAGCCTGGGCTCTGCCTTAATAAGCTCGCCTGTCTCATGCTCTGGCTCTATGGATTTTACAGAGGGTCCATGGAATGTGCATGTGTGATCTCTGTGAGGACCGTTTGACCATTGTGCTATTCCAGGCCACTTAGCTTCGGAGAGCCCAGGAAGGGGGATGGGGCTGGAGGTGTGGGGAGCCCTTCTAATCCAAGGCCCTCATTAGGTGACGCGCAAGGCATGTTGATGGAATGGAGGTAGCAGGTGGTGGGGACATAAATCCAGACAGCTGACCCTGTTGCTGCCTCTCGAGGGTGTATGGAAATTTTAGGAACCCTCCTGCTTTTTGGACAACAGTGATATATTCCCTGCTGAGGGCTTGTAGCCACATAACCCGATGATGGAAACCTCTCTCTCTCTCTCTCTCTCTCTCACACACACACACACACACACACACACACTCCACAGGGTACATGCCAAAGCCTCCTATGTTTTTGCTCACGCTGCTTTCCCTCGCACTTATGTCCTTTCCCTGCTTCTTCCATCTGGCAAAGTCTGATTTATCCCTTAAGGTCCTGTTCCAATGATCAGAGCCTTTCTGGTTTCTCTCTGGCAGAGGCGGAGGTCCTTTCCACCACACCCTTTGTACACAGCATTATTACAAACACTTAAGACACACAACTATTAATTCATAGATGTTTTCTTTTACCGAGTTATGAATCCCTCCAAGGCCTGGGATACATATGACCTATCATTGAATTCTTAGCTGGGAACCTTGCACATAGTTGATGTCCACTGGACACCTGCTGAATTGAACTGAAGTAGCTGTTCAGGAGGCAGGGTGGGAGGGGCGGGGGCAGCATCTGGCAGTTTTTATCTTAAGATGGTGTAGGCTGGGAGGATCACAAGCCCACTTCTAGAATCTTCCATCTGAAGAGAGATTCCAGGGTATCCCATTCTCACCCTTCTGTGAACATCGGCACAGCCTGTAGACCCTTCCAGATGAGGTGGCCCTTTGTTCTCATCTTTGATACAGCTCTGCCACTGCTTTGTGTTTCTTACACTGCGTCTCTTCAGCTAGTCTGTAAGCTTCACTTGGTCAGGAATGGTGTCTGTTTTGTGTCTTTCCGTATCTGGCTCAGTACCGAGCATTTGGAGACCCTCAACAATTTGGTATGTGTGAGCTGGAAGACCTGGTACTTAGGGTTTCAAATGTAGCTATCAGATTTCTGGTCTGACTTTAGGAATGATTTTTCATGAGGATTGTGAATTTTGGGGAAATTTACCTAGAAAAGGCTTTGGAATTGTTTTCTTAGAGTTTCTTAAGATTGGCATCCTGTCTCCACCCATATTCTCAGAGCACGTGAGAGATGGGAAGCAGGAGGAGCGGGTGGCAAGATGGCTTTATTGAAGGTATTATTTTTGACCTGTGTACATTGTCAAGGTCAGGCAGGATGTTGTTCGTATTATTATATTTTTCTCTGCTGTGAAGCCTGTTGGAATGTGAAAGCTATTTCACAAAGGTAACATGGTTTTCCAGAAGAAGAGCTACATGAACAGAGTACACAGACACACCTACTTACACACCTGTATATGTAGATGCCAATAGTACTGAGAGGTGAACTTGTGCATGGACGAGGGGGCTTCCTGAAACCCAAGGGAGACCAGCATGGTGTGCGTGTGTGTGTGTGTGTGTGTGTGTGGTGTGTGGTATGTGTGGGTGGGTGCGTGTATGTATGTGTGTGTATATATGTGTGTGGTGTGTGTGGGTGTGTGTGTGTATGTGTGTGTGTATGTGTGTATGTATGTGTATGTGTGTGGTGTGTGTGGTGTGTGTGGGTGCATGTGTGCGCGTGCGTGTATGTGTGTGTGTATGTGTGTGTGTATATGTGTGTGTGTGGTGTGTGTGTGGGTGCGTGTGTGTATGTGTGTGTGTGGTGTGTGTGTATGTGTATGTGTGTGTGTGGTGTGTGTGTGTGTATGTGTGTGTGGTGTGTGTGTGTGTGCTTTAAAGCCACTTTAACTTGAATCCTCTCTGGTCTATAGTAGCTGGGAGTGATGGAGGGAGCAGACATTTAGATGGGGTGATGGAATGATGGTGATTGTGTTGCTGCTGAAATAAACTAGTTTGGCTTTTCAGGAGCAGGGGAATGACCCCTCCTCCTCCCTGGCACCCACGGAGCCTCCTCAGAGGGGCTGAGGTTGAAAGGTGTGACTAAAGGTGCAGAAGGGCGCTTATCAGGACCGGAGCCCCAGGCTGCGTGCAGCCACACACGACACGACACGGACTGTAAGCAGGAGCCTCGCAGAAACCAGCTGCAACTGGGAGGAATGAGGCAGCTTATGGGAGCGTGTGGGAGGCAGCTGCGACAGAATGAGCCCCGTTTTCTGTAAAGTAGCAAAAGAGAAGGGCGAGAAAGCGTATAACGGGGACTTCTTGAAGCTAGAGCAGTAGCTCAATACAATTTCTTAAAAATCTCTGGAATTTTCTCAATCTATCTTGAGAGTGGGCACTGTGTCTTACTCGTTTTTAAAACATTCCTCCACTCCCCCACCACACAGACACTCTGGGGGCTATAGAGGGGCAGCACCCCCAAGAAGCTGTGCAGGAGAAGGCAAGTCAGCCCTTGGGCCCAGGCTCCTTTGGAGGCCTGCCAAGCTGCACCTGGACCAGGTAGGGAGAGTGGGAACGTTGGGGGAGGGACAGTCCACACAGGGAATAAATTACTGCAAGGGAAGGGGATAATATTTACGACTTGTCCTACATTAGAGCAAGGTCTAAAGGGTGGAGCCGCAGACGGGAACGTAAGTGCTGGAGGGGCCTCAGAGGACACAGATGTAGGAGCTGAGGGCAGAGGGATAGCAAGGTCAGAGAGCAAACTGGAACAAACTGTATCCTGAAGGGTCTCACCGGTGCTCACCCATGATGGGAATAAGCCCCCCACCTCAGGGCCTCTGTACCTCTGTGTCCTATAGACCCTTGAGGAGAGACAGACCATGCACATAACCCCTGGCTCTTCAAGTTGGAAGTCCTTGACCTTGGAAAATTACCCCTGAGAGAGGTGAGGATAAAGATGGGAGCTCGCTGTGACCTGCACCAGCCACCAGGTGTCACTGATGTGTCCGTCTTAGAGGGTAGGCTAATTTGCACACATGGAAGAGGCGTCTGGGAATTTCCAGGTGCCCCGCCTCTTCTTGCTGGTTTCTCAGGAACCATTCTGGGAGTGGAAAGGATTGAGCCATCCACACTGATAAAGAACAGATGGTAGGGTGGGCCTGGTGGCTCTGCACCCTCCACTGTGGACACTGTGTTCCTCTTGATGACAGGAGGCCTCTTGTCATCAGGCCTCTTGTCCAAAGTGGCCAATGGGGCTACAGGATCCATTGCAACCAAACATGCCTATCTTGGAACTCTGACTCCCACCCCTTTCCCACTGACTGATTCCTAGTTCCTGAGCCATTCCTTTCCTGGACTGTTCCTCCCTGCTCTCCCTCTTGGAATAGAGAGCTCTATTGGAGGGCCTGTGCTGTGTTCACCCTGGAGAAGGAGGGCCACAGCTCCTCCCTGTGAAGAGACAGCCAGCGCAGGCTCTTGTGGGAACTGTGATTCTCTGCCCTCCCTTGGCCATGCCCTTGCACTTCCTTTCTGGAGAACATAGGCTGGCAGAGAGCCAATGTGATGTCTGGTGCCAGCTAATGGGTGGTAGAACAGCAGTTTTGGAAGATGGATCCCTGGCTAAGGAGGCCTGGGTTTCTTGGCCTTTTGGAGTGAAAGTTGCCCATGAAAGAGGAATCTCCTACAGACCTTCCCAAGCCTCACCTCTGGGCTGCCCCTGATCATTTTTTTGCTTCGCCAGGACTGAGATCCAGGTGTCAGTCCTGGCTTAGGCTTACCCAGGAGTGACAGGGGAAGGAGGGGAGAGAAGGGACT
Source organism: Rhinolophus sinicus (assembly GCF_057876585.1). Lineage (NCBI taxonomy): Eukaryota > Metazoa > Chordata > Mammalia > Chiroptera > Rhinolophidae > Rhinolophus > Rhinolophus sinicus. The sequence continues at coordinate 24,814,267 of NC_142511.1, forward strand.
ATGAAGTCTTTAGACAGACATCTGTGCTTCTAGGGCTAGAAGTTTGGGTGTGTAGTGGGTGTCTTTGAGCTGGGTGGACCCAAATAAGGCCTAGAACATCTCGCTCTAGAAGCCACAGGTGCAGCAGAGTGTGTGGCTTGTCCTGCCCCAGGAAAGTGGGATAAGAAAGGCAAATCTGGGAGCAAGACAGGGAGATAGAGAAAACGAATGGTGAGCATAGGCGCCTGGGCCACCAGCATTCAAGTGCCATCAGAGAAGACCCAGGGCAGAGCAAGGCCTAGATGATCACAGACTGTAGAAGGCGGAAGCACATCATGAGGTCCAGTGGGATGGGTGGCCTCAGGTGGTTCCCATCCAGCCGCAGGTAGCGAAGATGGGGCACGTTCTCCAGATCCGAGGAGAAGTCGTGGAAGGCGATGAGGTTGTTGGGGCAAATCTGAGTCCCGTTGATTTCTATGGAGAAAGAAGGGGAGAGGTGAGCAGGAGAAGAGGGCGGGGTCAGGACAGATGGGGTTGCAGGCACAGATAAGGAAGGAGAGGGTAGACAACTGACAGTAAGGACTCTAGAGTTCTCCTCTCTGGAACTGGCTAACTTTGGGAATTTGTGACCATGAATGAGTTGACCCTAACCTCCAGGCCCAATTTACTCATTTGTAAAATTAATTAAGTTGGAATTGGTCCACAACTGTTATTTGAAATTCACTCTGAAGAGTCGTGGAGGAAGTAAGCTTTGAGTTGGGCCTTCAAAGTTAGGTAGGATGATAGCAGGGGATACCTGGGGGATGGGGTTCTGATAGAGGGACCTATTTGAATGAAGTTGTGGAGGCCAAAAAGTTCACGGCAGAATCTGGGAGTAGTGAACAGCACAACATGATGGACTAGGGAGAGTGAGCTGGAAAGGTAAGTTGTGGCCAAAAATTATGGTTGGCTTTCAAATATTTCACTAAGGATTGGGGCTTTGATCTTCAGCCTCAGGAATGACACTGAGTAGGACAGCAGGATATATGGACCATAGTAGCGTCCGGGGGTGTGAAATCTGGAGGGGGCCTATGATGAAGTTTATGCTGTAGAAAGACGAATCTAGCCACAATGTGGAGAAATAGTGGGGGGAGGTGAGATCTGAAGCCAGCAGGTGGATGTGAGAATTTCCCGTGACCTGGATTTGAGGCACGCAGATGGACAGAAGATGGCCTCATTAACTGAAATAGGGATGCCAGGAAGAGGAAAGGCAGTCTGGGGAGGGCACAGAGCCCTGGGGACATCTGAACCTATTGATTCTTACGTGAGTACTGATTCTAGAGAAAGTAAGCTAGAAAGGTAAGTTGTGGCTAAATTGTGGTAGGCTTTCAAATGGAAAATGAGATTCCGTTTTCTCCTTCACCTCTTTTTAGATGACATCGGATGTGTCATCTTCTAAATGAATCTTTATTCTCCCTTAGCCTTGCTTCATTTATCATCTGTGAGGCCGTTGATGTTCTTTTTCTCTCTTCACCTTTGGAGTAGCAGAAAGAGCCCTGACATAGATGGATTTCTTCTTATGGCCATTGTGGCTTTGGACTGTCACCTGACCACTCTGACACTCAGTTCCCAGATCTGTGACTCATGAGAGCTATAGATCTAGAGGGCACAGAAGCTGGGGTTGATGAGAAGGGATGGAGAAAGAGAAGCTAGTACCCTTCAAGCATGGTATTCTGGGCACTATATTCATGTTAAATGACTAAATCTTCATGTCAACTTCATGACAGGGGTATTATTACCATTCTCACTTTACAGATGAGGGATCTTCTCAGAGAAGGAACTTCCCTTCTCAAATATCTGTTCAAGGTCATACAGATAGCAAGTGGTAAGGCCAAGATTTGAAGTCTAGTGCCAAATGGGGTGCTTTTTGCACCATCCCTCCCTGAAGCCCTTGAGAAAGGGCTGAGGTCGTGAGTCCCCAGCCTCCCTCCGTGGCCCAGCCCTGCCCGTCCCACTCACTCTCGATGATGTTGTTGTTGAGGTATAGGTGCTCAAGCTTGTTGCTGATGGCAGGCACGTTGCTGATCTTGTTGTGTGACAGGTGGAGCACGAGGAGGTTGGAGATGTTAAAGGAGTTCTTGGGGAGCCCCCTGTCGGACAGCTTGTTATAGTTAAGGCGAATGAAGGCAAGGTTGGGGAAGGCCTTGAAGTACCCATTAGGGATTGTCTCGATCTTGTTGCTATCCAGGTAGAGCTGGTGAATGGCTGTGGGGACCTTGGGTGGCATCTTTTTTAGGCTGTTGTGGGCCAGGTTGAGCTGCATGAGGTTCTTGAGACCTTGGAAGGTGTCGGACTTGAGGACGACATCACTCAGCTGGTTGTGTTGGAGGTCCAGGAGCACTAGGTTTTCCAGCTTGCTGAAGACGCCAGGCGGGATCCTGGAGATCTGGTTCTGGCTCAGCCTCAGCTGCTCCAGGTTCTGGGGCAGGGCCGAGGGCACCTCTTGCAGCTGGTTCTTCTCCATGTAGAGGAATGCCAGACTGGGTAGCTTCTCCAATACCTTCTGGTCTACCTTGCGAATTCGGTTGTTGTCCAAGTTGATCCACCTGAGGCCCGAGGCATTCTTGAAGGACTCCACTGGGAGCTCAGTTATGAAGTTGTTCTGGAGATAGAGGTAGTGGATGCGGGGTGGGATGACAGGGACCTTTCTAAGGTTGCGACTATCACAGTAGAGGGCAGACGGGAAGTCATGGGGGCAATAGCATTCCCGGGGACAGTCAGGAAAGATAGATGGAGGACCCGGTGGGAGGGGAGGAGGCAGGTCTGTAGGCTCCGATGGCTCATGGGGCTGAGGAAAGCTGGGTGTGGGTCTAGGTCTCGGTCTGGGCCTGGGCCTGGGTCTTGGTCGTCTTGTTGGCTGGCCTTGGGCCACTGAGGCCAACATGAGGAGAAATGGGATGAGCCAGCAGAGGGATGACCTCATGGTCCAGGTGATGTACCTATAGGGAGGAGACACAGGAGGTCATTAGAGGCCATGTCTTTGCAACCAAAGCTGGCCAGGACGGGCTCCAAGGGAGCTGTGGGAGGGCCCTGTGGAAGCATTTCCTTGTTTGCCTATATCCAGCAGTTAAGAAAGTAACAAGGGCTTAAAGATCTGGAGCCCCTGCCCAGAGGCCTGGCCACTCGATGTGTTCTGCCTGCTCTGGAGAGCAGGAGCCATCCTGGTAGAAAGCACACTGGGCTGTGAATCAGAAGTCTTGGGGCGTACTGGAGAAGACCATTAACCTTTCTAGCCCTTCCCATTTGCAGCATGAGAAAATCATCCCTGTCCTTATAAGAGGGATGTTAGGATACATGAACCATAGAGTTCTGGGGTGTTACATCTGGAAGGGTCCCTAGAGATCTCACAGCTCAGTGTTTTCACACTGTGCCCCCATTTCTGTGGAGCCCCCTGAGGAAGGGAGGCCAAAGGGATGGCCCTCGGGCACCCATAACTCACTCCTGTGCCAACCTGAGAAACTCTGCTTTTTCTTTTAATCTGTTGTGTATATTGCGGTTTCGCCAAAGCATTCATTTGGAAAAAAGAAAGTTTCATTGATAAACGTGGTTTGAAATCCACCAATCAAGTCCAGACTCTACAGCTTATAAGACTTGAGGACTGGAGGAAAGAAGTGGCTTGCCAAAGCCAGGCAGCTATTTAACAGCAGAGCCAGGACAAAAGCCCAGGTCTCCTGCCTTTCAGAAGGGCTCGTAGAGATCTTGGAAAGGAAGGAAAGTGCTACAGACACTCTTGTGTCCCCTCTGCTCACCCCTGTCCCCCTGCGCTCAACTCATAAAACGCTGGTCTTTGCAAGCAGGAGACACACCAAGAATTCTCCCCACATGTGGAGGCTTCTGGGACAGTAAACAGGGAAGGTCTTAAAAGCTGCCAGGAAACCACTTTCATCTCTTGTGACCTGGTATTACTGCTCCCATATCCATTGGAGTTGATGGTGTTGAGGTATCAAGAATTTCCTGCTAGCCTCCGTGACATAATGGAATGGGTTGCTGAAGGATGTTTTGGGTCACCCTTCCCAGTGGCCCTGATAATCCCTCAAATAGGGCCATATGCTTTGATTTGAATTAAGCTGGGGAAATAACAATAGATCCAGGGCCACAGGCAAAAAGTGGCAGCTCCCACAGGCTTCCTCCTTCGCCTGGCAGGGAAGGGTCCAGGGAGGGGGTTCCATGTACCATTTCTTCCCCAGGGCCATCATCCTTATGACATTCCTTCAGGTCTCCAGGCAAGGTCCCCATTCCCACATTGCTTCTACTGCCCCCCCTTGCTGCTTCTTCACAACTGTGGTGGTCTACCCTGCCCCCTCCTAGGGTCTGGGACATGCCAGAGATGCAGAATTCTTGGGCTTCTCTGAGATAGAGTGGGCGTCCCCACTGCATCTGGACCCTGTGATCTCTTTCCTTTGAGTCCACACATCAGCTTAGACTCCTCCCTGCGTGAGTGACCCAGCACCGGCTTCTTGTTGGCTTTGCTCAAAGGAAGATGGTAGAGGCCCCTCACCAGCTGCTTAGTCCTGGACCAGATGCTCAAGAGGAGCTGAATATGACAAGAAACAGGAGAAAGGGCAGAGCTCAACCCTAGAGAGGCAGAGGATGTCTCCTACACCTTACACACACACACACACACACACACACACACACACACACTCCTCTCCCGTACCATGTACATAAGCAAACTCATGCTCACATGTGCTCTGTGTGTGGGGGGGCCCTTATATAGTACACTGAGTATAGGAAGGAAAGAGGGAAGGGGGGCAGACAGACGAGAAAGAGGGAAGACACCGCCTGCAGCCTCCATTGCCTCCCACCTCCCTCTAAGGTAGTCTGTTCCCAGGCTGGCCTTTCCAAGGGGGTCCAAGAGGGCCAGTTTCCCTGGGCCTCCTATCACAAAGGACCTTGCAGTTAGATTCTTGGCTTTAGCTTCAGTTGAGGCTGTAACAGTCTTGGGGATACATTAACAAAATGGGAAAGAAAAGGCATTCATCGTAAACCTACACTTGGAGTCTTGTGGCCAGACCCCACACCACTCGTAATTGGTGAACTACAAATTAATATTTTATAAGTCCTGTAATTTTCTTGAAAAGAACACGATCATTTTGTATAACTTTTAAGGGAGTAGTTAAAACATTAGTATGTTAGAAACAAACATTTTTAAATGCCTCTATTTTTGTGACCCTGATTTTTTTGTTTTTGTTTTGGCATTTCTTTATTTTTTATCACCCAGAAGCCTAAACATTTTTAGCAAGCAATCTCTCATGATGTGAGAAGCCCTTCCCCAGGGAGGCCCCCAGCACTGGCTGAGGCTCCCTATTTCCCGGCATTGCCTGTGTCACTAAAAGCAGCTACCAGGTGCTTGACCCCAAGTTAAGCAGGTAAAGCTTGTCCAGAGCTTCCAGCAGAAGCCCACCCAAGTAAGATACAGTGAGTCAATTAAGTGAGGTACAGTGAGTCAGGTAAGGTACAGTGACTCAGGTGGCTGGCCTTCGCTAAGGGACGTTTTCAGTGGCTCCAGGCCTGGGCAGCCCTAGTCCCCATGGTCAGGAGTGATGGGATCATAGTTTAGTCGCAGCTCCACTTGGCAGGCCAGCCTCCCGCTCCTTCCATTCACAGTGAACATAAGCCTTCCTCATTCCCATCTCCCTCCCAGACCCTTTGGGAACTTCTCTGATCTGCCCACTGGTCCTTCTTCTGATCGTTTTACATTCCAAACCTCTGGAGGCTGGCCAACCTCCTGGCAGAGCTGATGGGTGGTTCCGGAGGAAAAGCTCTCTGGGCCTGTACCATGGGGAAGCTTGATCTGTTAATTCCTTTCTTTTAGCTGCTGCTGAATCATTCTGGGTGTATCCTCGTGCCCATGCTTCTTTCTTGAGGAAAGAGCTTTCCTTTCTAAGGCTTTTCTCATCTGGCAACGCCTCTTTCTGTTGGAGCTTAGCTGTCCGGAGGGAAGTCATGACAGCATAGCTTTGGCAATGCACTGTGACGTCCTAAGTTCCTGAAACCAGCATCTGTGTGACAGACTGGAGGTCCATGAACTCCAAGGGGAGTCATAGTTTCCCCTACCGAAAGCCCAAAGTCACACTTTTTTATGCTTCTGCCTTCCAGAACCTTCTGTCCAATCATAAGCTCCCTTAGGGTGGGTCATAAGTACGTGTGATTTTTAAATTCCTTATGCTTTTGTGAGCACACCTCCTCATCTCCCAACTTTCTGCTGGGCTGTGCTCACTGCTCAGTCACTGAACCCTTGTCGACCATGGACAATCACGGACCTCATGCAGCCCAGTTCGCTAGCATTGGCTCTCAAAACACTGCTGCTCCGTGGGGGAGCCACAGTTGCTTTGCCCAACCCCAAATTCACTCTCTCCAGTTAAGAACATTTCCTAAGACAGTTTAAAATTTGAGTTTCAGCTCCCTGTATTGGAGATCTGGGCTTGAATCCTGGCTCTGCTGCTCTGCCCCAGGCTCCTTGTCTGCGTAAGGATCAAATGAGATCACGCACGTGAAGCATGTCATAGGCTTACACTCTATAAATGGCGGGGCATTAGTTTATTCATTGATTTACTTTTAAAAGAGCAGAGTCTCTAGAGAGACTCTGATTTTAAAGTGAGCTAGCCCTCTTCCCTACCTAGCTCACAAATTCATTCATTGAATGTTCGAACACCCAGGGCTGGTGCAATGTTCAGGTTCATGGCAGGGCTGGATTGAGGCTCACGTGGAGTTTTCAAGTCACTGGGAGCAAGTTTAAGGGTGATTGGCTTTGTATGGAGTCTGGGATTGGGCTTGACTGGGAATGAGGTTGGGTGTGTCCCTTCGGGTTAAAGGATTACTCCACACTTCCACACTGCTTACTGGCATTCTTCTTTCTTGTCAGATTTTCTGTCTAGTTGGTTACCTCAAAATCTCCGTGGTTTAACTCAGCCAGGAAGCCTGCAGTGGGGAACAGAGCTGCCCCTGCCCCACAGCCATACCCACGGACATTGACACGACCCTCTCGCTCTGTTCCCCTCTTTACGTTCTAAACTCAGACTTCTGAAAGCCATCCTGCTCCTTTTGCCTCTTCCAGAATCTCAGAGGGAGTTGGAAGCCAGGAGAATCAGATAGTCTCTGCCCATTTTTTAGCAGAGGAGCAAGGCAAGACCACCTGGGCTGCCTAAGACCCTTTCAAGGCCTTTAAGTAAGGCTTTTGTGGCCCACAGGTAACAAGAGGGTTGGTATAGGGTCATGATGAACTCAGCACACCACTGATGCAGCTGCCTCTTTGGGGGGTGGGGGGAGTGGAATCAGTACAAGTGTGGGCCTGACTGAGGCAGTGGGGGAAGAGCTTCATGGTGCAATCTAGACAGGGGAGGAGGGTCCTTAGCCCGTCCACCACTGCCCAGAGACGCGACCCTGATCTCAGCCTTAGTTTCCTTATCTGTAAAAAGGGGATAATAAAATCTTCCCTATTCCTGTATTCCTCACCTAGTTGTTGTCAGAAGCAAGTGTGACAAGTAAATTTAAAATGCACTGCAGATCAAAAGTGCTAAAAATAAATATAACACTATGATGGAGAGACCATCTGTCTCCCCAGCATCTACCACGGCAAAGTGTAAACAGAGTGAAGTTTCTTTGGCTTCAAGCCACGAGTACAGAAGAGCAAGTTTTCCATTCTAAGCAGCTGGGGAAGGAACAAGGGCGAGATGGCTCTAGTCTTCGCCTCTTGCCTCCTTCTTCCTGCCTCCACCCCCTAGCATCTCTATCGCTTGCAGAAAGCCTAGAAGATGCCTTAGGTTCGTATAGATCTGGGCCCTAAGCCTGAAACTCTTCAGCTACTTCACTGGGTGCTTTTAGGCAAATCGCTTACTTCCACTAAGCTTCAGGTCCCTCATCTGTAAAATGGACGCACTAACGCCTCCTTACCAAGTTAAATTGCGGGTTAAAGAGTGAATGTGTGTAAAGTGAACGCTCAATGAACGATAAGCCAGTGTTGACTTTATTTCAAAGTAATGGGGTCTCTTTCCCTGCATCTTGTCCAAAGGGTAGCCCAGCTCTCCACCCAAGGCAGGGATCCTTGCAGCTGGATATTGGCTCATGGATTTCCCCCAGCTCTTTTAAACAGAATGACTTCCTCCCCTTTGGGACCTGTGAGACCACACTGGGATCGCAAAACCAACTGTTAATAACTGGAGAGATCAGAGAAGCCCCCAGCCACCGGGACCGCTCACGCTGTTCTCCAATTCACTACGCTCCCCACCCCCCACCCCTCCCAACGTGCCTTTCTGCAGCAGGTAAGGGGACGCTGGTGAGGGAAGGCACAGAGCTGGCTGTATGGTCCCATTGTGACCCATGATTCCCCCTCCCAACCTTTCATACCTGGCATTTTTGCCCCTCTGAGCCTTGAAACACTTTCCTCACATGCCCAGTAAGTGGGGCTGCCCGTTGGGCAGAACTCATTGGCCAGCCTATCTTCTGTGTGAGGCCATCAGAACAGACAGCTGTTAGGCAAGAGAAGAGGGGATGTGGCAGGGATGGGGAGAGGTCCAGCTCAGTGCCTCGGGGCGCAGGGCAGGCATCTGCAGGTGAAAGGAAACATCAGCCTT